>NW_008336933.1:4124104-4125049 GCF_000622305.1 Nannospalax galili
GACTGAACTCCCCAGTCAAAAGACATAGACTATATGAATGGATTAAGACACAAAACCCATCTTTTTGTTGTCTGCAAGAAACTCATCTCACTTTCAAGGACAGACACTATCTCAAAGTGAAAGGATGGAACAAAATATACCAAGCAAATGGCACTAAGAAAAAAGCAGGCATAGCAATCCTAATATCGGACAAAATAGACTTTAAACTGAAACTAACCAGAAAAGACAAAGAGGGCTATTTCATTTTGATCAAAGGAACAATCAATCAAGAAGATATTACAATCATGAACATATACTCTCCAAACTCTGGTGCACCCAACTTCATAAAAACAATACTAGCGGACTTTAAGATCCAGATTAATCCCAACTCATTAATAGTAGGGGACTTCAGTACCCCACTGTCTCCATTAGATAGGTCAACAGGGCAGAGAGTTAACAGAGAGACATCTGAATTAAACAATACCATATATCAAATGGACTTAACAGACATCTACCAAGTATTCCACCCAAGCACCAAAGGACATACGTTCTACTGAGCACCCAACAGATCCGTCTCCAAAATCGATCATATACTGGGGCACAAAACAAACCTCAACAAATTCAAAAAGATTGAAATAATTCCATGTGTTCTATCAGACCACAGTGCAATAAATCTTACAGTCAACACCCGAAGAAGCCTTAATCACCACATGAACACATGGAGATTAAACAACACACTCCTAAATGATGAATGGATCAAAAGACAAATTAAGAAAGAAATAAAAGTATTCCTGGAACTAAATGAAAAAGACAATACAACACAACAAAACCCCTGGGACACGCTGAAAGCGGTTCTTAGAAGGAAGTTTATAGCTCTAAGTGCCTACATCAAAAAATAGGAAAGAACACAAATAAATGACTTAACACTGCAACTCAACACACTTGAAAAGCAACAGCAAACAAAAC
>NW_008336933.1:4125373-4127648 GCF_000622305.1 Nannospalax galili
AACCACCAAAACTAAACCAAGAAGAGATTAACAGCTTAAACAGACCCATAACACATAAAGAAATTGAAACAGTTATACAAAAACCTCCCAACTACAAAATCCCAGGACCAGATGGATTTACAGCAGAATTCTATCAGACATTTAAAGAAGATCTACATCCAATACTACTTAATTTATTCAAAAAGATAGAAATGGAGGGAGAACATCAAAATTCCTTCTATGAAGCCAGCATCACTCTAATACTAAAGCCAGGTAAAAATACAACCAAACAAGAAAACTATAGACACAAGATACTTGCAAACTGTATACAGACAGACATCAAAAAGATCATCCACCATGATCAAATTGGCTTTATCCCAGAGATGCAGGGATGGTTCAATATATGTAAGTCAATAAACATCATAAACTATATAAATGGCCTCAAAGATAAGAACCACATGGTCATCTCAATAGATGCAGAGAAGGCCTTTGACAGAATTCAACATGCATTTATGTTCAAAGTCCTAGAGAGAACTGGACTGGATGGAACATACCCCAACATAATTAAAGCATATATCATACTCACAGCCAACATCATTCTAAATGGGAGAAAAACTGGAAGCATCCCCATTGAAATCAGGAACCAGACAAGGCTGTCCACTATCTCCACTCCTTTTCAACATAGTGCTTGCAACTCTTGCTAGAGCAATAAGATAGGAGAAGGAAATTAAATGGGTATTAATTGGAAAAGAAGTCAAACTTTGAATATTCCACCCAAGCACCAAAGAATACACTTTCTACTCAGCACCCTATAGAACTTTTTCATAAATTGACCACATACTGGGCCACAAAACAAACCTCAACAAATACAAAAACAAAATATTGAAATCACTTTTTGCAGATGATATGGTACTTTACCTAAGAGATCACAAAATTTCCACCAGAAAAGTCCTAGAACTGATCAACACATTCAGGACAGTGGCAGGTTATAAAAGCAAGCTACACAAATCACTAGCCTTCCTATATATGAGTAACAACTAATTGGAGAAAGAATACAGGGACATGCTTCCATTCAAATTGCAGTAAAAAAAATATCTTGGAATAAATCTGACCAAAGACACCAAAGAGCTCTACAATCAAAATTTTAAATCATTAAGAAAGAGAAGGAGGAAGACACCAGGACATGGAAGGACCTCCCTGAAGACCCACATATGAGTAAATATGCAATTTCAGCTACCTGATATTTGACAAAGGGGCCAAGAATATTCACTGGAGGAAAGACAGCATGTTCAGCAAATGGTACTGGCAAAACTGGATCTGCACCTGTGGAAGAATGAAACTAAACTCATATCTTTCACCCAGCACAAAAGTCAGTTCCAAATGGATCAAAGACCTCAATGTAAAGCCTGAAACTCTGAAACTGTTAGAAGAAAACGTTGGAAAAAACCTACAAGATATAGGTGTAGGAAAGGATTTTCTAAACCAGACATCAATTGCTCAGGAAACAAGGTGAAGAATCAACAAATGGGACGTCATTAAACTAAAAAGCTTCTGTACATCAAAGGAGGCAACCAGGGAAGCGATCAGAAAACCCACAGAATGGGAGAAAATCTTTATCAGCAACACATCGGACAGAGGTTTAATAACCAGAATATACAACCAACTCAAAAAGCAGAGAATCAAGACAAGAAGCAACCCAATTAAAAGATGGGTAAGGAGTTGAACAGAGAGTTCTCAAAGGAAGAAGTAAAGATGGCTATGAAGCATCTTAAAAGATGTTCAACATCACTAGTAATTAGGGAAATGCAAATTAAAACCCCTTTAAGAGGTCATCTTACCCCAGTTAGACTGGCTAAGATCAAGAGAACCGATGATACCAAATGTTGGAGAGGATGTGGGGAAAGAGGAACACTCATCCCCTGTTGATGGGGCTGCAAACTTGTTCAACCCCTATGGAAAGCAGTGTGGAGAACTCTTAAAAAACTACAAATGAACCTACCATTTGACCCAGTTATACCACTCCTTGGCATATGCCCAAAGAACTCATCCTACTGCAGAGACACTTGTACCTCCAAGTTTGTTGCTGCCCTTTTCACAATAGCTAAGAGATGGAAGCAGCCTAAGTGTCCCTTAATTGACTAGTGGATAATGAAAATGTGGTTCATTTGTACGATGGAGTTTTACTCAGCAATAAAGAAAGATGATATCATGAAATTTGCCAGTAAATGGATGGAACTAGTAACTGTTAGTAAGTGAAGTAACACAGACTCAGAAAAAAAATCGACATATGTTCTCC
>NW_008336933.1:4127703-4136147 GCF_000622305.1 Nannospalax galili
GTATGTATCCAGACATAACTACAGGAACCAGGATAATGGAAAGGAAACATGGAGGTAAAGGAAAAGAAAGAACATGAAAGGGAAGAACAGTAGGAAACAGGTCTTAATAAGGGAGATAGAGACAAAATTGGGTTAGTTTGGTGGTGGGGGGAAGGAAGGGTATACAAGGAACCTAGGGGATGGGGGAAAGAAGGAGCTCAAGAGAGGTAGGACCATAGGAGAAGGGTATTAGTAGAGAAAGGGGGGAAATGGGGGCACCTTAATTGGGGAAACCATGATGGAGAGGTGAGGCAATGCAAGAGATAAATAATGCCTAGCTAGTTTTGAAAACCAGAGGGAACCATATTACTCCTACAACCTACTGACAAATTATATATAGCAGATCAAGAAATATATGTCAAGGTAAAGTTTATCTGAGAACAAGTGGTCTTTGCCCAAGATTTATCTACATGGCACACAGTAATTAAAAGTACCAGACTGGTGGAACTAACCTCCTTGGCTGTTTAATAGACATACTTTGAGACCTATACTAATTTGGTAAGAGGGACCTAAAGGACAGTTTTTGCTCCTTGCCCTCCTAGGTTGACTAGTTTCAGGGGACTATGAGCATCTCTCAAAATGTCCTGTAATTTTGGTGGGTCACCTGTCCTCTTGATCAAGGAGGCCAAGGAGACCCCACCAAATGGACTTGAACCAGTTTCCAGTCTACAAAGAGGGGTGTCAAGTTCCAGGGGACTATGAGCATCTCTCAAAATGTCCTGTAACTGTGGTGAGTCACCTGTCCTCTTGAGTAAGGAGGCCATGAAGACCCCACCAGATGGACTTGAATCAGTGTCCGCTCTACAAAGAAGAGGGTCAACACGAGGAAACATATCCCCTCCATACTTCCAAGAAAAACCAGCGATGGTTGAGCAGGGCCTTTGAAATATCTTCACATAGATAGAACTGGTAAATGAAAGGAGCCAGGAACTCCTCCCAAGCCCATGTTGCCCCTGAGGAACAGACCCTCAAATGACCTTAAGAGCAAAAATAAATTGTTTTATCTGGGCCAACTGTAGGGTCTTAAACACCCAAAAGGAAAGTACAACCAAAGATTAATTGGGTCAATATAATTTTTAAGAATCCATATGTATAAAGGCTACATAAGAAACAATGCCAGACAGGAGATACTTTCCTCTGAGTTATTGGCCAAGGTGGCACAAAAGATTCCCAGAAAGTAATCCAGCATAGAACTGGGAAAATGAACAGCAGACCCCAATCTTATGTAAAAGAATATTGACAACTGATTACTGCTAGATGAGGAACAGCTGACCCTCCTAAAACAAAGACCTCTAGATAGTCTGACTAGATTCACCAGAAGGGTGAGTAGTGGGGAATGGCTGGGGGTGCCGACAACATAGCAGACAGTAGCAGTTCCACCAGTCTAGTGGAGGGAGGGAGGCTATAGGAAGGTGCCATCTGGGAAGTGGGTGTATAGTTGAATAAGATGGTTTGGGATGTTCTGTGTCATATACACACATGCACACACAGACAAAAAAAAATCAACAAATTTTTAAAAAATGTATTATATTTGAGGAGGAAGCATGGAAATTTACATCGTGCTAATTAGTAGAGGTGATAAACATTACCATTGAAATCCACTACATGACTTCATAGACATACATGGTGCCAAGGGTCCAAGTACAACTGGTTATGACTAGTAATAATCAGATATATATAGATTAGAGATGCATGTGCCAACATCTCAGTGTTAGTAGCAAAAACAATGAGTCTTTCTGTAAGAAACAGTATATTTTAGAAGGAAATGGAGAACTCTTTTGAGGGTTAAAAACTCATTCAATTTTATGTCTTACAGGGCTTATACTGAGTTCAATATTGCATAAGTGTATTAATTCAGCTACGAACCTAGAAACTTGCACCCACTTGTAAAAGAGATGTACTCTTGCTCTGGAGTATGTAACTGAATATGTTAAATATGTAGTGAAATGCTTCTTTTAATCAAGTAGTTATTAAAAATAAAAAAAAATGATTAAAAAATAATAATATTTAGTAGATGTGAAAAACATTACTATTGAAATTTACCTAATGACTTTATATCCATTCTCAGGTGCCAAGGATCTCAGAAAGTAACTGACTGTGAGTAGTAATAATCAGATATATAGAGATTCACATGTGTGAACATCTAAGCATTAGTTGGTTTAAAAATTGGCTTTTCTGGGGCTGGAGAGATGGCTCGGCGGTTAAGAGCACTGACTGTTCTTACAGAGGACCCAGGTTTGATTCCCAGCACCCACATGGTGGCTACAAACCATCCTTAACTCCAGTTCCAGGGGAATCTGAAGCCCTCTTCTGACCTCCATGGGCATTGCAAGACACGGGTGCACTCACTTACATTCAGGCAATACACTCATACACATAAAATAAAAATAATAAAATATTTTTTTAAAATGGGTTTTTCTGTATTAAGCAGTATATTTTAGTAATTAAATGGAGGTCTTTTTTAAAGGTTAAAACTTCATTCAATTTTATGTCTTACAGGGTTTATACTGAATACAATAATGTATGACTGTATTAATTCAACTGTAAACTTAAAATTTACAGCCAATTTTGAAAGAGATGCATCTTAGCTCTGGAAATTGTTATTGAATGTGTCAATGCTGTTGTAATGAAATGCTTCTTCTAATTATGTGGTTATTAAATAAATAATTGAAAAAAATATCGGTTGCATATTTGCAAATTTGAAGTGGGATTATTGGGAAAAGTAGGTTTAAAGGAAAAGAAATCACACAGAGAAACCTTAGGTTGCATAAACATTTGAGCTGCCAACAACCAGTCTTGACTTCAGCTGAAGGAGGGAGAATCTCTGCAGGTCTGTGCTTTAGTGGTTCTATGGTATGTGCAAGCGCTAGCAGTCAAAGCTATGTAGGTTTTCTTTCTGGTACAGCTCAAAATGGAGAATTTTGATTCCTTACATAGCTTTATTTAAATGGCTCCAGAAGGCCCATCTGTACTTTCTTCCTTCCCTCATGGACCAAAGTCCCCAACTCTTATCTAAATTTCTACCTTAGATTTCTACTGGTGCAGGTGAATGGAAATTGAAGTATGAGATATCTGGAAGGCAACTCAGTATGATATGATGAGGGGCTTGGGATTAAGACAATAGAAAGACAGTTAGTACCCAAGGTGGGAGAGAGAGAGAGAGAGAGAGAGAGAGAGAGAGAGAGAGAGAGAGAGAGAGAGAGAAATATTTAGTCCACAGTCAGGAGAGAGAGAGAGAGAGAGAGAGAAATATTTAGATCTGAGATTTGAAATGTCTTCCACATGCTCAAGTACTGAGTGCTTGGTCCTCAGCTAGTGGTGCTAATTTTGGAGTGGGTAGTGATATTGGGGGGGTGTTCCTTTAAAGATTGCACCTGGCCCTCAGTCCCTTCTTCTCTTCTTCCTTCTTGACTCCAATGAAGTGAAGACCCCCACCCACACACACCTGTCCCCACACTCCTTTTGCTGCCATGACCTTCTGCCCAAGCACGTGGGGCCAAGCCACCATGGACTGAACCGCCTGAAAATGAGCACCAAAATAAACCTTTCCTCTGGTAAACTGTGTCAGGCATATTGTTGCCAAGATCACAAGAAAGCAACAAAGGGGAATTTTGAAACTGTTGATGATGTTACTACTATTACTACTACTGCTACTCCTACCACAACTCTTCCTCCTCCTCCTCCTACTGCTACTACTAATTTTTTAAAGATTATTTATTTTTTACTTTATGTGCTTATGAGTGTTTTGCCAGAGTGCATGTATGTGCACTACATGTATGCAGTACCTGCAGAGGATCCCTGAAACTAGAGTTATGGATAGTTGTTAGTCACCATGAGGGTGCTGGGAACTGAACTCTGGTCCTAACCACTGAGCTGTCTCTCTAGCCCCGATACTTCATTTGATGAACAAAAATGCCAGTTTTGTGGAACTTAACTTAAGGAATGTGAATGTGTGGAATGTTTGAAAGTTTGTCTGTCACTAGCTTGGGCTCACTGTGCACCGGTATTCTGCGATCCTCTCTGTACCTTGACACTTCAGTACAAGTAAAAAGAATGACTTTTTAAAAGAGAATATTTATATTTACCCTTTTAACTTTACCGCTATATATAAACACTAAGTATGCCTTTTCATTAACAAAAGAAGACATTTTCCTCTCAAATTTTAACTTGCATTTTGAGTTTAGAGTAGATGCTTCTGGACTGTCTAGTGTTGGTGGCCACATTTTTAAGAACCTGTTTCTTGTGATAAAGACCGTAATTTACCTATTTTAAGACCTGATGTTAAGGAATGATACGACTACAATTTTCTCAACAAAAGATGAGAGAAAGCCTTTGTTTATGTTTTGTTCCTCTGAGGCTGTTGCAATAGGAAATGGACTGTAGTGGCCTTTGAGACTGGCTGGCACAGGGCTGATTCAAAGGCATCTCAGAGAGGGCAAGGGAAGACTGGCTGGATTTGGGAAACAAGCACGAAGTCCTTTTAAGACTATAAGACATTTCAGGTAAGACACAAGTTTAGAGATGATATCTTCTTTAAATGGATTAAATGCTTAAAGAACTCATCAAGCTGACTGTGTAATACTTGGAATTTGAAGGAAAACCAGGTCTTCAGAGATGGCTGGGCTCCTACAGAATGAGTTTAGCTTCTCTATACAGTGAGAAGTGTTTCCAGATAAATAAGGTGTGATGGACAATTTCCTTATTTACCTTTCTTTTTTTTTTTCTGGTCTTTTTTACAGGGTTTCCCTGTAGCCCCAGCTGGCCTGGAACTCACTATGCAGACCAGGCTGGCCTTGAACTCACAGAGATCCACCTGCCTCTGCCTCCTGAGTGCTGGGATTAAAGGCGTGCACCACCATGCCCGGAACAATTCTTTCTTTCTTTCTTTCTTTCTTTCTTTCTTTCTTTCTTTCTTTCTTTCTTCTTTCTTTCTTTCTTAAAAATAAACTTATTTATTGTGTGTGTGTTTATGTAGGTGATGCATGCCATGACACACTTGTAGGGGTCAGACAACCACTTTGGGGAGTCTGTTCTTCTACCATGTGTGTCCTGGGGATCAAACTCAGGTTGTCAGACTTGGCAAAAAGCACCTTTACCTGCTGAGCCATCTTGCCTGTCCCCTTATAGACATTTCTTGAAATTGTTTTCCATTAATGTTGGTTTGTTCTCAGAGTATATTTGTTTTCAGATATGCTACATGAAATATGAACTTGTTCTATTTTTTGGTATTTATTCCATCTTATCTCCCAGATATTATATAAATATAATGGAATTTTAAGTAAAACAAGGCTCTCAGAATGGCTTTCGGCATATTTACAGAGACTTTTCGGTGCTAGGGTTAAAGAAAGGGCCCTGCATGTGCCGCAGAAGTACTCTACCACTGGCTGCATCCCAAGCCAGAGAGGTATTTCTTTCATTTCTTATTTAGACCTGCTAATGGTACCCAGTCGCTCCTGAGCACCTGAAAGCAGATATTACAATATTGTCAGAGTTCAATTGACCAGAAATGTTGCTTACTCTTATTCTCAAGATGAGGGAGTCCATCCCTTAAAAAACTTGCCGCAATCTTAATAAATGTATTTTAAAATCATCTTTTATTGATTAGAATACTGTCAATCTCATCTGTGTTTGTATTTATTTTTGCATTTGTTTGTATTTTATGCATATGAGGGTTTTGCCTGCATGTATATGAGTGTACTATGGGTGTATTAGGCGCTCAGAGGCCAAAAGAGGGGGGAGAACCTCCTGGAATTTGAAATATGGACAACTGTTGACCACCATGTGGATGTTGGGAACACAGCCCGGGTTCTCTACAAGAGCAGCCCTTGATCTTAACCACTGAGCCATGTCTCCAGCCACTCACTTGTTTTTGTGTTTAATTTCCAAGATAAAAGTTCAAGTTTAAATTTGGGTTCAAATTTACTATAATTTGTGCATAAAAATTAGCATTAGTGATATTTTGATCATGTGATACTTATCTCCGGATCATGTTTCTTAGTCCATTACACGTGTTAATTCATTTACACGTGATTATCCCTACACACCAACCAGTGATGTAAGCGACTCCCAGTTCACTGATGGTGACATTGAAGGTCACAAGGTTAAATCAAAGTCAGACAGCAGGTGACAGAGCCAGTGCCTGAACTGAGGTCATTTAGAACCAGAGTTTTATGTTTTTAACTACTATGTTCTTCTGTGTGTTTGCAAAACAAATGATTTATTTTTATGAGATCATAGAAAATGGAAGTTTCCTGTCTATTTTCATTCCAGTGGGTTTCTTGTTTCTTAGTAGACAAAGTGTGTCTTGGAGTCCAAGTAATTCCAGAGATGTCTGCAAAGAGTTTGAGTAGTTGTCATTGTTATGGGTTATGTTAGAGAATTAATTAATTTTGGTATGGGGTATTAAATTCAGTACTAGGTACATAATACAGGGATGGTGTTCACTCATCTTAGACCAGCATTCTTCAAGGTCATGCCTTGTGCTGGGCATCAGTTCCTCACCATCAGTCTTGTCAACATAAACAGCATAGCTGTTTACTGATGAGCAAACAAACTCTAAGAGGCCGACCAGTCTAGAAACAAGCATTAGTTAGACCCAGCTTTGACCCATGGCCTTCTCCAGTCTTCTTAAGTGTTACATCAGTGTTTGCAGATGGTAGTCATATGTTGAGTTGGGTTACAGTCAATAGGAGCATGATTAGAAACGTCTACTGGCAGCTGGGCCTCGTGGCACACCCCTCTCTTCCCAGTACTAGGGAGGCAGAGGCAGGCAGATGTCTGTGAGATAGAGGTCAGCCTGGTCTACATAGTGAGTTCCAGGCCAGCAGGGGCTGACTCAAAAATGTCTACTGGCTCAAGATTTTTGGGGAGCAAGTCCTGCTGACCTGTAACTATCGACACATTCCCAGTAGTCTCTATGATACCCCCATTTCCAGAAATAAGGCAGACCAGAGTTTCTTAGCCTTAGAAATCTGGGGAATCCATTGCTTGCAAGATTGGCAAGATTGAGACAGCTAGCCGAGTTTCTTGTTTCGTGTGTCTGTGGTGGAGCCTGGAGCTCACAATTCTAACGAGGTCCCAGTTGGTGCTGGTCCAGGGACCCTCACATTGAGAGCACTGTACTAGGCAAACAGCGCTGTGGTAGACATGAATAAAATATCACTGCTTTGGTTCTGGAATATCATTGTCTTCTTGGGCCTTTTAAATTTCATACCAAATTGTGTATATCAGACACAATTTAAATCATTTCATATTCTTCTCAATTACATTGTTCTGATCTTTTCTGAATTTATTTTTATGGGCATGTTACCCCTCTTATACATATAAGACTTGTATCACACCTTTTCTTTGAGTTGTAAGATGCAGCAGTTAATTCGAATTACTGCTTTGCTCAGGGTGAAAAATCCAGGCAAGGAATTGTCCATGCATCTGACAATTCAGGGAGCTGAGATAGAGTACTCCTCAAATTAAAAAGAACATAACCGAAAATCACGTGCCCTCTGGCTGTCACCAGTCCCCACCCTCACCATCCCCATCAACGGATGGTTGCTTGTGCAGAAAGTCAGGTATGTACAATGCTTTTCTGGGGTGTGTAGCAATTACTCTGTGAGCCTCCGAAGTCCTGATCACCAGAGAAAGCCAGCTGATGCAATTCTGCCCCAAGGCCTTTTCAGCAGAGCATCTGTTTTTTTGATACGTTTTGCCTATTAATTTTTATCTTCGGTGTGTTGGAACTGAGAAAAAAAATTCTGCTTGACGTCTGTCTCTACTTACTCCCCACGTAGGTATGCTGGATATTTTTGCAAAACATATTCCCTCTCCCAAATGTTCTTTTATTTTCTTAAGCATTCTCTTTGCATAGTTGCATACTTATTAATATCAGATTATATGATATCGAAGATATCTTTCAATATCTAAAATCCCACAACTGTAGTGATAGATGTTTTACATTCAAATTTACATAATTTCGTATGAAACACAAGTAAAATCTATTTAAAAAATATTTTATTTGCTACTTTTATTTTATGTGTATGAGTGTATTGCCTGCATGTATGTAAGTGCACCCGTGTTGTGCAATGCTCATGGAGGTCAAAAGAGGGAGTCTGGAACTGGAGTTATGGATAGCTATTAGCCACTGTGTGGGTGCTTGGGGATCAAACCCAGGTCCTCTGCAAGAGCAGACACTGCTTTTAACCATTGAGCCCTCTCTCCAGCCCCATAAAAGCCTATTTTTTAAATATGCATTTTTTTCCTTTTTGGAAGTTAATATTCCTCCCCAAAAGATATGTAAACCTCCTTTCAAAGATAACTCAACTTTTTTCCTTATAAATCATAATCATTTTCATTTCTAGGAAGATAAAATTCAAAATACTATTTTCAGAGATAAGTTTTTTTTTTTTTTTTTT
>NW_008336933.1:4138087-4164239 GCF_000622305.1 Nannospalax galili
TTTTTTTGCTAGATTCTTAGGTCAAAGAGAACGGGAACTACTCCAGCTTGGTGGAGTGTATCAGAGACCTTCTCCATGATGAAATCAAGACACAATTGTCACCATAGAAACCACAGTGGAGAGAGAGAGATAGAGTTTCCAGAACAGAATGTTGCCTGGGACCAAGGAAAGGTAGGGTTTTCTAAAACACTTTAGTCATAAATTAAATTTTGTGATTGTGAAGAACCTTTAAGAATAGTTTTGAATCTGCCTAGGGAGGGAAGAAATAAAACTCCGACACTTACCAGCCTTGTTTATGCTATGCAGTGGCCTTAGGGTTTTCAGAAGGAATTATCCTGTGTGAGCACTTGTTGAAGATGGCATTTTACAAGCCTCCAAGATGAAAAAGTAAAACTAACTTTGCCTTCAAGTTGAAAGATACTATTTCTGCATTTTGTGGAGGAAAGAATCTGTCATCTAATCACTCTGTTTGTTTGGTTTTGAAGGGGCAGAGAGTCTCACTCTTTAAATATTTTATACTGGAGGGTATTATGTCTGCCTGCTATGTTACCAATTTAGTTGCATTTTATCTTCTTTCCAACAACGTGAAAAAATCTGTAATAAAATTTTGAATGCTAAGGAATTTCTTATACCTCAGTTGCTTTTTTAAAAGAACTATTTTATATATTATTACCTCTCCTCTATGAAAGAAAGAAAGAGAGCATGTATGTAGCCAATGTTTTCCTTTCCTTCTATTCTAAGTTTTTGGAATTGAACTCAGAGTGTCAACTTGTGTGGCAAGTGCTTCTACCTGCTAAGCCATCTCACTGGCCTTTTCACTTTTTTAAACTTTAAGAAACCATTTTATACATATTATTCATGTGTGTATGTGTGTGTGGGTATGTGTAGGTGAGTGCAGGTGCCTGGGGAGGTCAGAAGAAGGTGTAAGATTCTCTGAAGAAAAGATGAGCCTCCTGACATGGGGACTGTGAACGGAACGCCTGTCTTCTGTCAGAGCAGCAAACACTCTTAACCACTGAACCATCTCCAGCCTCTCTTTTTCTTTTTTTAAAAATATTTTAACATTAAAAAAAAAATGCATGTATATAAGTGCACCCATGCCATGCAATGCTCACAGAGGTCAGAAGAGGGCATCAGATCTCCTGGAACTGGAGTTATGAAAAGTTGTTAGCTGTCATGTGGGTGCTGGGAATCAAAGTCAGGTCCTCTGCAAGAACAGCCAGCGCTCTTAACCACTGAGCCATCTTTCCATCCCTCTTTTTCCTTTTCTAATGCTGTGTTTTCAAGCGTGTTTATAAAGCGTTGAGGACAATAATACAGGTGCAGTATCTGTCTTGGATCCCCTAAACTAAACGATGTATGCCTGAACTACTGAACAACTTAAGAAAAGAAAAAAATATTAAAGAAGGCAAACACGGGATTCGCACAACTCACGGCAAGCTGTGCTGTTAGCAGGGTTAAAAGTCACCAGCTATGCCTTGTTTTATCATCCTAGTACTGAACCAGCCTAATAGTGTGACATCAGATAAACAAAGGTGCAAAACAAATTACCTAACTGGTAGGTGTTATTCTCCTTTCCTCTAAGTATTCAGAGTTCAAACAGAAGGGTTGTGATTTATATACTATTGATGCCCCAAAAGAATGTTGACTTCAAACAATTTCCCATGTCTTGTCCTAGAGTAAATAGTTGATTTATGTATTCATTGAAAATAAATGGGCAAAGGAATTATTAATGATTACTGAGTTATTGTGGAGGATTGCCCTAGGGTAGAGAGTTTACCATCAGAGAGCCCTGGTCTCTTCCTTTTCCTTCAGCTTTGGTTAAAAACCTTGTGGCACTGTTGACTATTTATAGCCTTTTTGGGGGACTATTCATGCATTTTATTACTAAAAGAAATTGGAAATAGCACAATTTGCAATAAATGGAATTTTAGCCGGGTAGAGCCTTGAGCACTGAATTCCAGGGTTAACTGTATTGGTGTTGTCGCCTTACTCTCCAGAACCCACTTCTCAGAAGCACGGAGCCTACAATGCCCACCCTACTTTGGGCTTACCGGGGCTTGCAGCTGTTTCCTCGCTTATTACGAACTCTCAATTACAAATCCCACAGCAGTAAAGTCTGACTTCCAGGAATGCTTCTTAGAGAAACGAAACTGGAACAGAGTTTCTAATTTGGGGTACATGCTTCTTTGAACATTTATGGAATTTAAAGTGCTATTGAAAATAAGGAGAGGTAGAATCACCACAGTGTAGGAAAGAAAACTTCTTGTTAGGCTTTGTAGAAGCTGAGTCGTCTGGTGAGTAAGAGGACTCTGGTTTGTTTTGTCAGATGTCTTCTTGGCTGGAAAAAATTTGCTATGAGCTAATATTGTCTAATAACACAAGTCACAGTAATCCCCAAACATTCCCACACATGTGTGATCCAAAAAAACCCATCATATTCGTGGGTTGATGCCACCCATTTGGTGCCAGTGAGACACGATTTGGGTTAGGTTCTCCTGAGTTTCCATGAATTCATGATGCTAAAATATCAAATTTATAAATTAATGTAGTTCATCCAGTTGATGTAATAAAACCAAGAAGCAGGCTTTAAAGAAAGATTCCTACTGACATCCTCAGATCAATGAATCTTGTAATAAAATCAAAGAGGAAAATATGTGGACTGGTTAACCATCTTCAAGAAAATACACTGAATCCCTCAATAACTGAAAAAAAAAAAAAAAGAACAGATGGCCCTTGGTACTAGACATATAAAGGCCTGCATGGAACATTTACTTTAGCTTCAAGGGGCATTCAGATGCATTTGCACTTTGATGCCCTGGTAAGTGACTCAGCATTTCCATTTGTAGGTGCTCAAGTTCAAGTTGAAAAGTATTTTGTTAGTGCAGTAATTCTCTGGCACTGACTACCACCAGCGGCTGCCCACGTGGCCCTTCCTGTCACCAGGAGCTCCAGGGTGCGTAGCACAGTCTCTGACCCATGACTTTTGAGAGTAAGAACAAATGAATAGGTGAAAGAGGATGAGTAAATAAATGTACATTCCTGCTGGTAATCCTGCTCTCAGCTCAAATAGCATGTTCTAGGTAGATGGCACAATACTGCTCCTGAATCAGCAGACTCAACAGCCGCGTGAGACTTCTCCTAAGCTTCCTTCCTCCAACAGGAGCCTTCCCTTGCTGATTTCAGCTGCATGCATCTCCTTTCGGGCATGTAGTGTCTCTCAGATGCCTTTGGTATTATAAAAGAACAGAACTGTGTCATGCTTTAGAGGGCTATTATTCTACTGGGCCATGGCTACTCTAAAATAATCTAAACTAATCAACCAGGGACTGGAGAGATGGCTCAGTGGTTAAGAACACTTACTATTCTTCCAGAAGACCTGAGTTTGATTCCCAGTACACACATGGTAGCTAACAACTGTCAGTAACTCCAGGTAATCCTATATCTTCTTCTGACCTCCATGGGTATCACACGACAGGAGTGCACTTACATACATGCAGGCAAAACACCCAGATGCATGAAATAAAAATAATTTAAAAAACAGTTCCTAAAATAACCCACTAAATTTAGTCATAGTTACTTTGTCTTATTCATAGATTTTTACAGTGTAATTTTGGCTGTGATTTGGGACTTCTAAATGAGGAAATGTAGACAGTTTTTGACAGCTACCTGGTCAGTCATGATTACAGAATGCTTGAAAAGACATGGGGTAATTATGATTCTAATTTTCTGAGTTAAGCTAGTTCTAAAAAACTCAGTTGGCCTTAAGTTTAGTGTCTATGAAACACTTAAACCAGAGTTAAGAAAACAAATTAACTCAGTTGTTCTTAGTTTGGTGCCCATGAGAGACGCATGGGCATGTATGCGAATTCAGCACACATAGAATATTAAGGGAACCGCACCAACCATAACAGCCATGACAGATTGTATAAGTCTTCATAAGAAGAAAATCAAAAGTGGTAGAAAACATGAAGGAAAATGCTTTTCTTTCTTCAACATGCCATCAATTAAATTATTATACAAAGACATGCCTTAGGAGTCTCCCGTCTTGTTTGTGTTTCTTCTTCAAACAAGTGCTTACTTTATTATCTTAAGGTGTCTGGAAATTGTTTTCCTTGGAATTTGATTTTTATCTCTGTAATAATTACAGATGAGGAACCATGCTATGATTCTGAGGACATGCGTGCTTGTTGACTAAAAACTATTTGGGGACAGAGTGCAATGGGTTGTATTTAATTAGTTCTGGCTTGCAGTTGGAAGAATAGCCCTAGGGATTTATCTCTTGAGTTTCTATTTTTCCTTTGCTTTCTGTTTTTTTTTTTTTTATGGTGTATGTGATCGATTGAACCCAGGGTTTTATTCATGCTAAGCACAGGTTCCACCCTACCCTATTCACTTTTCCATCTGTAATACAGATGACACACCTGACATAAACACATTTCTTGCCTATAGATATGGGCAAAAGTACCTTATATTGTCCCAGGCACATAGTGAACATTTGTCAAATATCATCACTCCAATGGAGAACCAAGTAGAGTATTTCTCATGTAAAATTCTATGATTTCTAAGATCAACATATATAATTTCAAAATCTCGAGTACTCACATTTAAAAAGCAGAAAGCTATATTTAAATTTAATTAAATATTACACCTAACCCAGTATACCTAGAATATTTCATTTCAACCTCTGATCAATATTAATACATATTTGCTTGTGTTGTGGTGTGTGTGTGTGTGTGTGTGTGTGTGTGTGTGCAGGTGTATATGCATGCTTGCCTGTGTGTGGGAACATGTGTGTGCATGTACACATGGAAGCCTGAAATTGATGTCAGATGTCTTCTTCAATCACCCTCCACTTTACTGAGGCAGCATCTCTCTGTGAACACGGAGCTCGCCAATTCCAGTTAGTCTAGCTAATCAGTTTTCTCAGGTATCTATCCCCTGTCTCTGTGATCTGAGTGCTAGGATTACAGGTAGCTGTCACACCTGCCCGATTTTTACATGGGTTCTGGGGATCTTAACTCTAGTCTTTGTGTCTGCATGGCAAGTATTTTTGTTAACCAGCTAGACGTTGGTATTTTATTGAGATGTTTTACTTTTCATTATGATAATCTTTGAAATTTGGTATTTGTTTTCTACCTCTAGAAGGTCTTGATTAAGGTTAAGCACATTAAAATTGTTTAGCTGTTTCATGTGATGAGTGGCTACTGATCTGGAAAGTACCATCTGGGAAAGTAGGTACAGGCTTGCTCTACACACAGAAATGTGAACTACTCAGGGACCTTCAAGTTACCCATAGGGGTCTCCACAGAATTGATGGGTTTGTACTGATGATTTTTTTTAAAAAAATATTTTATTATTTTATTTTGTGTGCATGTGTATAAGTGCATTGTCTGCATGTATGTAAGTATATTCATGCTGTGCAGTGCCCATGGAGGTCAGAAGAGGGCACTGGATTCCCTGGAACCGGAGTTACAGATGGTTATTAACTACCATGTGGGTGCTGGGAACCAAATCAGTGCTCTTAATCACTGAGCCATCTCTCCAGCATCTGTACTAATGATTCTTGACTTGGGCTCTTTTTGCTTCCCTGGGAACACTTAGTGATATCTAGGAATACTCCTGGTTGTCATAACTGGGGAAAGATCATGTGGCTGCCAACTAGAGACTGAAGACACTGCTGAGTGTCTTCAATGCAAAAACATCCCAACTGCCCATGCTGCCCATATAAAGGACCCCTGGTTGATATGGAATCACCTATTAGACAGTACGTTGTAGGGACCTCACCTGTTACAGAGATGTTGCATCTTCCTTGTTGAACAACCTTTGAAAAAATGATGAGTCTTTGGTAGTTCAGGTAGATAAAACACTCTTTAGAATGATAAACATTTCCAGATCTGCTCTTAGAGGCATATGTAGAATCAGAAGTTGGAGAATGTGTCAGAGAATCTATTTAGATGCTTTGACAGGGGAATCAAGTCATGGAACTGGTAGCCTCCTGGTCATTCATGGGGATTCTGTAGGTGGCCAGTCTTGAAACCACTAGAATGGTTACAGAAGCTGGATGTCCACTGTTCTGAGTTTCAGGTTAATAAACTTAAATCAATGAAATTTAATCACATGTTTCTCTTTTGCTCTGTCCTTATAACTTAAGAGTTCTATAGAATATTTTAAATTATTATTATTATTATTATTGATTAGTGATGCTGGGACTAGAACTCAGGGCTTTGCTCATGCTAAGCAGGGACTCAGTCACAAACCTGTATCTTTGTGTGCTACTTATGATCTTGCTTCATGAGTTTTAATTATGCTAGCCTTTCTACCACACATGATGTTTAATCACTATAGTAATCAATCAAAGCAAGAAAAATAACGACCACTTACGCCAAGAACGCACAGAGTTCACGAGCAGATTAATAGAAGTGAAATCAGGAAAAATGAACACACTTTTTATGCTAAAGGTAGTGTTTACATTTTCTATTGCTACATAGCAAATTATGACAAGCTTAAAGGAACATGAGTTCCTATCACATCTTGGCTATAGGTCAAGAACCTGGGTATGGCTATCTGGGGTTCTCTGTTGAGCATCTTTACAGACTGAAATCTATCTGCTCTGGTCAAGTTCCCTCATGGACTCAGAGTCCTTCTAGCTCACAGGTTGTTGTAGAATGCATTCCTTGTGATTGTAGGACTGTGGCCCTCTGTTCCTATGGGTCACCTGCTGGTTCCTGACATGCTCTAGAGCCCTCCCTACGTAGTTCATGTTTGTTGCTTCAGCAGAAAGCAAAACGCTGCTGCCGCAGTCCTCTCCAATGTCTCCCACCTCTGATCTCACAGCTGAATGCTCACGTGATCAGGTCAATGCAACTCACAATGGCATCTTTTTTATGATTTGCAAAAAGCTGGGCAGTTAGGGATTTTAATTGTATCTGCAAAGCTCTTTGCTTTATAATTCAACATATTCATATACGAGACAGTCCATCATGATCACACACTCATGGGTGAATGCTTATACAGGGCATATATATCATGATCAAGAGGCGATGAGACCATTTAAGGAATCTGTTTACTGAGGATAGAGTAACAGTGTATGTGTGTGTTAGGTGTTTAAAACTTGTAAATGACATTGGAATGCAGTAATTAACATAAAATATTTGGATATACTTTCTTCTTGTCTTTGCAGTTCATGTCTACAATTCGTCTGTTTCTATATATTCAGATTCATAATTGAGCTCACCAGTCTGTTGTTCGGAGGACTGAATCTGTTTATATTTATTGCTATCCTTTATTATTTTTGAATTTATTTAATCTTTCTGATGCTGGGATATTCTGTGATCATTGACTTCCTCTCCTCAAGACAGAAAGAAAATCATTGCATGCCCAGAGCACAGCATCTCGAATTAGGTTCCCTGCTGTATGTTACTGCTTCCGTGACACAGTATGGTCGTTTTTGTTTTGTCAGAAGCATTTCCTAACCAGTAATGTGCAACACAGCCCGAAAAAAGGCTATTGCGAATCCAGAGTTGAGAAGATTGTCTGGTCTAGGAAAAGTTTAGAATGAAGACAAACCAAAGTGTTTTCTGTACCAAGGGACACAAGTGAAGAGGATGCAGGGCCAAGGCTTTCAGGTCCTGGCTGACGTTAACTAAGGGTCTCTGATTGGGGGTGGGGGCATGTTGCTTTGGGCGAACCTAAAAGGAAAGGTTTTTGTTTTTGTGAGTCTAACATTGTGAGTGCATGATACAGGACATAAAATTGAGTAACAGAAAGTAAAGTACTGAAGAAACTAGTTAGATAGCAGGGGATTTCCAGGAAGTGCTAGAAGGGAAAGGAAATCGGGGAGCCTGGGAAATTAGCTTTGTGTGGCCAAAAAAGATAGTTGTGAGAGCTGAAGTAACCTTGAGAGGAGGGCTGAATAATGGGGGTCAAGGTCAGGGAGGTGTAAGGGGGAGCATCTGTGTGCGTGTGTGTGTGTGTGTGTGTGTGTGTGTGTGTTTGTGTGTGTGTGTCGGGGCAGCTGCAGATGGACAGCAAGGCCAGAGCTCTGAAGAGGGTGGAGCTTGGCATGGTGAAGAAACAAAGGAAGGCTGGGAAGAGAGAATACAGGAGAGAAGAGGTCCCTAACAGGGAGGCAAGGTCTCCCATGTGACAGTGCATGGGTCTCTGTGCTTGTCATTTGTGTTGTGTTCTTACTCCACAGGAGACATCAAAACAAGGTAGAGGTACATGGCATGTCCAAGATCACAGGGCAGGAAAGTTGTGCAACTGTCATGGTGTGTGTGTGTGTGTGTGTGTGTGTGTGTGTGTGTGTGTAAATAAAGACAAGGTGGTCTTTATTTTGCCTCCCATTACTGCCATTTGCAAAAATAATCAAGACAAGTTCACTTGAACTTGAATCTCATTGACATTCATGGTCCTACCTTTCTGCAGTCTATTTGTGCTTGGATTGCTGGATTTATATTTTATTTGTTTACTATTTATTATTTATTTATTTTTCACACAGAGTTTTGCAGTGTAGCTTTGGCTGGTCAGTCTAAATTCATGCCAATCTTCCTGTCTCAGCCTCCTGAGTGCTGGGATTACAGACATGTAGCACCACAACACCTGGCTTGTTTGCTTGTTTTTGTTTTGAGACAGGATCTCCCTTTAGCCCCTTTTATGTTGGAACTCGCTATGTAGACCAGGTGGGCCTTGAACTCATGCAGATTCACCTGCTTTGGCTTCCTGAGTGCTGGGATTAAAGGTGTGCACCTCCATACAGAGCTTGTTTGCTTCTTTAAACTTAAATTTTTGTTTGGTTTATCTTGGTTCTAGTTCCTTGGGTATCGAACTCGTTCTTCCTTCATTCTGAACACTTTTATCCTTCGGCATCATTTCGTCTTATTATTCACACTGAATTGTAACATCATTTGCATCAAGGTACTAACTGACATTGGAATAGACAAAAGCAAGCCGTCTTTGAAAATATGATTTCTTCATATAGCCTTCCATTTCTGTGGAAAGGAGCTTGGTTGCATCAGAATCAGTCAGCTCTTTCCAAATCCATGTGATGCCTAACCTGTGACAGATACATGATTCACCATCATTAGACACAAGCACGAATATGGACATGAATCACAGAGCTGTAGTTATTTATTTCAGAATGTGAAGATAGTGAATGCATCCAACTCAAGAACTGAAGTGAAAAGATGTCCAAAGTGACCCAATATGAACAAGAAGAAAAAACATTTTTTTGTCAATACATCTTTTTCATTGTGACTCAAATAGTATAGCCTGTATTTGTTGTTTGATTCAGGTTGGTGACATCAGATCTCAGAGTTCCTAATGAAAGCCTGGTACCCTTACATCAGTTTAACATCATTCTCTACCAGTTTGGGGTTCTCTGATCATAAAGTATACAAGGACTCAGAAATAATGCATTTTCAAGGTTTCTAAATGTTTATAGCATTTGATATTAGTGGGAGAATTAATATAAAGATCAACTCAAATAACTCAGAGTGTAAGGGAATATAATTTTCTTTAAAATAAGATTAACTATGTTTTAACCCAAAATTGATGTAAATATGACTATATCAAGTAAAGTCAGAATGCACAGGATGTCAAAGTGAAACAGTAATATGGACAATTTTGCTTTGTAATAGGATTTCATAATGAGTGTGTCTGTCCGTGTGTGTGTGTGTGTGTGTGTGTGTGTGTGTGTGTGTGTTGTTTGAAATTCTGTCCCGATGGCAAGATTCACTAGTTAGACTGGTTCCCAAGCACAACTATGCTATGGGCTGGATATTTATGCAACACATAACTTTAGCCCAGTTGTCTTATATTATGGTTAAATTAACTTATGTTATTACTTTGAAATAGTACCTGTTGTGAGTTGAATTATATCTTCCTTCATAATTTCTATGACATAGATAACAATTTCCTTTTCTTAAGAATTGTTCTTTTTTATTTTATGGAGTTATAAGAGTTGTAAAAGAAACTACAGATATTTTAAGTTTACAAACATACACTTTTTGGTTTTGGTTGATGGGGGCTGGGGTTTTGAACCTGGGCCCTGCACATGTTAGGTAAATGCTCTACCACTGAGTTGCAACCATAGCCCTGCATGTTTCTTTAAAGAAAATCTCCACAATCAAGATAGCAGACATTTCTGTCACAAGCTAATCTCTTTGGAAATGTGTGTCTCCTTTCTCAGCCCCTGGAAACACTCCCCAACTTCCCAGTTGTACAGATTGGTTCTTGTGTTATAGAATTTTATATGGATAGAATCATTCAATATGTGTTCTCTTTCATTGGCCTCATCCACTAAACATAAACAGTTTTGAGATTCATCCACATCATCTTGCATATGAATAATTCACTTCCTGGGTCTGGAGAGTTGGCTCAATGGTTAAGAGCACTAGCTGATCTTGCAGAAGACCTGGTTTGAATCCCAGCGTCCACATGGTGGCTGTCCATAACTCCAGTTCCAGGGGATCTGACACCCTCTTCTGATCTCTGCAGGCAGTGCATGACATGAGTGCACTTACATGCAGGCATAACTTTCATACACATAGCAAATAAAAATAAATTTAAAAATATTTAAAATAATTTACTACCTTTTATTGTAGAGTAGTATGTGGATATATTTTTTTCATTTTATGACTATAAATTGAGCTGCTATGAATATTCTCATATTGAATGAGGCCACATTGGTTGGATAGTTTCTCATGAATCAATGGCTGATATTGGCATGGAGAGATTATATGGCACGTGAATTGTTAAGATTTAGTTATGTAATGTCACTAATAAGCTCTTACGTATGGACATTAGGCTCTTACGTGTCCCCAGCTGGCAGTTCTGTTTTTGGAAATCGTGAAAACTTTGAGAGGTGAAGCCCAGGTGGAGGAAGAGAGTCACTGAGGGTGAACCTTGAAGTCAGTAGGCCATTCAGACTTCCTGTCCTGCTGTCCATTGCCACAGTTCTGTGCTGAGTTCTGTGTACAGTTTTTGTCTGATTGAGTTTACATGGGTCTTGTGCATGTGACACCATTGCTGTAGGTTCATATGAGAAGGGTACCAGGAGCCTATAGGACTCTATTTCCATATGGTCATGCACCTCCTCCCTGGCTCTTACAACCTTTACACTCCTCTTCCACAATGGTCCCTGGGCCCTGGGTGGGTGGATTTTAATATTAGAGTCCAAGGACCTACGCTCTACAGGATCATAGTCTCTCCATTTAGACCATTCTCTGCCTCTGTGACCTTTTGCATTCCTGTTGCATGAGGCCTCTGTTGCATGAGGGAGCTTCACTGATGAGAGTTGAAAGATGCATTAGTGTTCTCTTCATCCCTTATTCTATGTTCTGTGAGCCTTAGGTGTAGAGGTTGTATCCTAGATGTGCCACTTAGACTTGGGCTATTCACAGACAGTCTGTGTGTGACCAGTTCTGGAACTCTGTAATTATCTCTGTCTCTTGAAAAAGAAGCTTCTTTGATGGGTAGTGATTGGGATACTCGCCTGGAAATATAAGGACCCATATTTTGCACATATTAAGAAATTACATTTGTCTAGGGATGTGGCCTCTCCAACTGTGTGCATTTGTGTATGTTTACAGCACCGCACATGCGTTTCTTTCCATTGAAGTAACTTAATTCCAATTAGGTAGATGTTGAGTGCCCTCAAGATAAAAGTACCACTACTGCACCAATGTCGTTTGCTGTTCAGGTCATTGATGAGATCGTTAGATTTTAAAGCTGGGGTTGGACCATCAATTGATGCTCTCCCTTGGCAGTTTGCAGTGCTCTCAAAAACTATGAGAGCTAAAGGTGGCTTATAGGTCAGTTTCAGCTCCATTGCTCCAAATCTTGTGTCCAAAGTGTGTCCTGTCTTCAGCAATAGGGTTTTACCTTCAAGTTCTTGGAAGCAATAACGGGCTGTGGCAGTAGCCTGTATAATTTGGGGAGTCTCTTGGACAACACTGGCCAACAATTCAAAGGGAGGTTTCTCCTGTCTGGCACTTTCTCTTGTCATATAGCCTTCAGCTATACACGTGGACTTATGTAGATATAGTGTATGTGTAATTTTTCAGTAGATTTTTGGACTAATATGATTCCCTGTTTTTTTTTTTTTGTTTTTTTTTTGCATTAGCTGGGCACTATTTAGCTCTCCTCTCTTGTTATGTAGCTCTCATTAACCCGAAGTGTACTGCCTAGACTAAGCTGTTCCCATACTTACAGAGCTCTATCTGCCTCTGCTTCTTGAGTTCTTGGGTTATAGGTACGAGTCATTACACTTGGCCAAGAGTTCTTTATATATTCTGAATGTAAGTCTTTATCTGGCAGACATATTGCTGACATTTTTTTCTCAGTGTGTGGCCTTCCTTTTATTTAACTTATGGCACTTTTCAGAGAAAAACTGTATATTTTAATGAAGCCCAGATCTTCATTTTTCGTGTTTGCTTCATTCATTAAAAAATTCTGTTGATGAACTGGGTATGGTGGCACACTCCTTTAATCCCAACACTTGGGAGGCAGAGGCAAGTGGATCGCTGTGAGATAGAGGTCAGCCTGGTTTACACAGCAAATTCTAGGCCAGTTGGGGCTACATGGAGACCATGTCTCAAAAAAAATCACTGTTATCCCAAAATTTTGAGAATATTTCCTTTGAAGAACTTTGGCCTATGGTCTTTTTAAAGCAAAATTTTTCATGATGAGAGTTTTGCTTACTTTTTTTCACTTCATCCAGTCATTTTAGAAAAGCTTTCACATGCCCATTAAATTGTCTTGAATCTTCTGGTGGATCTTGAATATCCCCTAAGTTTGAAGGTTTGGTGTCTGCGTCAGAGCTATTGGGAGACAGAAGAATGAACAGGGATTTAGTGGTCATTGGAGGTCATTGGAGGTCATCTGAGCCATACCCTTGAAGGGGACTTTGGGATTTTAACTCCTTCTTGCCTGTCTTTTTCACTTCCTGTCCATCATGACTGACAGCTTTTCTGTACCACATGCTTCCTGTCACAGTGTGCTACTATAAACATTTTTTCTTTTTCTTTCTTTCTTCTTTCTTTCTTCTTTCTTTCTTTTTTGTCTTTTTGAGACAGGGTCTCCCTATAACCCCAGCTGTCCTAGAACTCACTATGTAGACCAGGCTGGCCTTGAACTTGCAGAGATCCACCTGCTTCTAACCTTTCTTTTTTTAATGTATGTTGTATGTGTATATGCTTATGTATCTTCACATGTGCATGAGTATGTGTGCCTGGAGGATAGAAATTGATGTGGGGTTGTCACAGTTCAGTGACCGTCTTCCTCAAGCATTTCCCACTTTATTTATGGAGGCAGAGTTTCTCACTGGACATAGAACCTGCTGGTCTAACTTAGCCAGCTTGCCCTGGGGAATCACCTGCCTCTGCCTGTCAAGGGGGTTGCCACAGGTGGGCTGCCACACCTGCCCAACTTTTTTTGGATGGTAGGAATCTGAATTGTGGTTCTCACACTAAGCCATTTCTCCAGTCCCCAAATCTTCTAATTATTCTAAGAAATCTGTGAAGCTTGGACTTTCTGTAAATATTTTTTTTCTGGAAATATAACCACATACAGTAGCAATCAGTGTACTTTGAGAGTAACTAGTAAGAATCCAGAATCTGAGAGCTAGAGAAATAACTCAGAGGTCAAGAGCCCCGGCTGCTGTTGCAGAGGACCTGGGTTCGATTCCCAGGACTCACATGGCAGCTGACAAGCTTCTGTAACTCCAGTTCCAGGGGATCTAATGCCCTTTTCCGACCTCCATGGGCATTGTATGACATCAGTGCACTACATACATGCAGATAGTACATTCATGCACATAAAATAAAAATGATAAATACAATATTTTTAAAAAGGAATCCAGAATCTGGACTTGAGGTTAATGATCATCTTGTGATGGCATCTCCTTCTCTGATCTCAGTTACCCACTTTTCAGCCCTTCCTCAGCTATCAAAGACTAGGAAAACTCACAATGATTAAATGATTGATTAAAACAACAACTCTCCACTATTTCTTAAAATATTCATTTATTACTACTTGGGGATAACAGTAACTAGAGTCTCATGGGATAATCAGTGTAACCTGCTACAAGATTAGAAGGGAAGCATTTTCATGTAGATACGACATGTGTCACCAAGAAATGCTAAAGATACTAGGGGTATAAAGAATCCTGCTTTCTCAGCATTGTGGTCCGGGGATTACTACTTGGAATGATGCCATGACATGAGGGCTGGAGACTTGGAGGTCTGAGAGGTGATGGAGGGTTATTCTGATCTTGCCATGGCTTTCTCTATTTGGCTGCTCATCTTTGAGGCAGGTAGGCACACCACACTAAGTAATGCCATCTAAGTCTACCACAGACATGGAGCTCGTGAGTGAGGAGTCAGACAATTGCTAGGCATCCACTGATTTCATCTGATTTTCCTTATGCTTCCATTTTAAGTTCACTGTGGATTATTTTTTGTTCTTTTTCTTCATTTCAACACCTGCTGCTCTCAGTTGAGCACAACACAGAATTAAGAAAGGAAAAGAAGATTCTTCATATTGCATTTTTCTTGAATTACCACACAGGATAAGACTGTGTGCTCTTGTCACAGAACAGATCATTTCTTTGGTTTAGATCCAGAGACCTAAACTTATTTGCAAGCCTTTCTGTGGCTGCATTACAAGCTCTTACTGGTTTGTCACACTGCAGCACATATGAGATTTTAATCTAGGTAGTCAGCTGTGTCTGAGTGCATACGTGTTGTTTGTGTGACCATGTGAGTAGGAGAGTATATGTGCTGTGTGTATGAATGTGAGAGCATTTGTGTGTGAGCACTACTGGTATGCGCGTGAGCATGCAAACATGTACGATCGTGTTTGTGCTTGTGTGTGTGTGTGCGCGCACATGTGTGCAAAACCAAGGTGGAGTCTGAGAGGCAGTCCTTATCATGGAGAGGACCCTGGGTTGGGAAATACAAAGTCTAAGTTTCTTTTTGTAAAAAAATATTTTATTTTTTATTATTTTTATGTGTATGAGTGTATTGCCTGCATGTGTGTAAATTCACCCATGTCGTGCAATGCCTGCAGAGGTCAGAAGAGTGTATCAGATCCCCTGGAACTGGAGTTATGGACAGTTGTTAGCTGCCATGTGGGTGCTGGGAATCAAACCCGGGTCCTCTGCAAGAGCAGTCAGTGCTCTTAACCACTGAGCCATCTCTCCAGTCCAGAAAGTCTAAGTTTCTTAATTGTGTAAACTTGAAAATATCTTTGAGCTGTGACTTCTTCATCAAAATCAGAAACTTAGTCATGATTTATGGACTTCCTCCCACATGCCAGCTGTACAGGGGATTAGCAGGGGCAGCATGTTTTCAGTGATACCATCTTATTGTTGAAACTAGAAGTGAGATGTACTACATCAGCTAGCTCTGTGACCCCAATGACGCGGTCTAAGTGGTATGATTATACGGCATAAGTGATAGAACCACGTACCTACAATATGTCAATGTGATCCTTTCAGTGTGAATGTGTTCTTACGAATGAACCTGTGACCCACGTGTCATGGGCATTCGAAAGAACTAACGGGAGAAGATGTGGAGGGACAGGAGCTGATCTCAGTGTACAGAATGACTGGACTCTGGATAATCAGAGACCTGGCTAGAGAGAATAACTCCAGGAAGGAACTGGTTCCCCTGACTCTCTTTGGCAAGCAGGATTCATATCCTCAGGAAACCTAATTGCTTATTGATTCTCCGGGGACTGATGCTGTAACTCTTGTGGTGATTTCGTTCTGCTTTAACCTTTTCATTTCTCCCATAGGTTGGTTGCCCATTTTTCCTTCAGGGATATCATGCCTTTTGTTATGAAGGCTTCGTTGGGCTGTGAAGTGAAACCAGTACCCCCTCAATACTTCCTGGTTTCATGTCAGCCTTTGATGGTTTCTAAAACCATTTCCTAGGCCTGTAATGCATCCTGCCACTTGTCTCCAGAGAGTTGGAAAGTAGTAAAGCTGATCTAAACATCTGGGTGAACCACTGAGCAATAAGCATAGCTTCAAGGCCGTGGGAGCTCTCTGTGTCTCTGCCTTGCATCTGCTGCCTTAAGTGGAACACTTAATATCAGAACACAATTTACTTAAAAAGTTTCTGTTTATGTCGCAAATAATAAACCTGATGGCTCTTTACAAAACCCAGTCTCCTTAAATGCCTTGTCAGACGATAGCTTTCTTTCCCCATTGAAGGAATGAAAAAGCTATCCCTGTAGGCTTCTTCTGATTTATTTTTTTCCATGATTGTTAAACATGCAATTGGCAGGTTGCATTTCCACCATGTTCACAGTGTATAGTATCTTTAGGTATCAAAGATGATATGGTATATCCTGTAGTTCAGATTTAAAATATGTGCACATATAGCTACATATATAAAATAGACTATATGTACTTTACTATATATAATAGATTCTAAGATACACATGCATATAATCTCAGAGAACACAGAGTTCACTACAAATGTCCATGCCTCATGGTTTTAAATTTTCTGGTCTGACCCAAAGACACTGAGATTGAATCAACAACTTCTAATTCTTCCTTCAACTGTTTTTAATTCTTCCTCTTCTTCTTCCATCTCTTCTTTCTCTTCCTCACTTTCTTCATCTCTCTGTAATTTGCATCAACGTCTTCAAGCATTTTTACCTAGCCAGACCTTACCAAAGACTGTTTTACTTTTCCTTTAGCACTGGCTAGATTTTAGGCAGTTTTATTTTATTGTCTGCTTAAAAGTATAAGCAGGGACAACAGAACCATGAGCTATTCGAATACCCTTTGAATGGGACCAATCCCACTCAGTGACATAGTCTGCGATAACAAGTCTGCCATCATCATGGGTTGATTCAGGCTGTCCTTATTATTACTTGGACTGAGAAAATAGGATGGCCACCTGGCCCCATTGCTTTACAAGGGTCAACTACTAAACTTAGGAAAATAGAGACTTTTTAGTTTTGGACTAATTTGGCTTCTAAATGAGCAACAAAACCCTGAAAATGAAAGAAAGTACTTGTTGCAGTAAAAAAAAATCATGAATAACTTAGCAGTAATTAGACATAGATAAAGGGAGAATCAGTGAGTAGGAAGATGAACATGAAGAAATAAACCAGAATATATTCCACAGAACAGGGGTGTTACCAATAGATATGAGAGATATAATAAGAAGCATTTGAGTTCTAGGAGACAGTGGAAACAGACAATGGAGAGGTGTTATTTGGGCAGTTAGTGGCTGAGCTGTTTTCAGAACTGACACTAGCCTGAGTCATCAGCGTTGAGAAGCACAGTTGGTGATAACTAATGAAATCTGTGTTTAGTATAGTGGCACTGAGGGGCAAACAAGCACAAACAGAACTCTTAAAGCTATTTCAGGAGACAAGAAAGAAACAACCATTTTAGCCTAGAAGAAACCATGGGCGCTATGCTGAGATATGGCGTCTGTCAGTTCTGAGTTTAGCATGTAAAACTGTATTTCCAGAACCAAAATCAGCACAGCTATAGATGGATCATAACTGAGAATATTTCAGCACAAGACCTCAACAAAAAGCGCTTCTAAAAGTTACATTGTGTGAGAAGTCTAGAAGTTACTCTGTAAGGAATGTCTAACACACAAGAAGAAAAGTCACCAAGTGTACCGCTAAGTTATCATTGACAGTCCGAGGTCATACTGATAGCATCTACTTTGTGAGGCAAAACAAGGCAGAGCTGAAATATTGAATGACAATAACTCAGAAGTTTGGAGGAGGGTGACACAGGTAAGAGACTCAGTGGTTTCTGATTTGACTGATTGGAGAAGCCTAAGGTGACAACCTACCAGAGACTTTGACAGGTGGGAATGCTAAAATTCTATGGGCAGAAGGTAGAAAGAATTTAATTAAAACCACAGTGTCAGAATGAAATAGCAAAGTAATTTAGAGTAATACTGAGAAGAAACACAACACAGGTAAAGCATAATGAAGAGACATAGAACAAGATAAATGTAATGAATCAAAATCGGTAACTGCAGGAAGTGTAAACGGTCCATTTTTCCATAGAAACAAGGCAGCCTGTGACATGAAATAAAAATTCAATGCAGGTCCTGGCTACTTACAGGAAACATACCTAAAAATGGAATTCTAAGCAGGCCCCCCAGAAGACATACCCAAAGAAGTCTGAGAAGTGTTGTGTCTTACAAAAAGAAAAAAGAAAACCGGACACCTCTTAAATGTTCTTTAGTGGGAAAGTGTTTCAATACCTTGTGACATATTTATTTGCATAACATGAGCAATGGAAATAAACGAATGACTATTTAGAGATCAACACAGACCACTGAAAGCATGGTATTTGATTCATAGCATATTCACAAACCTCAAAATGCTGTTTAGTTACTGTTGCATGCAGGGAAGCCCACTAAAATTGTGGAATCCATAGGTTAAAAAATTCAGTGTAATAATTTCTCCCTGGGTGGTAGCAAAGACGTTTACTAGAATGTGTTCCATTGGGGTGTAAGTGTACCTGAGACCCTGAGTTTAGGACTCTGGGTCTGGTTTAAAGTTCTGCTGCCTCCATCTTGAAAGTCTCTGTAATTCTAAACAAAAGACTTTGCATTGGCCCCCTTAAATCATGTAGAGGGTGACTTGAGTTATACAGATGATTTTTTTCTTAATTTGGAGAATAGTGATTTAAAGTTTTTATTTCCACAGCTACATGGCACACCCAGACATAGAGTCACATAAGCACCACCTAGACGAATCAAATATGGTTTTTATATGGTAGTGAGGTGGGAATTGGTCTGAGTTGTTGAGTAATCATGCTTAAGCATAAGCTTTGGGCTCTATAAAGCATGAGTAACATCAACTAAAAGAAGAAAAGAGCCTCTGTATTTCTCGAGGGGTGGGTATACAGCTGCACTCGTTTTCAGACTTTCGTTGCAAACTTGTTAACTCCTGCGTCATCTGGAGCCTCTGCCTTTAAAAAGCAGGCGGTATTTAAAAACTACAGGGCAGAACCTACCTGGTTCTATAGTAATTACCAGCAGCGGGCATCCGGTGTCCTCTGAGGAAGTTCGCTGCCCTTTAGTCAGTGGTGAATACTGCATCAAAGCAGTGCATCCGCATGTGTCGGTAGCTCCGTGCGCATGTGCGACTAGGGAAACCTCTACACTGCTCTCATGCCACATGGCTGCTTCAAAGTTCACTCGTGAAGACAGCCGGTGAAATAGTTTGCTACATGGTGCACCTGCTTCCCATACAGCCACTGGGATAATGTAGAGAAGGACAGTGTGGCCATCACTTTTTAAAGGCTTGCTTGGTAGCTAGCCTTGGCCTGTGTTTTGGGGGCTGTCTAAAAGGCAGCACACCACAACTCTGTTTTTGCACAGTGCCGGCAAAATACTTGGTTGTCTCACCTGAATCACATCTTCTAAGTACCTCTTGACACTGACCTTTAGTTCTGTTTGCTGTCCTGACATTACACACCTGTAGTCTCCAGTGCGCTCATGTGCAGGGCTTCTGAGTAACACATTCATTCTTCTGTCACTCAACAAATGTTTATAGATCATCCTACATCTTAACTCACGTAGACCTCAAAGTCTTGGCCCGCTGCCTCATTCTTTCTAGTTTTATTACTTTCTTTTTCTTGTGGTTCTAATTCTTTTTGTTTTCTTCACTTCTGGGAATGGAGCCCAAGGTCACCCTCAACCCTGCTTTAGTCTTTTAAAATAATGTATTTGTTTATTTTCATTTTATGTGTATGAGAGTTCTGCATGCAAGTATGTAAAGGCATTCATGCGTGCAATGCCCCTAGAGGCCAGAGAGGGATTCAGATCTCCTGGACTGGAGTTATGGACTGTTCTTAGCTGCTATGTGGTGCGGAAATCAAACCATGGTCCTCTGCAAGAGCAGCCAGTGCTTTTTAAATCTGAACCATCTTTCCAGCCCCCTTAATTTAGTCTTTATCATAATGCTTTCTTCACATTCTGATCCATCACCACGCCTCTGAAATAGTAGTCATGGTCCTTCCTGGTTGATAGTAGATTTTATCATCTGTTATGCTTCTTATAGTTTCCATGATGAGGTCACGTGTGGTAGAAGTTAAAATTAAATATGCCTTCTGAGAACCCCACTCCACATAAAACACAGACTTTACTTGCCCTTATGTTTTGCAGTGCAGAGATCTTTCCTTAGAGAGCAGAGGGAATCTACTATGCAGCACTGGTGGTGGCTTTTTTTTTTTTTTTTTTTGCTGGAAATACGAAACGGTTGCTCAGGTAGCATTATACAAGCTCTGGTGAGTGCACTGTCCTGAAAGAAACCATCAATTCGGTGAGCACTTATTAGGTGAAAGGTGTGTGGGCTGTAGGACAAGGCAAAGGGTACTCTTACCCTCCCTTGAGAAGCTTAATCTCATTGCAGAGCGCTACACATACATATAAAAGGAGGGTAATAATACAAAGTAGCCTGTGAGTCACTCCAGTATGAGGCGCAAAGGAAAGCAGAGAAAAGCTTGTGGTTAGGATGAACAGAGAAAAACTGGGTCAAAGAGCATTTCTCCATATTTAATTGGAATCTCTCAAGCCACGTAAACTGGTTACTTCTGCAGTTAACTCCAAAGAGGGAAAACCCTCCGATTATCCGTACTCCTTCATTACTTAAGTTTACTTTGAATTGCTGGACAGTTTTAGCATTTTGTTTCCTTTAGACTAAGTGTACATTTGCCTGATCTAATTGCTTATTTAGGTCCTTAGAAGAATGTCATTGAAATTTCTTCTGAGAATTGAATCCTTGCTTTTGGGATATGTATTTCCTTTTTGTTATTAATAATGAGCTTGATTCATGCACATTAATTATAATGTACAGGAGTTCTAAATGTCAGGACATGGTGCGAAATGGCCACATGGCTTTGAGTCAGATGAGCCCCGGTTTGAGTCTTGCTATGTGACTTTTTCAACTTATTCAGTGTCTTTGCCTTTATTTGATACAAGTGTGCATATTTCACTTAGTGTATATTTTATGGGGATGACGGTTGGGTTACATAAGGTGGCATGTGGAACACTTCCATATCAGTTATAGAAGGTGACCTCTAAATGCTAGCAGCTATTGTTATGATTATTTTTATTGGCTTTTCTAGTTTTCCCAAAGCATTCCGTGCATGTGGAGGATTCCTACTGTATACATAGAAGGCACCTGTATTTTTTAGGAAACATTTTAAGGTCCCAGGTTTAAACTTAGGCTTTTTAAAGTTAATAGTCGCAGGAACTGTACTGGTTATGGGGCAGTGTATTTCTTCATGCTGTTTGGGCTTTAATGGCATTTGTGGGTGGTCTGCCCGCCGAGTGCCTGTCTTCCTTCCTTATGAACAGTATCTATAGTTCTTTAAGTGGGTATTTTGCCAACTTTCACATGCTTTGTTTTTTCTTCTCAAATCAACATGTCTATGTATTTATACAATTCACGTTCAAAAAACATTCATTATCCTGCTGTCACTGTATGTAAAGACAATTGAAGCTTTTTATGCCCAAATCTAAAACAAGATCCAACTAAGCGAACAGATGTGCTGCTGAGAAAACCCCCAGCATGTTGTTCCTATTTGTCCCTATTTATTGTCTGCGTTGTTTGGAGGATGTGCCTAGTGCTGTAAGGTAGTGGATTAAGGATCATGCCAATGCCACGGGTTTAATGAATCATTTATACACATTTTATTCCTCCATTCTGTTCTATGCACTTTCGATGACAGAATAACTTGAAGAAGTTTGGTTAAATTTGTCAGGTTGTTGACATTGCTTCACATCTGTTTTATGATTTTAAAATTAATTGTATTTATTTCAGAAAAATAAGATGCCCTTTCCTAATTTGAGGACTAAAATAAAGAGCTTTAAAAATGCAAGTTATCCAGGTAATTCCATTCAGCTTTCAAAATTTGCACTGTGCTTTTAAAATTTTTTTAATTAAAATTTACTTCTATTTTATGTAAAAATTTACTTCTATTTTCTGTTTTGTCTTATATATATATTTTACTTCTATTTTATGCAAAAATTTACTTCTATTTTCTGTTTTGTCTTATATGTATGTACAATTTACTTCTATTTTATGTAAAATTTACTTCTATTTTCTGTTTTGTCTTATATGTATGTATTCCACTTGTGTGGCTGGTGCCTGAGCACGCCAGAAGAGGGCATCTGATCCCTGGGACTGACCACCTACTTGTGAGCCACTATGCGGGTCCTGGAACTGAACCCAGGTCTTTTGTAAGAGCAGCAAGTGCTCTTAATCACTGAGCCATCTGTCCAGCCTGTTTTCTGTGTGTGTGTGTGTGTGTGTGTGTGTGTGTGTGTGTGTGGTAATTTCTCTTCCCTTTTTCATTTTTAAAAGCATGTGATTGAGAAAAACATAAGGCTGCACCCAGGGAAAATAGATCCAGCATTTTCTCCTGGAAGATTCAAAACTAAGGATAGGACTGGCATATAACCCAGCTATCCCACTGCTGGTTCTGTGGCCAAAAGATGTATCGATCAAAGGTCTAGCTGCACTTTCCTGTTAATTGTAACACTGTTCACAATATCCAAGATAATGAAATTAGAAAAGGCGTCTTTAAAGAAGATGAATTGAAAACAAAACATATACAAGGAAATATTATTCAGCCACAAAAGAATGAAGCCCTGTCCTTTATGTTGACATGGATGGAACTGGGGCATCAAGGGAAACAAACCTGGTTCAGAAAGACAAATATCACACAATCTTTTTCATATGTGGAAGTGTTTTATAGAAATAGAGAGTAGACTAGTTGTCAGAGAAGCGGGGGATGGTGGAGGAGGCGCAGAGGCAGGGTAATATCAGGTACCTAGGTAGAGTTAGAGAGGAGGGGCAAGTTCTAATTCTCTGTAGTATAATACTGCAGCTTCAGTTCACAACAATTTACTATACATTTTATGAAGAACTGGAAGAGAGGATTTGGAAAGTTTCTCATGTAAATAAATGATAAACAGGCATGGAGTTGGAAATGCTCTTTATTTAGATTTGATGCCTTTAACCATCACAGTGTGTCCTATCAATACTGATACTGAAACCAGGGGAATTTAGTGGGGAGGTGTTTCGTCTCAGCTCATTCCCATCTTCTGTTCCAACTTGGGCCAGGGAGATTGTCCTCCAGTCAGCATTAAGTACAAGAGGTTCAGGTTGCTTTCTGGCTAAGAAACTTACTAATGTTCTCATGGTGTGCACTAGTTTACTTTTCAAGATAGGGTCTCAGGTAGTCTAGGCTGGCCTTGAATTCCTGCCTCCATCTTCAAAGTGTTGAGATTACAAGTGTTTGCTACCATACCTGGCTTGTGCTCAGATCTTGAAGGAAAACATCAATTTGGTTTACGTGATTCAGACATAGATCATGATTAATGTTAACTAGAGCTAAAAAGATTAGCTAAAAATTAATGAAATTCAGGATGGTCACTTCTCAGCATGGCTTTCACAGCAAAGCATAGTCCCTGTCAGTGATATCAGCTACGTCGTTCCCTAGGGACTGCTGTCCCACACACCGTGTTATCCTATGAGGTTTTACTGGCTTGTGGCTCTTACACTTCCAGAACACCAGTTTTCTGTCTAACTGCGGGTGCCCCTGCGACAGGGAAGGGAAGTGCAAAGAACACATATGTGCATTAAGAAACTTCAGACCAATTGAACTTAACAGAGTTTAATTATATAAGGAATGAGAACAAATCCCACAGCACTCAGAACCAGAGCAAGTTTGAAAAGCTCCAAGGATGCAACATGGCTGCCCCAAACCAGCAGACAGAAAGGAAGTGAGATAAAGAAAATGGAAGTGAGCCGCAGAGAGCTGGATCAGTCACAGCTCTACAGTTGCATTAATTCTGCACAGTTTAAACATTTGGTCTCCTCTGGTTGGCTGAAGCTTGTCTTTGGAGATTGGCTGAGATTTAACTATTGTTACAACAGCATAGACTCATCCTGGGTAAGGTTGTAGTTGCTTCCTTAAGGTACCAATGTGACCCTCCCTTTTTTTTTTTTTTTTTTTTTTTTTTTTTTTTAACATTTTTTTTTTTTTTTAACATATAGGCATAACTTGGGCTCAACTCCTGACTGTGTTCCTTTGGGTGACAATAGATAAGGAAGTCAACTTCTCCTGATTTTTGTTTCTTTACCTGTGCAAATGGGGATAATGTTGAGAGCCTTCATCAAAAGCTATGTTTTAGAACACTAGCAAAAGTACCAGCTGCTCCCTGTGCTGGGTCTTGCTTAACTTTCTAAATTAGCAGTATGATGAAATCGGAGTTTCAGGAGATGATGAGACAGACAACAGCCACAAGGCTTTGGGTGTTTCCTTTGAGGTGCCTATAAACACAGTTAGTCACTCTGCCTTCAATCCTTTGCCAAAGGTATGATTCTTCCTTTCTTGGGCAGGGAAAAAAAACCCAATCTGGCTTTCTAGCACTGATGATGACCTCTAGGTGTTGGTGTGACCCACAGCCTGCAGTCAAGCTCCATGGATGGAGGGTTGATTCAAGTGAAATCCTAACCATATCCCATTAGAGAAATCCAAATATAGTTCTCACATCATCTGAAGCATTATCAAAGGTGACAGCCTATCAGACCTTGTTTTCCTGATGCAGACAACTGCAGGGTAGATTTTTATTTTCCCTCTTATCTTAATTCCCTAATTTAAACACTACAAAGCAAGCAAGCATAATTTCATAATTTCTAGACAAAGAGGCTTTAAGCAAGAAATTCTGTAGTTAGCACCCCACCCCCTAATTTGGCAGACTACATCTTTGGAAATGAGGTGTGCCTATCTGAGCTTCATTTGCTTTAATAGTTCATATTCATTAACCTGGTGTCTTCTGAAACTAATAATACTTATGTGATAAGATCAGAGCATGGGTATAAGATTTTGTATTTGCTGTTAAATGAAATGGCATAGTCCTGTCATGTAGCAGAAGGCTTGGCCCCTATTCTGCTCATCAATGTAAACAACAACCCAACCCTCATGCCCCCTCACCACTACCTGGAGCTGCTGGTTAATATGAAAAGTAGTGGCCCTCAACTTTTATCTGTGGTTCCTCCAAATTCAGTCTTCAGCTACTGTTTCTAACAACACTAGCTCTTTATGAATTTGCTCTTTCACATATTGCTACCTGTGTTATAGATTGCAAATATTCAATGCATTTTATCTGCCATGCTGTCTTGCTTGTGCTGTGATGGAGAGAAAAGCTTAAATTCCATTTGGTTTTAGATAGGAAACAGAACTTAGTTTAAGAATGACATGTTAATGCTCACCCCTGTTTCTAAGACTCTGTTATCCATTAATGGATCCTTCCCATCCCCAAGCCATTCACTCCTTGTGCCTTCTGGTTGAGGGTTTCCTGTTTGTTTCCTGTTGACTTCCCTGTGAGCTCAGTTAATTATCTGCATCTCAAGTCTGAACATCATGAAGGATGGAGATATCTTTTATATGGTAAGGAATTCCCAAGACAGCCTCATTCCTGGGCATCCTCCCTCCTCAAATAAATTTTAGTTTATAGACTTTCAATACCAGACTGTCCCCATAAAACAGTTAAAGCCTATAGGTTTTAGCTACAAAGTTGGTTGATACAGTGTGATTTAAGCTAGCACTGTGAGCTTACATGATGCTCTTATTGGAATGAAATGACTCGATTGGGCCCTCATTACTTATTTAGAAAAGTTGTGGGCATTTTTGTGGTGTGTGTGAATCTGTATGCTAGATTCCAGAATGCCTGACTATTTCCAGTATGGGCTAGGACCATATCTAGCTATTTCAGAGACTTGGACTTGGGTCTTGATGCTTTCATTCATTGTCAAGGTAGAGCTGCTTCACCAGGAACCTGCAGACACCATTGGGAGTCCAGCCAAGACATGATTGTGAGACTTGCCTGTTTTCATCCATGGACTGCTAGGCTGTGAAAAGACCAAATTATTTAAAAAAATAAAATTGCTCTCTGCTTCCCTGGGCCTGCACCACCGGCTAACTCTCCTAGCCTGCACTACTATCCTCAGGCCTCTTGGGGTAAGTCTACAGCGCAGCTCTCCGCACTGGGACTCCCTAAGCCACATTCACCCTTCCATCCCCCCCCTCGCCTTTCTATACTCCTAGTTTGAGCCCTGCGCCACTCCTAGTCTTGGGGCC
>NW_008336933.1:4170691-4177367 GCF_000622305.1 Nannospalax galili
TGACTTTAGCTTTATTCTTATAACCAGAAAGGACCATCCATGTGACTATATTAGATTTTTTGTTGTTGTTGTTACTGTGATGGGAATACCCGAGCAGGCAATGTATAGGAGGATTTCTTTTGGTTTATAATTTCAGAGGATTTGATTCATAGCTGACTATCCTGTATGCTTGGTCAGGAAGGTAAGATCATGGGAGCTTGTGGCTGAAGTGCTCTTTCATGGCAGACAAGACTCAGAGAGGGACATAGGAAAGGACTAGGGCAGGACATAGCCCTAAGGACATGCCTCTAGTGAAGCTCTTCCTCCAGCTAGCCCTTGAGTCCTGTTTTTACCACTTCTCAATAAAATTGTCATTTTTCTGAAGCCATCGGGTGATTAAATCAACGATCAAATTAGAGCATTAATTAATGATCTAATTAATTAGATCATAAATTCAATGAATCAAATTTTGAATCTCATGACCTAAGTGTTTCTGGCAATGCCATAGACATACCTAGAGGTATGCTTTGGTAATTTCTAGGCTTTTCTTATTCCAGTCAAGTTGACAACCAAAGTTAACCATCACACTGACCAATGGCATGGTTCTAAAAAATAGTACCTTGAAAGCAAATAATCAAATCAAAACAGGTCTACATGTGTGAAATTCTTTAGATAAGATTAAATAGAAATCTATTTAGCAAAATAAACAGAAGACTGCTCCAAATTCTAAGATCCAATAATATTATTGGGGAGTTTAGATCACAACTCAGAGTCTTTTGAGTATAAATCCAGGAGTGGCATAGTTGGGTCATATGGGAATTTTTCTTTTGGTTTTTAAAGAGTCCTCAGTACTAATTCTTATAGTGGCTGCACCAGTTTATACTCACACCAGCCATGAGTAGGGTTGCTCTTTCTTCACATCCTTATCAGCATCTGTTTCCTTGATGTCAGATGCTTTGACTGGGGTGGATGGAATCTCAAAGTGGCCATTTGCATTTGTTCTTTTGAGAACTGGCTATTCAGTTCATTAGCCCATTTGTTGATTGACTGATTTGGGGTTTTTATTTGGTGTTTATTTTTTGTAGTACATTATGTATTCTAGATATTAAACCCTTTTCTGATGCATAGTTGGCAAAGGTTTTCTTGTATTCTGTAGGCTTTCTTTACTGTGAGGATTGTTTGCAGAAGATTTTGAATCTCATGTAAACCAGTTTGTCAATTCTTGAGGTTAAGTACTGTGCCATTTGAAATCTTTTCAGAAAGTTCTTGCCGATGACAACATCTTTTTTTTTTTTTGTCTTTGAGATCTGCCTGCCTCTGCCTCCCAAATTCTGGGGAGCTGGCACAGCCGTTAAAGGCTCAGACTCACAACCAAAAAGACAGTATCTTTTTTAAAAATTAAATTTATTCATTTCATTTTTGTGACTATCTTCCATGAGTATAGTCTTTGCATTATTTCAATTCCTGCTAGTCTCCCTCCAACTCCTCCCACGCCCCCACTCCCTCTCAATTTCTTGTTCTTTTCTTTATTATTCTTACACATATATACATACATTTATAGAAATGCATATGTACTGTATCAATCTCCCTCTATATATGTATATATAATACACATATTATATATATACACTGTGCATATATAAAATGCATGGAACCCATTTAGTGGTACTCCTGTGTATCTGTGTTTAGGGTTGCTCACTTGGAATTAAATAAGCTCTCAGGACCTAGTCCCTGGAGAAAACTGATTCTCCTTCCCTCAGCATCCGTTGATTGATTGTAGCTCTTCATTTTGAGGTTGGACCCCTTGAAATCCGCCCCCCCCATCTACCTTGGTGTATCAGTTGGCTTTCCCATTATATGTAGATCTCATTAGACTACCATACTGTGGAGATTTCATTGGTGAAGCTTCCCTATTATGTCTAGAGTACCTTAAGAAGTGGTGGGTATTTTGTCTCTCTGGCTCTTACATTATTTCCACCCCCTCTTCTGTGATGTTTTCTGAGCCTTAGGTGTGGAGGTTTATTTCACTATTTTTTTCCCTTTTCGCTGGGGGACCTGACCTCAGTCAGGGTCTCCTGGTCCTGATGTGCATTGACAAACCAACATAAGACATTCTAGTTGGATTTTGCATAGTTTATATGACATTTGGGAGGATGTGACTTACAAAGACATGGATTCTTATAGGCTTTTTAAATGCATGTGCCATCCGCCTCCTGCCCACAGTCTTTCTTGCTCACCCTTTGCTTATGCTCCATATGGTGGTGGCTCCACCCCTTTTTCCCAGTGTGCTCCTAGTCATCACGCTCATCCTGGATCAACTCCAACTTTTTGAAGGAATGTCTGGGTTCTAAGGTTGCATCGCAGATGTATCACATAGGGCTGGGTGCCTTAAAGACAGTTATTCACTGCGTTTGACCAGTTGTGGAACTTCATAACAGACTGTATCTATTGCAAAAGAAGCTTCATTGATAAGTGATGAGAAGCATACTTGTCTGTAAATATAAGAATATATACTGAGCATATAGTAAGAAATCAAATTGGTCTAGAGAAGTGTCAGAAGATTTTCCTCTAGGATCTATGCCATCTCCAGTCATATGTATTTGGCAATGTTTACAGTGCCATGCATGAGTTCCCTTCCATTGAGTGGGACTTAAGTCCAATTAGACAGCTGATGATTACTTCCAAGACGAAAGTGTCACTTGTGTATCAATAGGGATTGTTTGCTGGCCTGGTCATTATTGTGGTTCACAGGTTTTACAGCTGAGTAGGACCACTGATTTTTTTCCCCTTGGCAGCTTGCATAGTTTCTTCTGATGCCATGAGAGCCAGTCTTCAAGGAGGAGGCTTCCAAGTCAGCCATCTAAATTGCTCCAAGTTCTGTGTCCACAGTATGTTCTGTAATAGTCTTATCTTCCAGTTCTGGGAGGAAATCAAAGGCTGTGGCAATAGCCTGTATTATTTTGGAAATCCTTTGGACTACCCTCACCAACAACTTGAAGAGAGGTTTCCTTTGCCTGGCACTGTGATTTTTGTTATGTGACTCAGCTGTACACATGCACTTGTATATGTATTGTAAGTGTATTTTTCAGTAGGCTTATGAAATAATACATTTCCCTTTGGTTTTTCATACCACCTAAGAATTATTTATTTTTCCTCTCTGTCCCATGTATAGGCCTCCTTATTCCCTCCCCAGTTAAAGTATCCCTCATTTTTCCCATTTCCCACTTGATAACACCCGTCTTCTACTATCCCCCTCTCTTGAGCTCTTTTTTCCCCCCATTTACCCCATGGTTCCCATGGTCACATCAGGATTTATACTCACATTCAAGAGTTTGGAGCTAGGATCCATAAATAAGAGAGAACACATACTTCTTGTTTTTCCAAATCCGTGTTACCTCACTTAGTATAATGGTTTCTAGTTCTATCCATTTTCCTGCACATTTTATAATTTCATCTCTTTTTTTTTTTTTTTGCTACTGAGTAAAACTCCATTGTGTAAATGTACCACATTTTCCTTATCTTTTCATCAGTTGAGGGATGTTTGGGTTGTTTCCATTTCTTAGCTATTGTGAAAAGAGCAGCCAACAAGCAAGGTTGAGTAATTATCTTTTGATTGAGTCCTTTGGGTAATGCCAAGGAGTTGTAGAGTTGGATCATACAGTAGCATTAGAGTTCTCCACACTAATTTCTGTAGTGGCTCTCCTGTTTGCAATTCCACCAGCAGTGAATGAGGGTCCCCTTCCCATACATCTTTGCCAACATTTGTTATCGTTTGTTCTCTTGATCTTATCCATTCTGACTGGGGTATGGTGAAATTATAAATTAGTTTTAACTTGCATTTCCTTAATTACTAAGGATGTTGAACTCTTTTAAAGGTACTTCTTAGTCAATTTTATTTCTTTTGAGATCTCTCTGTTCAGATCCATAGCCCATCTTTTAATTGGGTCATTTGTTTTCTTGATTCTTTGTTTTTTGAGTTCGTTGTTAATTCTGGATATTAATCCTCTATTAGATGCATAGCTTGTAAACATTCCCTTCTACTCTGTTAGCTTCATCTTTGTTTTCTTGGCTATTTCCTTTACTGTACAGAATTTTTTTTAGTTTAATGAGGTCCCATTTGTCAGTTATTGACCTTAGTTCCTTAGTGACTGAAGTCTGATCTACAAAGTCCTTTCCTGCACTTATATCTTGTAGGGTATTGCCTGTGTTTTCTTCCAACAGTTTCAGTTTCAGGTTTTACACTGAGGTCTTTGATCCATTTGGCATTGATTTTTGTGCAGGGTGATAGGTATGGGTCTAATTTCATTCTTCTACATGTAGAGATCTACTTTTCCCAGCTAACTTTTGAAGCTATTATGAATGGGATATTTTTCCAATTTCTTTCTTGACAAATTATTTATTGGTATATAGAAAAGCTACTGATTTTTGTACATTGGTTTTTGTATCCTACTATACTGAAATTGTTTATCAGATTCAAGAGTTTTCTAGTGGAGTCTTTTAAGTATCTGGTCATATCATTTGCAAATAGAGATAATTTGAATTTTTCTTTTCATATTCGTATCCATTTTATTTCATTTTCTTGTCTTACTGCTCTTGCTAAGACTTTGAGCACTGTATCAAGTAAGACAAAACAGTGGACATTCTTATTGCATTCCAGATTTTAGGATAAAGGCTCTGCTTTTCCCCTATCTAGTGTAGTGTTGGCTATAGGTTTGTCATATAGCACTTGTTATATCGAGATAGGTTCTCTCTATTTCAGTTTCTTTGGTATTTTTAGCATGAAATACTGAAATTGTTAAATACCTTTTCTATTGAGATTATCATGTGCTTTCTGTCTATTTATATGTTGGTTGCATTTTTTTACTTGACCCATCCCTGGTTTTGACATATGATCTAATATGTTCTTGAATTTAATTAGCAAGAATTTTGTTGACAAGTTTTGTGTCTATGTTCATGATGGAAACTAGTCAGTAGTTTTTATTTTATCCATTTCCTCAAAATTTTTAACTCCTTTTTGAATGTGAGTTTTGAAAATATTCCCTAATGGTTCTCTAGATATCATAGGAGTCTGTAATAGCGTTTTTCTTCTCATCTCTAATTTTATTTATTTCTGTCTTTTCTTTCATTTGATTAGTTTGGCTAAGAGTCTGCCAATCTTGTTTATCTTTTTAAAGAACTAACTCTTTGATTGATTTTATGTATTGTTCTTTCAATCCCCATTTCGTTAATTTCAGTTCTATATTATTTCTGGCAGTTTACTGCATTTGAATTTGATTTGTTCTTATTTTATGAGACCTTAGGCTGTATTATTAGATTGAGATGTCTGGCTTTTTTTTAAATGAAAGCACTTGTAGCTATAAATTTTCCTCTTAGAAATGCCTTAGCTGTATACTAGAGTTTCTGGGTATGCTGTGCCCTCATTTTCATTTGAGCCTAAGAACTTAAAAACTTTCCTTCCTTATTTATTCAAGGATCCATTGTTTATTGAAAACTGTATTGTTCATTCTTTAAATATTTCTATAGTTTCTCTTGTCACTGATTTCTAGTTTTGTTCCACTATTATATGAAAGATTAGGAATTATCTCACTTTTTAGGGGTGATATTTTTAAAATCTCACTTTGTGGTCTATAATGTGACAAATTTTAGAGAAGTTTTCTTGAGCTGCTTGGAAGATGTATATGTTGGATGGAATAGTCTATAGATAATTATCAAATCCAGGTGATTTATGGTATAGTTTAGCTCAGTAGTTTAGTGGCTTTTAGTTTAGAAGATCTGTCTAAAGATGATAGTGGGATATGATGTCATCACCTACATATCCGACCTTTTGTGTTTTCTAGTGTTTCTTTAATAATGTAATTGGGAGCCCCTACATTCAGTGCATAAGTATTTATAACTGATGTATCTTCTTGATGAATTGTTCCCTTCATTAGTATGTAGTGGGGTTCCCTTTGTTAGTATGTAGTGGTGTTCTTTACCTCTTCTGGCTGGTTTTGAAGACTGCTTTATCAGATATTGGAATAGCTATATCAGCTTGATTTTGGTTCCATTCCCTTGGTAAGTTGATTTCTGTCTGTTGATTCTCAGTTTGTGTGGATCATTGTCAGAGAGGTATGTCTTTTGGAGAGAACAGATAGTTGAATCTTGCTTTTAAACACAATCAGCAAGTCTGGTATTTTAAATTTTAAATGGTGAAGTGAAGTTATTTGCATTTAAGGTTTTCTTTTTGAAAGGATACTATTTTCTTTAATTTTGGTGATTGTTCTGGTTAATTGCTTATTGCTTATTCTTTTCTTTCTCCCATATTAGTATTAGGAGTCTTCTGGTTTACTGAGTTGGACATGGTAGAGTCCTTGACAGGTCTCCTTTGTTCACCTGCTCCCTTTATGAAACCTATTCTTCTCTGTCTCCTTTGAATGAGTCTTCTCCCTTTTTCTCCATGTAAAGTACTTTTGTGTTTTCCACAGTCCTGTCTTAGTAGCCATGAATTGCCTTAGTTTGTGCTTTTCTTGAAATGCTCTTATTATTCCATCAATTTTAAAAGTTAGCTTTTCTGTGTATAGCAATAATGGTTGGCAGTTATGTACTTTCAGAGCTAGCAACATCATCCCCTTCTTTCCTAGATTTTAGGGTTGTTGATGAGAGATATGACATTATTCTGATCTGTTCAAGTTTATAGGTGGGCTGGCATTTTTCTTTT
>NW_008336933.1:4177504-4180565 GCF_000622305.1 Nannospalax galili
AAGACAAAAAAATACACAGTTTCATACAGAAAAATTCATTTTTAATGCAATTGGCACTAAGATGTTTGCACATGTGTTTCTAATCTCTAAATATCTGATTATTACTAGTCATAGTTGGTTTCTTTCTGAGCTCCTTGGCACCTGAGCATGCATATAAAGTCATCAGGTAGATTTCAATGGTAATGTTTTTCACATCTACTAATTATTAAGGAGCAAATTTTAATTCTTTGAAGAATTAGGTGGTTTTTTTTTTTTGTCTTTTTGAGACAGGGTCTCTCTGTAGCCCCAGCTGTCCTGGAACTCATTTTGTAGACCAGGCTGGCCTTGAACTCACAGAGATCCACCTGCCTCTGCCTCCCGAGTGCTGGGAATACAGGCGTGCACCACCATACCTGGCTTGAAGAATTAGTTTTAAAAAAAATTTAATAACCACATGATTAGAAGAAGCATTTCATTACAGCTTTAACATAGTTACACACTCCAGAGCAAGGATACATCTCTTTCAAGAGTGGCTGTAAATTTTTAGGTTCACAGTTCAATTAATACAATATTGAACTCAGTATAGATCCTATAAGATATAAAGTTGAATGAGTTTTTACCCTTTAAAGATCTCCATTTCAAGATGTGCTGTTTCCGACATTTTAAAAATATTATTTATTTTTTTAAGAAGAAGCATACCATTACAGCTTTAACATGCCCAATAACATTTTCCAGAGCAAAGACACAGCTCCTTCAAAAGATGCTATAAAATTTCTAGGTTTGCTGTTGAATCAATATAGTTATACAGCATTGAACTCAGTATAAGCCCTGTAAGACATAAAATTGAGTTTTTAACCCTCAAAAAAAATCTCCATTTCATTCGAAAATACACTGTTTCTTACAGAAAGACTCATTGTTTTTGCTCATAACACTGAGATTTTGGTGCATGTGTGTCTAATCTGTATGTATATGATTATTACTAGTCATAATCGTTTGTACTTGGATCGTTGGCACCTGTGAATGTCTATAAAGTCATCGGGTAGATTTCAGTGGTAATGTTTATCAGATTTATCACCTCTACTATTTGACATGAATTAAATTTTGCTTCCACCTCAAATACGTCTTTTTTTTCATTTGTTGGTTTTTTTGTGTGTATATCATACAGAACATCCCACACAATCTTACTCATCTATAGACCCACTTCCCAAATGGCACCCTCTCACAGCCTCCCCCTCCCATACACTGGAGCCCATATACTCTGTCATCCCTGTTACTATAATACATTTAAAAAAATTTGTTGATTTGTGTGTGTGTGTGTATCGCACAGAACATCCCAAACCATCGTATCCAACTATACACCCACTTCCCAGATGGCACCCTCCCATAGCCTCCCTCCAATCTAGTCAGCCTATCTAGAGATCCTTGTTTTACGAAGATTATCTGTCCCTCTTCTAGCAACAATCAGTTGTCAATATTCCTTTAGATAAGATAGGGGTCTGCTGTTTATTCTCCCAGTTTTATGCTGGGTTACTCTCTGGGAGTCTCTTGCACAACCCAACTCAAAGGAAGGTATCTCCTGTCTGGCATTGTTTCTTGTTATGTACCCCCTGTTATGTAGCCTTTAGCTATATATATATATATGGACTCTTAAAAAATTATATTGGCCCCATTAATCTTTGATTATACTTTTCCTTTGGGTGTTTAAGGCCATACTGTTGTCCCAGATAAGCCAATTTATTTTTACATTTGAGGATCTGTTCCTCAGGGGTCACATGGGCTTGGGAGGAGACCCTGGCTCCTTTCTTTTACCAGTTCCACCTATGTGAAGATAAGTCAAAAGTCCTACTCTACCATGGCTGACTTCACTTGGAAGCATTGAGGAAATGATTCTCTGTGTTGACCCTCTTCTTTGTAGATTGGACACAGGTTCGTGGGGTCTCCTTGGCCTCCTTGATCAAGAGGACAGGTGACCCACCACAATTACAGGACGTTTTAGGAGATGCTCATAGTCCCCTGGAACTAGTCAATCTAGGAGGGCAAGGGGCAAAAACTGTCCTTTATGTCCCTCTGACCAAATTATTATAGGCCTCAAAGTATGACTGTTATACATCCAAGAAGGTTAGTTTCACCAGTCTGGTACTTTTAATTACTGTCTGCCATATAGATAAATCTTGGGCAAAGACCAATTGTTCTCAGATAAAACTTACCTAGACATATATTTTTTGATCTGGATTGTATAATTTGTCAGTAGATTGTTGGACTAGTATGGTTCCCTCTGGTTTTTAAAACTAGCTAGGCATTATTTATCTCTCGCATTGTCTAACCCCTCCATCATGGTTTCCCCAATTAAGGTGTCCCCATTTTCTCCCTTACTCCCTTAATAATGCCCTTCTCTTATGGTCCTACCTCCCTTGAGCTCCTTCTTTCCCTTTATCCCCTAGGTTTCTTGTATACCCTTCCCTCCCCCCTCCCTTAAACTAACCCAATTTTTATTCATATCTCCCTTAATAAAGCCTGTTTCCTACTGTTTTCTCTTTCAGGTTCTTTCTTTTCCTTTACCACCCTGGTTCCTTTCCATTATCCTGGTTCCTGTAGTTATGTCTGGATACATACTCACTTATCAGGATTTGGTTCTGGGATCCACATACGGGGGAGAACATACGTCTATGTTTTTTCTGAGTCTGTATTACTTCACTTAGTGTAACAGTTTCTAGCTCCATCCATTTACCTGCAAATTTCATGATTTCATCTTTCTTTACTGCTGAGTAAAACTCCATCATATGAATGAACCGCATTTTCATCATCCACTCATCAGTTGAGGGACACTTAGGTTGCTTCCATCTCTTAGCTATTGTGAAAAGAGCAGCAACAAACATGGATGTACAAGTGTGTCTGCAATACAATGAGTTCTTTGGGTATATGCCAAGGAGTAGTATAACTGGGTCAAATGGCAGGTTCATTTGTAGTTATTTAAGAGTGCTCCACACTGCTTTCCATAGGGGCTGAACCAGTTTGCAACCCCACCAGCAGTGGATGAGTGTTCCCCTTTCCCCACATCCCCTCCAACATTTGGCATCATTTG
>NW_008336933.1:4180858-4181851 GCF_000622305.1 Nannospalax galili
TCTCCCATTCTGTGAGTTTTATGATCACTTCGCTGGTCGCCTCCTTTGATATACAGAAACTTTTTACTTTAATGAGGTCTCATTTATTAATTCTTGTCCTTGTTTCCTGAGCAATTGATGTTTGGTTTAGAAAATCCTTTCCTACACCTATATCTTGCAGGTTTTTAATGCTTTCTTCTAACAGTTGCAGAGTTTGAGGCTTTACATTGAGGTCTTTGATCCATTTGGAATTGACTTTTGTGCAAGGTGAAAGATAGGGGTTTAGTTTCATTCTTCTACAGGTGGAGATCCAGTTTTGCCAGCACCATTTGCTGAACATGCTGTCTATCCTCCAGTGAATGTGTTTGGCCCCTTTGTAAAATATAAGGTGGCTGAAATCGTATTTACTCATACGTGGGTCTCCAATTTTGTTCCATTGATCTATGGGTCTTTTTCTGTGCCAGTACCATGTTGTTTTTATGACTATAGCTCTGTAATACAGCTTAAAATCTGGTATAGTAATCACCCCAGTATTGCTCTTACTGCTCAGGGTTGCTTTGGCTATCCAAGGTCTTTTGTGCTTCCGTATGAATCTTAGGATGTTTTCTCAAGTTCTGTGAAAAATGTCATGGGAATTTTGATTGGCATTGCATTGAATCTATAAATGACTTTTGGTAGGATGGTGATTTTTGTCCCGCGCTATCGTCTCGCCAGCAAGAACGACGCGGCACACTCAGGATCCTTTTGCAGAAAAGCTTTAATGCATCTTGAGAGGGAGAGCATAAGCTTACAGGGCGAAGACCCCGAATGTCGGAAACCCAGCCCTTATATAGGTTAGTAAGCCCGTCTTAGACGTGGCAACTCTTGATTGGTCGCAAACTCATTAGCCCATATCACTCCACGAGGTAGGCAGAGACTAGAAGGTGGAAAATTACTTCGGGCATGCGTACTGACTTATTTACTGCTCAGCATGAACCGGATGTGAGCGCCATCTTGTAATGGCGTCTGCAGGGA
>NW_008336933.1:4182117-4184087 GCF_000622305.1 Nannospalax galili
TTGAATTTTGTCAAAGGCCTTCTCTGCATCTATTGAGATGACCATGTGGTTCTTGTCTTTGAGCCCATTTATATGATTTATGACTTATATTGACTTATGTATATTGAACCATCCCTACATCTCTGGGATAAAGCTGACTTGATCATGGCGGAAGATCTTTTTGATGTATGTCCGTATGCAGTTTGCAAGTATCTTGTTGAGAATTTTTGCATCTATGTTCATTAAGGATATGGGTCTATAGTTTTCTTTTTTGGTTGTTTCTTTACCTGGCTTTGGTACTAGAGTGATGCTGGCTTCATAGAAGGAATTTGGATGTTCTCCCTCTATTTCTACCTTTTTGAATAAATTAAGTAACATTGGATGTAGATCTTCTTTAAATGTCTGATAGAATTCTGCTATAAATCCATCTGGTCCTGGGTGTTTTTTAGTTGGGAGGTTTTGTATTACTGTTTCAATTTCTTTTTGTGTTTTGGGTCTGTTTAAGATGTTCCTCTCGGTTTAGTTTTGATAGTTCCCATGCCTTTAGATACCCGTCCATTTCTTTTAGGTTTTCCAATTTAGTAGCTTATAGGTTTTTAAAGTATTACCTTATAGTACTTTAAAGTATTCTGTATCTTTCTGGTGTCTGTTGTGATGTTTCCCCTTTCATCTCTGATTTTGTTGATTTGGAGGTGCTCTCTCTTTCTTTTGTTTAATTGGGCTAGCAGTCTTTCAATCCTGTTTATCTTTTCAAAGAACCAGCTCTTGGATTTGTTGATTCTTTGTATTGTTTTCTTTGTTTCGATTTCATTAATTTCTGCCCTGATTTTTGTTATTTCTTCTTGTCTGCTGGGTTTGGGTTTCATTTTTTGTTGCTTATCAAGTGTCTTGAGTTGCAATGTTAAGTCATTTATTTGTATTTTTTCCAATTTTTTGATGTAGGCACTTAGAGCTATGAACTTCCCTCTAAGGACAGATTTCAGTGTGTCCCAGAGATTTTGTTGTGTTGTATTGTCCTTTTCAGTTAGTCACAGGAATACTTTTATTTCTTTCTTAATTTCTCTTTTGACCCATTCATCATTCAGGAGTGTGTTGTTTAATCTCCATGTGTTCATGTGGTGACTTGGGCTTCTTCTGTTCTTGATTGTAAGCTATATTACACTGTGGTCTGATAGAATGCATGAAATTATTTAAATCTTTTTGTATTTATTGAGGTTTGTTTTGTGCCCCAGTATATGTTCGATTATGGAGAAGATTCCATGGGGTGCTGAGTATGTCCTTTGGTGCTTGGGTGGAATACTCAGTAGATGTCTGTTTGGTCCATTTGATATATGGTATTGTTTAATTCAGATGTCTCTCTGTTAACTCTCTGCCCTGTTGACCTATCTAATGGAGACTGCGGTATTGAAGTCCCCGGGTATTAATGAGTTGGGATTAATCTGGGTCTTAATGTCCTGCAGTATTGTTTTTATGAAGTTGGGTGCACCAGAGTTTGGTGAACATATGTTCATGATTGTAATATCTTCTTGATTCATTGTTCCTTTGATCAAAATGAAGTGGCCCTCTTTATCTCTTCTGATTAGTTTTAGTTTAAAGTCTATTTTGTCAGAGATTAGAATTGCAACACCTGCTTTTTCTTAGTACCATTTGTTTGGTGTATATTTTTTTCTATCCTTTTACCTTGAGATAGTGCCTGTCCCTGAAAGTGAGATGAGTTTCTTGCAGACAGCAAAAAGATGGGTTTTGTTTCTTAATCCATTCACCTAGTCTGTGTCTTTTGACTGGGGAGTTCAGTCCATTAAAGTTATTAATTAATGATGTGTATTGAATCCTGTCATTTTTATTTCTGTTTACATTCTTGATATAGCTGTACTTTTCCACAGTTATACCTTCATTGAATTTCTTTCTGCAACCCCTTGGGTATAGTCATTCCTTTCTTCAGCTCTTTGTATTGCTTCCAGAACTCTCTGAAGGGCTGGTTTTGTGGACAT
>NW_008336933.1:4184640-4198453 GCF_000622305.1 Nannospalax galili
ATTGGCTTACTGAGTGTTTTACTTCCTTCTTCATTTCAGCCTGATTATTCTTCAATATTTCTAACTCTTTTCTGAAATCATTCATAAGTTTATCCCTATCTTCCTTCAGTTCTTTGTTTTCTTTGTTCTTGTGTTCTTTAAATTCACTGAATTCTTTTACCATGTTTATAATTGTTCTTTTGAGTTCCATGTCCTGCATTATCTCTAGGGGGTTCTCATTGTACTCCTCTAGATGACTATTGGTATTTGGTGGGAATAAGTTATTTTGGTTTTTCATGTTATTTTTTTCCTCTGGGATTTTCACATGTGAATTTCTTTTGTAGTTTCTGATTCTTGTGTAAGTCTTCAAGTTTAGGTCTGCTTCTTTTTGTAAACTCTTTGCTCCTTTGTGGTTTCCTTTCAGGGCATGAAAAGCTGGTTCCTCCAAGCTTCTGGTTCTCTCTTTTGATTTTTTATTGGAGTGGCCAGATTGCTTTTGTCTTCAGGAGTTCCCACAGATGAGGCCCAAATCAGATGAGAATCAGTTGCTCTCAGGCTTTCTCTTAAGGTCTGGTTCCCTCCAGGAAAGATGTTGTCCTCAGGAATTTGGTGGTTGGACTTGCCTGGGAGCAGGGCCCACAAAAAATGCTGATGTCACACAGCTGGTGGCCATGCCACCCAGAGATGCAAAGGGAGATGGGGGCCAGAATAGGCCCCAAGGGCTCCTGGGGACTGCACTGAGAAGCTGGTTTGGTCTGGATGCAAAGAATCAGGAAGCCAAAAAGTCAGCCCTGGCTTCCAGGAAAGAGGCTGGTGGGTTGTGCAGCCCAGGGAAGCAGAGGGAGGTGAGGGTGGGACCAGGCCCAGAGGACTTCTGGGAACCATGAGAAGGAACTGGGTCAGTCTGGATGCAAGGGATCAGGAAGCAGTGGTGGCCCGGGTCAGCCCCAGGGTCCAGGAAAGAGACTTCTGGGCAGTGTAGCCCAGGGAAGTAGGGGGAGGTGAGGGCAGGACCAGGTCCAGAGGACTCCTGGGGACCACGAGAAGGAACTGGGTTGGTCTGGATGCAAAAGAACAGGATGCAGTGGTGGTTCCCCACGTGTCTGGGGCACCACAACAAGGAATGGGAGAGGACCCAGGCTAGGAGGAGAGACCGGCAGGGGAGATGGGAGGGTGAATGAGGCTGGGGGAATCAAGGCATGGAGGGCGAGATTGAATTGCCCAGAGCTAGGCCCGAGGGTCATCCCTCTTTTATATTTTTTAATATCCTTTCTTTGCTCTCTCTATATATTCTAAAATACCTTATTTTTATTTTGTGTGTATGAGTGCAATGCCCACAGAGGTAAAAAGAGGGCATCGGATCCCCTGGAACTGGAGTTACAATGGATATTTGTTAGTCACTATGTAGGTGCTAGGAACCAAACCTGAGTCCTCTGCAAGAGCAGTCAGTGTTGTTAACTGTCTGTTCAACCCCTTTGCTCTGTATTTTTGACGTCTTCACTGGTATGTCTTGGAGAAGTTCTTCTCTTGTCATGTCTACTTGGGGTCTTAAATGTGTCTTATGTTTGAATACTCCATTTCTCTTCTAAAAGACAAATTTTATTTCATTATTATTATTTGTGTGTGTGTGTGAGTGCGCTGTGTGTGTGTGTGTGTGTGTGTGTGTGTATGCATGTAAGAAGACAACCTTGAGGAGTAAGTTCTCTTCTTTCACTATGGGTGCTGTGGCCCTGGATATACTGTCTTTATTTTTTTGGAACTTTTCAACTTTTGTGCTTTATTTTATAGAGAAAAATGTCTATATATTTGGACTTGACCTAAGCTCCTTTTACCATGTGTCCTTAGATTTGGTTTTTCACATGTATCTCAGAGTTCTTGTATCTTTTTCTTTATACCTGTCTGAATTTCTTAATGTCTTTGCATCCTGAAATTCATACTTCTGTTTGGTATTGTCTGCTCATTAAACTTTCTGCCGTTTATTCCAATCGATTCACTATTATTTATTTACTGATTAACTGGTATTTTTTTTTATTGATTGGCTCTTTGACTCCCCATAGTTCTGCTTGGTGTCCTTCACTATGAACTTCCTCGTTGCTATCTATTCCCTCCCCATTTAAAAACTCATCCTCCAAAGTGCTGTTTCATTCACTTTCATTCATCTAACTTTCCTTTCTAAGTTCCGAAATGATAACCTGACTTCATTCTCCTGTTTATTTGAATCTTCTCTCTGGCCATTGATCCTCTTATAAAGTAGGACTCACATTGTTTTCTGGCGTTTTAGCTATCTCATCAGCATCAGTTTCTGGTATTAAGTTGTGAACATGTGGGGGCATCACAGTATTTGGCATATTTTTTGTGTCTTTCTTGTGTTTTTATATCTGTTGGGTTAGATGTGTCCTTTAGTTTTTATTTTTCCCTTTTCCTCACTTTATTTTATATAAGTCTTCCTGGCAAGTTGTCTTCTGTTAGATCCCCCCTTTTATTTAGGGGAAAGCTGACGGTGGTATCAGATGCAATGACTTTTACAGTAGTCTCATGTTAGTTTGCTGTAGAATACACTTCTATACTTTGTTTGCGTCCCTAGTAAGGTTCAGAGTCAGTGGCCTTAGGATACCAATTGGAAAATACATACTTTACAGTTTTTTAGAACTAAGGTTATTAATAATTAAGAAGGAAAATTAGGAAAAAATGACAATTAGGGTGAGACAGAAAGTATGTGTATTAGACGTAGGAGAATTAATAGAAATATTCAAGAGTGGGTATGGTGAAAGAAAGGACAGTCATAAAAGTTTGTTCAGGTGAAAGACAAGTTAAAACAAGTAAACAATGAGGTATAAGTAAAATGAAAACAAAAAATATATAAAAATAGGAAATAAAATGAAACGGAAGGCTTTATTACCTCAGTGGGTGTTTCTTCCTGGTTGGGAAGAATGTGGTTTCACCTACTGGCTGGACTGTCTTTTGTAACTTTCTCTACAGGTAGGGGAGGGCTGCGAGTCCCAGTGGTTCAACAAAATTAAATCAATGGGCCCTTTCTGCTGAGAGGGATTTCTGGGTGAGATTATCCTTTCTTCCAGAATGCCCCAGTCTGAGACTCTCCTACCTGCCTTTGGTGTTTTGGGGTCATACCTTCAGCGCAGGTCTACTGTCTCTGAGGCTCTGAGGCATGCAGAAATGTCTATTCACTAGTGTTTACGTTAGTTGCTGGGGGTTTTCTTTCTGGCTACTGGATTTATTTGCCAATGGGAGAGATTTTAAGCACAGTGCTTACCTTCTGGTGGTGTTGCGTACCCAGATGGTGGGAATGACTCCTCTTCAGGCTTTTGCCTCAAAATGGAGAATCTCAACTGTGTGCATCGCGCCCCACTTCTGCGTCCATCGTCACAACTTGCACTGCTGTCTCTCCACCCGTGTTGTGTCTAAACGCTGGTCAACAGACCGGTCACTCAGCAGCTCACTATTTTTGTGGCTCCAGCACTCCGGAGAGGAAAGGACATCTCTATAAACTAGAGCTGATTGGGGCTCAGCACAAGCAGCACAGTGGGGCAGCTGGGTACTCCTTTGGCCACGGGTCCTGGTTGCTTCTCCGTGGGGAAGATTCTACCTCGACTTCTTTTTCTTTAGCTCTTTCTCGCATAAGAACAGAGTCTATTGTTTTATATCTTGTTTTTTCTCTTTCACTGGGTCACACGGAGGTAACCACTAATCTAGCATCATAGCTGGAAGTCCAAGACTTAACTTTTTACTACCATATACATCCATCTCATCAGTATACAAATCCACTTTCATCTGTAATAAATGGTAAAAGTATATGTATACCACCTATTTTAAAGTAAATTTCTTTATGATTTATTATCAGTAATGTTTGCTTTATGATGCTATTTTACGTATCTACATGTCCAGATTTGCATAACAGTTTCTTGGATGAAAATGTGCCGTGAATAGGAAAAAACTTAAATTTTGATATCGTTGAATCACATTTTTTTTCTACTTTGAATATTTTGAAGAATAGTCATATTGATTTAAATGCTGCATGTACTGGTTTATGCTCCCAACAGAGTGCATGTGGGTTCCCTTTCCCACAGCTTCACCACTATTAGTTGCCATTTGTCATCTTTTAAATATTTTTAAAAACTTTTATTTTTATTTTATGCATAAGAGTGTTATGCCTACATGTGTGTAAGTGCCCCTGTGTTATACTATGCCTATGGAGGACAGAAGAGGGCGTCGGATCCCCTGGAACTGGTGTTATGGGCTGTTGTTAACCACCCTCTGGGTGTTGGGATTTGAACCCAGGTCTTCTGCAAGAACAGCCAGTGCTCTTAACTGCTGAGCCATCTCTCCTGTCCCTGCTTCTTGATTATAGCCATTCTGACTGGAGTGAGATAGAATTTTAATGTAATTTGAGTTTGCATTTCCCTAATATATTTCTCCTTTTGAAAACTTTTTATTTAATTCATTTGCCCACTTGTGGACTAATTGGTTTGTCTCTTGGTTGTTGAATTTTTTGAGTTCTTTATATATCTTAATTATTAATCCCCCTATTGAATGTGTACATTTGGCTAAGATTTTTCTTCCACTTGGTAAACTGTTTCCTCACTCTACTGAATACTTTCTTTGTTCAGAGCTTTCAAATTTCATGCAATCTCATTTGTGAGCTATGAGAGTCCTTTCAGAAAGGTTTAGTTTATGCTTATGTCTTAAAGGATTTTTTTTTCCCCTGTGTTTTGCTCTGGTAGCTTTTCAAAGTTTCCTGCCATATATTAGTATGTTTCATCCATTTGAAATTTTTTCATGTTTGAAAGAATGAGAGTTAGGGATGCAGCTCCCTTCTTCTACATGTGGATATACTGTTTGCAATGCCAGTTGTTAAAGGGGCTATTGTGTTTTTAAATATAAGGTATGTTTCTGGCATTTTTTATAAGAACAAACAACAAACAATCAGATGATTGTAGCTATGTGGGTTTATTTCTGGGCCCTCTATTCTAGTCTGTTGTTCGACATGGCATTTCTGTTCTTGTGCCACTTCCGTGCTAATTTTTGTTACTGTGGCTCTGCTGTGGAATTTGTAATCAAGTGTTGTGATACCTCCAGTATGTCTCTTTCTACTTAGGATTGTTTTGGATACTTGAAATCTATTGCATTTTCATATGAAGTTTGGGGATTATTTGTTGTAGTTCTATGAAGAATGGTATTGGGATTTTAATGGGAATGACGTTGAATTTGCAGACTGCATGTGATAATATGGCCATCTTCACATTATTAATTCTGCTGATCCATGAACATGAAGAATTTTTTTTTTCCATTTTCTAGAGTCTCAATGTTTTTTCAGTGTCTTAAAGAGTCTTGGAGAGGTTTTTAACCATCTTGACTAGGCTTATTCCTAGATATTTCACTTTTTGTGAAACAAATATTTTGTTTAATATTTATACAGGTGTACGGTATGTTTTCATCAAATTCATCACCACTGTTCCCCTACTATTCCTCTCTTACTCACCCCCCACTTTTCCCTCCCAACTTCATATGCTACCCCTTATTATTAAGATGCATCCCGAGTCCATTTAGTGCCGCCTGCATATGCATGGTTTCAGGATTGTCTACTAGAGCATGGCTAGTTTCTCAAGGTCCCTATCTCTGAAGAAATTGACTTTCCCTCACCCAGGAGACATCGGTTAAGTTACCAATAGCTCCTCAAGTAGGGTGGGACTTCATGGGCTTCACCAATGCTGAGATTTTGGCTGACTTGCTCTTGTTACAGCTGCTGTGAGCTCATGTCTTCAATTACACTGTCATATCTGGCAACTACTGCTTCACTACAGACACCTACTCCTACTGACTCTTACAGTCTTTCTACTCCCTATTCCATGATGATTCCCGAGCCTTGGGGGGATGAGGTGCGATGTAGATGTCCTGTTTAGAGCTGAGCACGCCACAGTCTCTTATTCTTTGCATGTTGGCCAGTTGTGGGTCTCTACATTAATCGCCATCTACTGAAAAATAAACCTTCCCTAATGAGGGTTGAGAGGTACATTATTATTTTTTGAAGGAATTGTGAATGGTATTTCCCCCATAATCCCCTTCTTAACAAGTTCCTTATTGGCATATAGAAAAGCTACTTATCTTCGCATGTTGATTTTGTATGTTTCTTTGCTCTTTTGCTGAAAGTGTTGATTTTATCTTAAATCTTTCTACTGGTGTCTTTAGGATCTTTTGTATGAAAAGTATGAAATCTTCAAATAAGGGTTGGCCTCTACCATTCATATTTGTTTCTTTTTCATTTATTTCTCATCTTACTGCTCTAGCTAAGACTTTGAGAATTGCACTGAATAAAAAAGAAGATAGTAAACATCTTTTCTCAAGTCTGGTTTCTGAGGAATACTTTCAGTGTTTCCCTATTTTATGTAAGGTTGGGCAGTAGTTTGCCCATTACACCATTTGTCATGTTGAGGCATCTTTATTCTATTCTGAGTTTCTTCAGGGATTTTTACATGATGAAGTGCGCTCCTTTATCAAAGGCCTTAGCTGGATCTATTGAGGTGAATACATTATTTCTATCTCTCAGTGTTTGCTGAACCAATCATGCATCCCTGGTATGAAATCAACTTGGTCATAGCATATGATCTTTCAAACTCTTTGTTGAATTCTGCTTACTAGTATTTTATTGAGATTTTTTTTGCATCAGTGTTCATCAGAGAAGTTAGTCTATAGTTTTTGTTTTTTTGTGTGTTTTTGTGTGTCAGGCTAATACTGGCTTCATGGAATGATTTTGTTAGTGTTCTTTCCTTTCTATGTTAAGGGATAGCCCGAGGAACATTCGTTAAGTTCTTCAAAGTTCTGTAGAATTTGGCAATCAAATTTGCTACTCCTGAACATTTCTTTCTTGGGAGACCATTCATTACTGCCTCAATTTGATTGCTGGTTATAAATCTGTTTATGTTGTTTATACTAGTCATAATTTGATATGTAATGTGATAGGAATTTACCCATTCTTCTAGATTTTCTAGCTTTATGGAATATAGGTTTTCAAAATATCCCATAATGATCCTCTAATTTTATATTTGTTATAATATCCTGTTTTTTAAATGTAATTCTATTAATATGCTGCTTCTTTCTCTTCCTCTGGTTAGTTGGGTTAATCATTTGTCAATCTTGCTTATTTTTTAAAAAACACAGTTTTTCTTCCATTAATTATTATTATTAATTTTTTTAGTTATTGACTTTTATTTCTTACATTTTGGATTTGGTTTATTTTTGTTTTTGTAAGATGTTGAGGTGCATCATTAAGTTATTTGTTTGAGATTGCATTTGTACTTTAAAAAATATTTTATTATTTTTATTTTACATGTATGCATGTATTGCCTGCATGTAGGTGAGTGCACCCATGTCATGCAATGCCGGCAGAAGTCAGAAGAGGGCATTGGATCCCCTGGAACTGAAGTTAGAGACAGTTGTTAGCTGCCATGTGGGTGCTGGGATTCAAACCCGGGTCTTCTACAAGAACAGTCAGTGTTTTTAACTGCATTTGTACTTTTAAAAAAAAGTATTTTATTATTTTTATTTTATATGTATGAATGTATTGCCTGCATGTATGTGAGTGCACCCATGTTGTGCAAAGCCACCGGAGGTCAGAAGAGGGCTTCGAATTCCTCTGAAACTGGAGTTAAGGATGGTTCATAGCTGCCATGTGGGTGCTGGGAATTGAACCTGGGTCCTCTGAAAGAGCAGTTAGTGCTCTTAACCGCTAAGCATTGGTACTCTTAATGCAGGTACTCATAGCTGCAAACATTCATGTTAGAACTGCTTTAGCTGTGCATCAAAGTTCTGATAAGTTGGGCTTTCACTTCCACTTGATTACAGTGTTTTTAAAACTGGTTCCTTGACAGCTTCAGTGACACATTGACTATTCCAATGTGTATTAATCTCCATTTATTTAGTTTCTTTCATTATTTATTTCTAATTTTAATATGATGTGATAAGAAACAAGATATTATTATTTATTCTTTTGTATCTGGCAAGACTCACTTTATTACTTTAGATAATGTATTTTATTTTATTATTTATTTTTATTTTTTTATTTTTTATACCTGCATGTGGGTAAGCACACCCATGTTCACAGAGATCCACCTGCCTCTGCCTCCCAAGTGCTGGGATTAAAGGCGTGTGCCTCCACACCCAGCTTATTACTTATTTTTAAATATTTTATCCATCACTTTTCATTGTATTTTATTGCCTACATGTATGTAAGTGCACCTGTGTTGTGCAATACCTTTGGAAATGAGAAAAGGGCATTGGATCCCCTGGAACTGGAGTTATAGACTGTTGTTAGATGTTGTGTGGGAGCTGAGACTTGAACCTGGTCTTCTGTAAGAGCAGTCAGTGCTTTTAACTACTGAACCATCTCTCCAGCTCCATGTATGATGTATTTCAGAAAAAGTTCCTTGGCTGGCGAAAAGAATGTTCATTGCATAGCTATGTTATTGAATAATCTGCAGGACTTTTTAGCATTAATTTGATGTATTGTGCTGTTTAACTTAAGCTTGTTGAATTTTTTTAATATGGATGATCTAGCTATTATTGAGAATTGTGTATTGAAAGTCACCCAATATTAGCATGTCTGTATCTATCTGTCCTTTTATGTTTGATAGTGTTTATTTTGTGAAACTGGGTATCCCAATATCTAGTACATATATATTTATAATTGTCATATTTTATAGCTAATTCCCTTTGTTAATATATAGTGGCCTTCTTTATCTCTTCTAATTTTGTTTTAAAGTATGCATTATCAGGCATAAGAATACTCTGCAAACATATTTTGGTGTTCATTTGCTTGATGTATTGAGTTCCATACTTTCACTTGAAGTTTGTGTGTCCTTTCCAGAGAGATGTGTTTCTTTGAGACAATAGATAGTGCTCTTGTTTTTATTGTAACCAGCTACCCAAACTGCATCTTTTCGGTAGGTTGTTGGGATTATTTCTACTTTGCTTATTATTGACAGAGACTTGCTGATTCCTGTAATATTGCTGACAGCTTCTTGTTTAGGTTTCTTGTTTTTTGTTGTTTTTTTCCTTTCTCTGTCTCCTTATTAGTATTAGAAGTTGTGGTCATGCGATTTTTTTCTTCTTCTTTATTGATATTTCCTCAATCTTGTCTTCCATTTTTAATATTCTTCTTCTGCTTAGTTTATTAGTGTTCCTTTCCATTGTGTTTTTGCTTGATTTTTCTTGTTTCCAATTTTTGTTTTCAAAATCACACATCTTTGCTGCATTTATCCCACATGCTGTTGACTTTCTCACTTATGTTGCTGACATTCTTCTCCAAGTCCTGAATTGATTATTCTGCTTTGTTCTTCTGATTGCTTGTATCCCCTCTGAAGTCTGATTAGTTTTACAAATAAACCTCTGAGTTCTTAATATGGAATTTCGCCCCTTTCATTATTGTTGGATTTGGTAATTGAGGAATTATGATCTTTTCTATGAGTCAGGCTGTCTTGCCTTCTCATGTTTCTTACATTCTTGTGGTATGAGTTGTACATTGGTTGCATTCATTGATGAATGTCTCTTTTGGTGTGCGTGCGTGCATGCATGCGTGCGTGCGTGTGTGTGTTTCCATGCATATGTGTACAGAGACCAGAGATTGACACTGACTGTATCCTCCATCACTCTCCACCTATTTCTTTTAGTTTTATTTGGTAATCTTCTTAGTGAGCAGCCTACAGTTAAGGTTACTTCTAATACCAAGCAGACAGGAGAAAAGAAAGCAATGCAGCAGCACAACACTAAGCCATACTATATATAGAAATGTACTTACAGTCAGAGCCCATTACTCTACCACCAATGACTGCTGAAAAGAAGATGGTAAAAACGAGTAGTTACTTTCCAGTAAGCTATGAAGTTGAAAATTGCTTAAGGTGAAAGTACAAATAATAATTGACCGGAATAAAAGTAACAGAAAGAAAAATGTCAGTTAAACAAGAAGAGATACAGGTGAAGCAGAGAAGAATGTTAGGAAGAAGAAAAGAAAAAAACACGAGAAAAAGACGAATGGCATCATGCAGAAAATGCGCAAGTAAAATTAGATAAACGTAAGAGGAATAAAAATTTTGTAAATTCATTTTAAAGATAAAATGAATTAGTATAGAAGGAAAAGATGGAAAGACACGAGGAACAAAAGAAAACAACCCAAACCAAATCTATTGGAGCAACTTCTTTCTGGAGCTTGCTGGGTGGAAGTTACGCTCAGCTGAAGTTTGAGACTTCTTTTTCATTCTATTAAACTGATGCTGAGCCCAGAGTGGTTGAGGTTGAGTTTCTCAACAGTGCTGCAGTGACTTCAGGGCCTTCCCCTCCCCCCCTTTTTTTCTTTTTCTTTTTTGAGGTGGGAATTCACTATGTAGCCTTGGATGGCCCAGAACTTTCTATATAGACCAGGCTGGCCCCGAATTTGCTATGCTCCTTCCTCTTATGCCTTTTTAGTGCCAGGATTACAGGTGCATGCCACCATGCTTAGTTTTTCAGACCATTATGAGCTTTGCAGCTTATGGGTCGGGCTGGTTCTCAATTGCTGAAAAACTTTCCAGTTTGACTAGATTAGTTTGTCTAATGGCTTTAAATTTTAAAAAAATTTTATTTTATGTGTATGAGTGTATTGCCTGTATGCCTGTAAGTGCACCCATGTCATGCAATGCCCACAGAGGACAGAAGAGGGTGTCAGCTTTCTTGAAACTGGAGTTATGGACCATTGTTAGCTGTCATGGGGATGCTGGGATTCAAACTCGGGTCCTCTGCAAGAGTAATCAGTGCTTTTAATTGATGAGCCATCTTTCCAGCCACAGTTTGTCTAATGTCTTAGCCAAGAGATGCCTTCTAAGTGTGCTGGAGTGGATAGGTGGTAAGTGGATCACAGGAGTCTGTTGCTGGTGATTGATTCTCAGTTACCCTCCCGGTTCACTATCAGACAACTTGCATGAAGGAGGAAGTTTCACGGAATGCCCACTGGACCTGAGACAGAGCTCTTGGTCTTGCAAATGGAAAATCGGGTGGCAGAGAAGAAACCATGCAGCTGAGGCCACTTGCTGCCCTCTGGTTCCAGCTATAAGTTTCTGAGGGTATGCTGCTCCTCACCAAAGAGCAGACCCACTGAACTCAGGACCTTCGTGGCCCAAACCTCTTGCTGCCTGAGCTGCTCAATGTGCCTGTATCTAGTCCTTACAGGGGTAATGACTGTATCCAGAGGCTCCCTTATTTGTGATTAACTCCCGTTTTCAGTCATTCAGAATAGTTTAGAGTAACATATCCCCTCTAAAGATGATACCTGGGTCTTGCCCTCTGAGGTTTAGAGGTCTGGACTTGTTATACAGGATTTGCTCTCAGACAACATCCCCCAACTAGATTTATGGCTTGTAATAACTGTGGGTTTGTACTGTGGCTAGGTTTGACTGCCAGTGTAATTTTTAACTGTATGGTTGTTTGTTTGTTTGTTTGTTTGCTTTAACAGGGCTTCTCTAGTCACAGTCCACCTGTAAGTCACAACGTGAACCATGGTGGCCTCGATCTCACACAGATCCACCTGCCTCTGCCTCCAGAAGGCTAGGACAAAGGCACTCACCACCACGCCTGGCATTTTACCTGTATTTTTAAAACTAGATCCACCTTGCTTATCTTATGGAAAAGTCTTCATTTCCTCCTTGTCTACCTGGGAGCCAGGACCGATCCCTCAATTTTCCTTTTACTGCTTAGCCTTTCTGTATCTCCAGAACATTTAGATGCTTCTTTTGTGCTTTCTGATTTTCTTCCCTCTCTTTATCTTTTCAGAATAGAATCTATCCTTTGTCTTCCTGACTTTTCTCAATGCTGGCCTTACATGGAACTTGCTACTTAGCCTCTGTCTTGGCATGCCCCACATGGGTTCCTATTCTGATTCAACCGTGGGCAAAAGATGATAGAGGTATTTTCAGTTGCAGGGAATGATCCAAAAAGAAGACAGGAGTAGAGTTGAGCTTATAATCTTGGCCAAGGAAATGGCTGGGGAAATATCCTGATTGTAGATGACTCAAAAGAGCAGCAAAGAAACAAAGATACAGAGTGTGATGGCTAATGGGTTGACAGTGAGTGTGTGGACAGGCATACTGCCTTCTATTCACAAACCTTTTCTACTAATGATGTTTCTGTATGTGGCATAAGACTAAGTCCGAGAAAGACATTTCTGTTCATTGCAATGATTTATGGTTCAAAAGAGCACCTATAGTCTATTTTCTGTTACTACAACAAAATGCTGGTGATGTATAAGAAAGAGGATTGTCTTTAGTTCCTGCTTCTGGAGGCTGGGAAGCCTAGGAGCACGGGGCAAACATCTTTCAGGTTTTAGTAAGGACCTTCTTGCTTCATCATGGTGGGGGCATTACCTGCTGAGACACAGCAAGCAAGCTAGAGAGCTTAATGTTTATAACAAAACCACCTCAGCAATAACTCATTAGTGTATCAGTTCACAAATGAATAGATCTATTCACAAGGACAGAGACCTTAGGACCTCATGACCCCATGGCCTCCCAAAAGTCCCACCTTTCAGCCAGCCCTGCTACATTGGTGTCAAACACATGAAGTTTTTTAGGTGACACATTGAAAACCATAGCAAAGAAAAAGACATGTAGACAAATAAAAATATGTAAACCAGTGTAGTGGAAGAACAGATGGAACAGGATGACTCAGTGGGGTAAGGAACGAAGGAAGAACAGGATGGCCATCAAAGATCATCAGATGAAGTCTGAGGGAATGCAGACTTCGGGAAGAAAGCCAAGGGTTTCTGTGGAAGCGCTGCTTACCAGGATGTTATGGATTAGACAAGAAACATAGGTGGGATTTTGAGTGTTTCTGAGTCATGTCCTTGTAATATTTACCAAGATCATTACTGTGTCAGAAAATTAACAGGACAGTCAACAATATAGGACGAGGGAGGTATTAGATAATATAGGAAATGTATACCTAGATATTTGGATTCTAGAAACTGAGCTTGACCGAAGGGAAAGAGTCCATGTCAAGAGACCACCTGGGGAAGAGTCCAAACAATTTCAGTCGCACTTGTGTACGAGCATCGGCTGGGTGCTTTAGGAGCTGTATTTTCATAGCTGGGCCCTATTCCTAAGAATTCCAGGAAGAGACATAGGCATGTGTTCTAGCTTGTTTCTCCATTGCTGTGACAGACTACTCAGACTAATACCAACTTGGGGAGGAAAGGGTTTATTTGGCTTACATTTCCTGGGTCACAGTTCATTAGGGAGCCCAAGGTAGGAACTCAGGGCAGGAACCTGGAAGCGGGAGCTGGAGCACAGGCCATGCAGGAACTCTGCTTACTGACTTGCTCCCCTGGTCATTTTCACAATATTAATTCTTCCAGTCCATGAGCATGGGAGGTCCTTAGACTAATACCAACTTGGGGAGGAAAGGGTTTATTTGGCTTACATTTCCTGGGTCACAGTTCATTAGGGAGCCCAAGGTAGGAACTCAGGGCAGGAACCTGGAAGCGGGAGCTGGAGCACAGGCCATGCAGGAACTCTGCTTACTGACTTGCTCCCCTGGTCATTTTCACAATATTAATTCTTCCAGTCCATGAGCATGGGAGGTCCTTCCATCTTCTGATGTCTTCCTCAATTTCTTTCTTTAAACAGTTGAAATTTTCCTTGTAGAGCTCTTTAATGTCTTTGGTCAGGTTTATTCCAAGATATTTTAATTTTTTGCAGCTATTATGAAGGGGGAGTGTTTCCATGTGCTCTTTCTCTGATTGCTTGTTATTGGCATATGGAAAGGCTATAGGCTTTTGTAGGGTACTTTTGTAACCTGC
>NW_008336933.1:4201759-4204304 GCF_000622305.1 Nannospalax galili
CAGGTGTTGCAGGACCAGGGAAGTAGAGGGAGGGGAGGGGGGGGCCAGGTCCAGAAGCGGTGCTCCTGGGGCCCAAGAAAGGCACTCAGTTGGTCTGGGTGAGAAGGATCAGGAAGCAGTATTGGTTCCCCAGGTGTCTGGGGACCCAAGAGTAGGAATGGCACAGGTCCCAAACTGGGAGTAGCGAACAGCGGGGGAGATGGAAGGGTGAATGTGGCTTGGGGATTCAAGAAGTGGAGGGCTGCGCTATAGACTTACCCCAAGAGGCCTGAGGATAAGAGTACTCAGCCTGCTTTCTTATGCAACACAGGCCCATCTGCCCAGGGGTGGCACCACCCACGGTAGGCTGGGCTCTCCAGTATCACTCATCAGTTAAGAAGATGCCCCACAGACATGTCCACAGGTCAGTTCAATGGAGGTAATTCCCCAATTGAGGCTCCCTCAACCCAGGTATGTCAAGTTGACACTAAAGCTATCTAGCACAGCATATTATGAGGATTTGCTAAGTAATTTTAATGTGTGATCAGGTGGACTCATTCAGTGATTTAGAGTAGCTGTTAGAAACTTGAAACCTGGAGTAAGTTTTCCAGAATTTACAGTCTGGGTCCCTGCTTTTTTAAATCTGAGCATCCCTGGCTGTTTAAACACAGTTTGCTTATGTACCATCACAAGAGTTTCTGATTGATCAGGTGTGGTTTGAGGTTCAGGGGCTTTTATTTCTCACTAGCTTTTTGGTAATACTGCTACTGTTGGCCCAAAGATTTTAAGTATCATCACTGGACCAGGAAACCTTAGAAACACAGGATTTGTGTGATATCACAGTAGCCCTTGGTTCCTAGCTCAGAGTTTCTGCTAATCCCTAATGCCCTGACTGATAGGTGAGAGAAATGTTATTGTTACAGATAATAAGCCCTTGGTACCAAACGTGAGTTTATGCTAAAGTGATGGATGAGTGATGAGTTGGAGCCCTCAGGGAGCTTTGGGAAGGGGTCTGGTCTCCAGAAGACTAAGGAATGACTAGAGTATTGTGTTGTAAAGTTTAGCCCCTCTTCCTTTCTTTCCTAGCCTCTAGGAAGAGAAAAGGCTGGAGATTGAGTTCATCACCAATAGCCAATGATTTAATGCATTATTCCCACATAGTGGAACATTAATGGAAATGCTGACTGAAAAGCTTTTCAGGCTTTGGGGTTGGTGGATGCCTCCTGTTGATATAATCATCATCTCATTCTAAAGCCTAGGGAAAGGAACAGTATAGACAGACACTGGTGTCCCTCCTTCAGCCAACAGACTGCTACTTTTGAACTTGCAAAATCTGTATGCTTGCCAACTATGAAGGAATCTGAGCTTGAAGCTGATTTTCAATGATGTGGTACAGAAAGCTTTTATTATTCACCTATGGAAGGGATGGACCTAGGGATGAGGACTCTGGGATCTTATATTCCATTAAAACCTCGGAGTCTTCTTTCAAAAATGGGGGCCCTTAAGGATTTATGGTCCTGAAACTTGCTACTCAAACTGGATTCTCACGTTAGTATCATGGGTATCACCTGCTGCTGGTTAAAAATATAGACTCTTGGGGCTAAGAAGATGGTTCACTGGTAAGAGTGAAAGCCGTGCACATGTGAGGACCTGAGTTTGAATCCCCAGCATCTACACAAAAGCTCTGCATGCCTGTAACCACAGCATTGGGGGAGGGATGGAGACAGGTGGATCCTAAGAACTCACTGGCCAATTAGGATGGCTGAAACAGTGAGCTTCATGTTCAGTGAGAGACTCTGCTTGTCTCAAGTCAGTCAGGCTGAGATCAATAGAGGACACCCAACATCCTGCTCTGGCCTCTGCATTAGTGTATAAGGATATGGGCACTCATACATACTGTAACCAGAATCAGCAATTACATGAAGAACCTCCAGGAATAGAGCATAGTCTCCATGGTAGAGTTTTGAAAGCCCCTTTGGTGTATCAGTCGGAGAGCAGCAACCTTTAATAACCAATGCTCTGCAAGTATTGGAAGCATGTAGTCAAGTCTGTTGCTGTATTTGTCCTGCATTCATTTGCCTTGACTCAGAAGGTAGAAGATTACTGATGGTACCCACAGAAGACAGACAAACCCACAGGGAGGAGATGGAAGAAGGTGTGGAAGCAGGGAAGATGGCAGAGACAGAAGAGTGTCAAAGAAAATGTGTAGTACGAGGTTGGACATCCAAATCAAGTGGTTGACATGACACTGGGTTTTCTCTTCTTTTCCTGGATGTTGTCTGTTTCTCTAAGACTTGAGTTAAACTCATGCTTCAGAAATTTCCAATATATAAATCTCTCTGAGAATCTACTAACTGGGCATCTACTTCACCCCCCTCTTATGTGCTTTGCTTTACTCAGCAGAGCGTGGGCTCGTTAATGCAGGGAAGCCTCATTTGTTTGAATCACCAGCACACAGAGCCTAATAGAAACAACTATTTGCTGAGTGGTTGCATAGAAGAGACTGCCTTGGGGAAACAGTAGTATAAGGCCAGAAAAACTGCTTTGAAAAAACATATATATATAT
>NW_008336933.1:4204522-4456025 GCF_000622305.1 Nannospalax galili
TTTCCATTATTTCCTTCAAGAGCTCTGTCTTTAAACAAGTGTTAGAACAATGAAACTCTCATTTTTATTATTTCTGTAACATTTTAAATATTTCCATTTCACACTTAGATTATCATTTCTGAAAAGATTAAAGATTGCTTTCACATGCACCCATTTGTAGGCCAAAGAATAATGTATATATTATTGGTTAAAAGTTCTTCTCTTTCTTTTATGTGTGTGTGTGTGTGTGTGTGTGTGTGTGTGTGAAGGGATTGGATGCATGTGTGTGGTGTGTATGTGTGTGTGAGTGTATGGAGGACTGAAGTTGATGTTGAGTGTCTTCCTCAATCACTCTTCACCATATTTATTGAGTCAGGATCTCTTGCTGAACCTGGAGTTCACCAATTCTGACTAGTGTACCTAGCCTACTCGCCCTAGGACTCCCCTGTGCCTCTGTCTCCTGCAGGCTGGGAACACAGGTGGTTACTGCCTCTTATTTGGATTGTGGGAATCCTAACTCTAGTCCTCACATTCGTGCAGCATCACTTTATCCACAGAGCCATCTCCCCAGTCCAAAGTTCTTAAATTGTAAAGGAAGTGCTGTTAGTTGGGTAGAATTATTCCAATGTCTTATTTATGTTTACTTACTTAAACCTGAACATCTGCATCAAGCTCTATATAATTTTGAAAACTTTTCCTGCTTTCTTTGATTTGCGCTTGGTGCGTTATTCTGCCTCTAAACTGGTGTTAGAGAGCACAAATGACACCCTTAATGCTGCTTTCCTGTGAAGCTTGTTCATCATCAGGCTGACAAGAGTTTTGTGGGATTCCTCCTCTCTAACCTACAAACTCCTAAAATCAGGGTTTGCTTTTGATTATGCCTTGTTCTTTGTGAACCTGGCTAGAATATTTGCATACAGAATATTGTAACCATTTTTGAAATCTTTATCCTACTTTTTCAATGTAAAGGAAGATTATTTTTCTTTTATTTCTGAGGAGATGTGATCCCCCTCATGCTTTTCGTTAAGTGTAATGGGAAAGGCTGTATGTAAAGACTTTGCAACTTAGGATGCATTTGTTAGGCCCTGAAAGAACGAATGCAGTTCCTTCAATGGTAAATTGTGATCCACAGACCCCAGCATCCTTTTTGACAAGATGCATAGCAAAGACTTCTCTGTGTAGAAACATGTTGTCAATACGTGATACAGTGACACATCCATACTTGAGGTCAGATTGGTTCCAGGGCCCAACACAGATACCAAAAGCCATAGATTCTAAAACATGCTTTAAATGCATGGCTCGGAATTTGCATATGGTATACATATCCTCTCAGACACTTGCCTTCATCCCTGGATTACTTGTAATGCTTACTACAATGTAAACACTCATTCTTTTTTAGAGACTAAAGACAAGAAAAGACTTGTTCAAGTTCAGTACTGACACCATGACTTCCAATTTTTTTAAAAATTATTCTTAGTGGTCTGAATATGTGGATGTAGAACTTGCGGATCCAAAATGTTGGCTGTGTTCATCAGGAATAGAGGTTGGGGGACTAGAGAGATAGCTCAGCAGTTAAGAGCACTGACTGCTCTTGCAGAAGACTTGGGTTCAAATCCCAGCACCCACATGGTGGCTAACAACCATCTGTAACTCCAGTTCCAGGGGATCTGACCACCCTCTTCTAACCTATGAGGGCATTGCATGATATGGGTGCACTTTCACACATGCAGGTAATATACTCATACACATAAAAATAAATAAATAAGCCGGGCGTGGTGGCACACGCCTTTTAGTCCCAGCACTCGGAAGGTAGAGGCAGGCGAATCTCTGTGAGTTCAAGGCCAGCCTAGTCTACATGGTGAGTTCCAGGATAGCTGGGGCTACAGGGAGACCCTGTCTCAAAAAGACCAAAGAAATAAAAAAAAACAAAAAACAAAAAAATAGAGGTTGGAATTTTCTCTCATATTTCCAACTGATTCTCAATGGATGAAGCGATGTAACCTTCCAAAAAGCATTGAAACCATCCAAAGGAGGCACTTTCAGATTGCTTAATACTTTTGTTCTCCATTAATTTCAGAAAAAAATCTTTTCCTTGTTTTATTATTTTCTTTTTATACAGTTTTCTTTACCTATTCTCTCTAGTGGAAGATCGTCAATTTCTTCCTCAGCTAAGTTTCACTTACTTACAAATAGCTTTCATCCGGTGCTTCCTAAGCATTTGTTACATGCCAGGCACTGTTGGCGGTGCACAATCTACACGTGAGCCAGCTGAGGCTCCCCGTGCTGCGCATGCACTGTTGAGGAAACGTGGTCGATGGGGAAGATTATGGGAAAATGATCTGACATGGTAGAAGGAGGTGAAAGCCACAAGAGAAACAAAAGGAACACTACAAGGCGATTGTGTATGCTGGGGTGTGTTGAGGAGTCTGCTGTATTTACTAAGCATGCACAGGACCCATGTAAACTCAAGCCGACAAAACCCAACACAGAGCGGTGGAAATGGATAGGCCCCTCTTAGTCGAAGAGTTATTGGCAGCTGATTACTGGTGGGTGAGGAAGAGCTGATCTTCTTAAAGCAAAAGACTCTAGATAGGCTGACTAATCTCAGTGGGTGAACTTTAACTGAAGGATGTCTGGCGACACTAACTTGACATGATGGACCTTAATACAAATCACTGAATGTATGATTTCCAGTGGGGTGGGGGACTCTGGGCGGTGCCAATAGGAAGGGGGATAAAGTTGATTAAGATGTTCTGCGTGAAATACACAGCAATTTGATAAAAAATTCAAAATTAAAAAAGAAGTCTGCTTTATTTAGAGGGATAGGCAGGGTGTGTTTCATTGGGGGAGTGAAAGGTGGGACCTGCTTGGCATATTTCAAGCACATTAACAAGGCTGGAGTGACTGGAGCGTGGTGACAGAGGGAGAGAATGTAAGGCAACAGACTCGCCTGAACATGGCTGTCAAAACAGAAGCAAGGAGACACTTCAGGGTTTTATTATTTCAGGGGGAGATGGTTGAGGGTGGAACCAGGCACTAACAATGGAGATGGTGGGATATCATGGGATTGTAGTGTTCTAAATGTACTGCCAGTCCTTTTCCTGAGAGGATGTGGGTTTATGGGTAAAAAAGGAGTCAAGAACACTTCTACATAATTAAAATACCCTTTGTCTTTTCTTCTGGGAATCTGAATTGCCCCCAACTGAAACTTCTTGTAATTGTAGGAGGAGTTTAACCTCTTAATATTTCAGATGGCTATTTTCTGAAAATCCTCTGTTTTCCATATCCTATTTTTCTCCTTCTACTAGGAATTGAACCTAGAGCCTTGTATATACCTAGACATTCCTCTACCATGGAGCTGTGTCTCTGGCCCTAGTTCATTTAAAAAAAAATATATTGAGACAGAGTCTTGCTAAGTTTGTGCACCACATATATGCAGGTGGTTGCAGGGCTAGAAGAAGGTGTTACAGTCTGTGGAACTGGAGTTACAGTGGTTGTGAGCCACCCTATATGGATGTTGGGAATCAAGTTAAGCACTCTTAACTGCTTTAACTGTCTTTGCAGCCCTCCACAATGAAATTTTATACAGCAATAGAGAAAAAATGAAACCATGACATGTGTGGGAAAAGCATTATAGTATGCAAAACGTCAGATTCAGGCACCTACATTTAAAATTATATATATGTACACACATTGTGTGTATACACTTTTACATATGTACTTATAGGTCATGGAACTAGAAAAGGAATCATTAGAGGGGAAGCAGAGAACTTGAGGGGCGTGGGAAATAGAGGGAATAATGGAATTAGTAATTAGGAAGCAGGAGGGGGACCTAGCTGGGAGAAGAAAGGGAACCAGTTGGAAGGGAAGGAGGCGTGGGAAGAGCAGTGTGGGAGGGGAACAAGTCAGAACACAGTATAAAGATACCATGATGGAACCCACTACATTGAATGTTAACCTAAAAAGTTAATAGTAAAGAAATATATAGCATATATTTCATTGCTGGGCGTGGTGTTGGACGACTTTAATCCCAGCACTCAGGAGGCAGAGGATGAGGCAGGCAGATCTCTGTGAGTTCAAGGCCAGCCTGTTCTACATAGTGAGTTCCAAGACAGCTGGGACTACAGGGAGACCTTGCCTCAAAAAGACCAAAAAGGAAAAGAAAAAGAAAAGGAAAAGAAAAGGAAAACGCTTAAGTTCTTGGTTTTCTCCATCGATACACGTGTATATGGAACAAAAGACGGAAGGTACATGTTGCAGTGTCCAACACTAGCCCTCCTTCACGTAGCATGCAAAGGGTAGAAAATGAGAACGTTCTTTTTTTGTGAACGCACTTAAACAGCTTCTGTAAAGACCACACACTCACATTTCTGTGATAAGCTATCTGCGTGTCTGCTGTGACCACAATCTTGGGTGTGACCAAAGTAGTAGACAAAGAAATACTTTAGTTAGAGTGAATTTTTTGTAGTTTCCTGAGAACTAGAATAAATTGAATTCAAATAGCTATGGATTGCCTTCCCTAGTTTCCCAGCTCCCCACTGGAACATAAAGTTAGGTGAGTGAGAAATATGGAGGACTGTTTCTGAAATTCTTTCTATGTCATGAAATTTTCAGTGACTATTTTTAGTTTATTACCTGATTGGCTGGGGGCTTACAACTTGCACTGGGAGCTTAGAAGCATGCATCTTAGTTATTATTCCTTAGGAATTCCTTTAAGAGACTTTCAGTCTGCCTCGGCTGTAACAAAGGCAGACTTTCCAGTCATCCTGAGGTTTTCTTTGCTTTTCCAGAGGTGATGGAGCAGCTCATAAAGTCCAGTCTGCATGTACCACACATCTGCCTTCAAAACGTAGATCAGATTTACAAAGCGGCACTGCACGTTATACTTGACCTCTTGCTGCCTCAGTGTCCTAATCTGTGAAATGGGGTTCATACACCCCCTCACGTTATGGTGAGATTAACAGAAACCAAACTCACATAAGAAAGCAGTGATCTGAAGACACCATAAGATTAACATATATTTCCAAGATTGGGATGGTTTTCTTTTTCTACTGCTTCAGCCTTTTGGTGAATGCTTTTATCTCATTGTGATAGCTTTCTCTTAGATAATGTAGCTGTTTATGTACTAGTCACTTTCCTCCTAGCCTGTAATTTCTCCACGGACAGACACCATTGTCACCATGCTAAGCACAGAAAAATGAGGGGCTTGGAATTAAAAACAGACTACCACCGTCACAAATTTGCTAATGAAGAATATTTCTACTTAGACAAAAAATTCAAATAGTGGGTACACTGGTGTAGCAATGATGTTTGTTACAAGGCTATCTCTTCTGGGTCTGGAAGGGACCTGAATTTGGTTCCCAGCACCCACTGTCAGCTAAGAACATCCATAACTCCAGTTCCAGGGAATCCAATGCCCTCTTCTGGCCTCCAGAGGCATTGCATGTACATGGTGAACTTACATAAATACAGGCAAAACACTCACACATATAAAATAAAAATAAATAGGGCCTAGAGAGATGGCTCAGTGATTAAGAGTACTGACTGCTCTTGCAGAAGACCAGAGTTTGGTTCCCAGAACCCAGTTGGTGGCTAACAATTGTCAGTAACTCCAGTTCCAGAGGGATCCAATACCTTCTTCTGCTCTCCATGAGCATCGCACGCACATGGTGCACTTACATACATGCAGGAAAAAACACTCATATGCATAAAATAAAAATAAAAGGAATTTAAAAAATGATCATAATAAAATAAATAAATAAAAGAACTTTAAAAATCACCCCAATGACATTATATTCCATTCGCTTGTGAATCAACCAGTGCTTTGTCCCCAGACACTTGACAAAGGAATGTAAACCCGTGCTGATGTGTGTACTGATATGAGTAGCTGGTGTCAACTTGAATGTGAAGTAAAATGAAGGGGAGAAATGTGACCATATAAACAAATAGGCCCCGTTGCTTCTTGTGAACCTTTATATGACACTAATCCGGAAATGCATGCCAGGGGCAGTTGAAATATGCTTTGAATTACTCAGAGTGATGCTTCCGGGACCACTCATATGGCATGATTTATGTCTCAATGTTTTCAATCAGATTCCAGGGATCGATTAATCACACTATCAATAACAAAGAAACAGGTGTGATTTTGAAAGCCATGTGCTTGCCAAGGGCGATCTGTTCTCCCCTGTTGGTGCCACCTCATAAATGTTGGTTGGGGTTTTTCTTCTATTTGGTGCTCGGGAACCACAGGTTACATTCTTGCTTGTCTAAAGAAGGCACAGGCTTTGATTCACAGACCCTAAGGTTACACTTCGTTCACAGTGTATAGTTAGTATTGCTGCTCATTTTAATGGTGTGGAATGGCCAGACCGAGTGGTGGAAGGAAGAGCTGGGCAGTGATGAGTGCACATGGGAGGACTTTCACTTCCTAATTTGAAACACAGGTGAATGTTCTTATGTAGACTAGCTCACAGATAAGATCTTAAGATCTTTCTATCAAGTTTTGGTTCAAGTTATCTATTTTTCTTTGCTTTCTTGCATTTCATTAAAACTACTAAAATTTAGTAAAAGTGTGGATGATGGGAGGGAAGGAAGTGTAGACCAGAGCTCATGATAAATTTGTTGAAAATGAAACACAGTTGAACAAGCATTGACTGATGGAGAGTACAGACAATGGCCTTGAGGAGGTGGGGGCGGGCATGCCCAGCAGAGAACTCACAAGGAAAGCAGAGTGGGACTGCAAACACAGAGTTCAGAGCTTAACACATAGCTGGGAATAAGCTGAGTGTGGTAGAATGTGCCTGTAATCCCAGCCCTCAGGAGGCTGAGGCAGTAGGGTCATGAATTCAAGTCAGCCTGGTCTATGTAGCAAACTCTGTCTCAAAAAAATGTTGATAACTGATATCAGAATTCTAGCACATATATACATACAGTGTTTTTTTTTCCATGCAAAGTGATGCAGGTGTCTTCAAGTAGTTAGCCTTAAAGCAATGCATTTGTAAATTTGCATCTTCCAGTGATCCTTCTCCAGTGATCCTGTTTCTTTTGTGAGCATCATACATGAGTATAGTCTTCACACCATTTCCATTTCCATGCCCCCAGTCCCCACTTAGCTCCTCCCACATCCCTCCACTCCCTCTCAATTTCCTGTCCCCTTCTTTGATTATTATTGCTACATATACATGCATATATATACATATACATTTACATCTGTCTATCATCTAGCTATCATCTATATCCCTCTATATGTAAATATACTATGTCCATTTGATGGGGCTCCTGTGTTTAGGGCTGTCCACTTGGAGCCTAGATAACCTCTCAGGGAGCTAGTTTCTGGAGAAAACTGATTCTCCCTCCCTCATCATTGATTGCCTATAGCTCTTCATCTTGAGGTGGGAACTCTAGAAATTTCCACTATCCACCTTGGTGGATATATCAACTGGTTTTGTCATTATATACAGGTTTTGTTAGCCAACCATACTGTCGAGAGTTCACTGGCGTAGCTTCCCTGTCATGTCTAGAATAGATTAACTAGCAGCAGATGTCTTGTCCCTCTGTTTCCTACATTCCTTCCCCCTCCTCTTCCATGATGTTCCCTGAGGCTTTGGTGTGGAGGTTGCATTGTAGATGAATCTCGTAGACCCGGGTGCCTCACAGACACTTATTCACTGCATTTGACCAGTTGTGTAATTTTTGCAAGAGTCTCCATTTGTTGTAAAAAGAAGCTTCTTTGGTGAGTGATGAGAAGTAGACTTGTCTGTAAATATAAGGATACATATTTAGAATATAGTAAAAATTGGTCTAAGGATTTGGTAAAAGTAGGTTTTTTTCTCTAGGGTTTATGCCATTTCCAGCCATAAATACTTGGCTATATTTTCAGTACCATCCATGAGTTACCTTCCATTGATCAGGCTTTAAGTCCAGTTAGATAGCTGTTGATTAACCCCAAGATAAAAGTATCACTACTGCACCAGTAGAGTTAATTTGCTGGGCCAGTTGTTGTGGTTAATAGGCTTTGCCACTGGATAGGGCCATTGTTGGATTTCTCCCTGGCAGCTTGCACAGCACCTACTGATACTATGAGAGCTGGTCTTTGGAGAGGAGCTTCCAGGTCAGTTCCGGCTCAGTTGCTCCAAGTCCTGTGTCCTGAAGTATGTTGCGTCTTCAGCAATGAAACTTTTGATAAGCAGAATTTTAAAACGTTCCTCAACCTCCAACTCCCCAGCGTTTTTGCTCCCTGTCCCCTTCCCCAGATATTCAATCAAATCAAGGAATTTTGGAGAAATTAAAATCCCACATCATCTGACCTTAAGAAACACAGATTGTCCAAACCAGATCAATCTTACTCCGTTGGCTCTTTAAAAGCAGAACATTTTCCTGGCAGATGCTAACAGAAAAAATCAGTGTCAGGATATGGCATGCTTACATGGCTCTTTGAAGATGGAGTGGTCAAGTGGTAAGAAATGCAATTGCTTCAGGAAGCGGGAAGTGGCTCAGTGGCTACAGTGCTTATTACACAAATGTGAAGACCTGAGTTCCAATTCCCCAGAACGCATGTAAAGCCTGGTGTGGATTACATATGTAATTCCAGTGCTTCTAGGTAAGGAGCCAAGGACTTCAGTCCTGCAGATGCAAGGCACTGTATCCTGTCAATAACAAGAGTATTGGAGTCCCAGGCTACAGATGACAGCACAGCCAACTTGACATCCATTTCAGTCTGACCTGACAATCCGCGACAGCACGCAAGTTTTGAACTATAGAACTGTGAGGTAGCAAATGGGTATTTTAAGCTGTTAAGTTTTTGATAATGTGTTATGCAGCAATACAAAACTGGTTTGGATGTGTTTTAAAGATGAAATGTGTTTAATTTGAAAAGCCAATGTTTTTTTTTTTTTTCATTTTCTTTCAGGGATATATCTGCGAAAGAATTATCAAGGTCATAAAAATTTTCTTCTAAAATTCAAATCATTTTAGCTCTTATGTTTAGTTAATTTCTGACTACAGTCTTAGAAAAGGACTTTTTGGAGGGGATTACTATTTTCAGAATTCTGTTTCTCTTTATTATTATTACCCCCTTAAATCCTCCTTCCATTTTCTTTTAAGTCTTCAAGCCTGGTTCTGTTACTTGATCTCAGTTGTGATAGTCCACTAGTGTCTTGGTGAACAGAACTTTACCACTCAAAGTTAATTCCTATTGACTACTTCCCTGAATATAGGTCATATGTTTTATAATGTCTTTGTCCTGTAAATTTTTGTTGAAAATGGGACATCTTAGATAATTCACTGTAGCAAATAGGCTTCTGAGTGTTTTCCTCAAAGGTTGCTATTGCTAGTTTTTTTTTTTTTTGTCTCACTTTTTAAAATTTGTAGTTTAATTTTTAATAAATTGTGAACCTGTTAAACCTGTCTTCCCTGTGATATGTGGCTGTTGAAGTTAAAATAATAAATTGTTATAAAAAATTAATTTTTCACCCCCCCCAAAAAAAGCTAGGTGAGATGGGATATGCCTTTAATCCCAGAACTTGGGAGACAGAGGCAGGCAGATCTCTGTGAGATGGAAGCCAGTGTGGTCTACATAGTGAGTTCCAGGCCATCTGGGTATACAGGGAGACCTGGTCTTAACCTCCCCCAGACCCAAAATAAATTTTATTATTATTATTATTATTATTATTATTATTATTATTATTGTGTGTTCATGATATGTATAAGTTTAGATGTGCCTGTGTGTGCCTGTGTGTGTGCGTGTGTGTGTGTGTAGAGATCAAAGGATAACTTAAGAGTCTGTTCTTTCATTCTACCGTGGATTCTGGTGAACAAACAGATCATTCGGCTTGTGTTGCAAGTGATTTTACCCACAGAACAATCTTAGCAGCCCTGCAGACACTTTCTTTTTCTTTTTGGTGGTACTAAGCATTGAATTCAGGACCTCTTGCATGCTAGGCAAGTGTCTTACCACTGAGTTATATCTGCAACCCTAAAACTTTTTTTAATGTGTAAGTTTCATCCATTACAGTAGCATCAGCTTGCAGAACTTGGTGGCCATGAGTGCTTGTCCTCAAGCCCCTTGACTGGTGAGATTTCATCCTCTACTGGAGGATCTGTCTGTGAGGTCACAGAGTATATTCAAAGCTCAGGTTTCAGATGTACGCAGAGCTGACTTTCTGCCAGGCTCTACTTTTTGTCATTGTTGCTCTGAGGTTTTGTTTGTTTTGTTTTGTTTTTCAGATCTGCACAGCATCTTAATCTACTGGGGATACATAGCAGCTTGCGCTCTGAGTCTTCCTTGTAGTGTTGTGCAGGGTCTGCGGAGCCCCTAATTAAGCCTCCTTTGGCTCATCTCCAGGCTCTCCCTGCCAGGTTTCTAACTGGTACAATGGTCCTTTGCTGAGCTCATGAAGGGACTGCAAGTCAGCAGAGCCACAGGCTTCTGCCACCTCCGCCCTGAGCTTGCTCCTACTTCTTACAACACAGCTGGCTGTGAGTCTTCTCCCCTCAGCAGCCAATGGAATCATCTCAGTCTTTACAAGTGTAAAGAGCATCTCTGCAACACTGATCCAGCTGGCAGGGGTTGAGTGGGTCAGAAGATACTGGAACAATCCAACCTGTCCCACCACCTAGTCATACATTTTCCAGTATCCTTACATGATTCTTGCCTTGATTTCGGTAGTTTTTAATGAAAAAATTAGTTCTTTCTCTATTTGACTTTTGCTTCTGACCTTTAATTAGAACATGAGAATTATTGCTTGGGGTTGCTTGGGATGTTTGTTTTCTTCTTCCGGTATTTTTTTTTTCTTTTTTTTTTTTTGGTGGGAGGACACAGGATTTGGCAAACACTTCATTCCACTTCTCAATGTTTCACATCATTGGTTTTTAATGTTTTGGTTGGATGTAAGTTTTTGTGTGTAGTTTTTTTTCCTTCCTAGGCTTTAAAGATGTTCCTCCACTTTCTTCTACCTTGCATAATCTTTGATGAGAAGGTTCCTGTAAGTCTTGTGCTTGTTCTTTGTTATGTAGCATTTCTCTTTTCTATAGTTTCCTTCAAGAATGTTTTCTTTTGTTGATTTTTAGTAATTTATATTAATACTCTGTCTTAACATTAACTGAAGTCAACACAGTATAAACTCACCTAAAAAAGTATCTGTAAGAATAAATTGCCTTTATCAGGTTGGTCTGTGGACATGTCTGTAAGGGATTATCTTGATTGTTAGTTGATGTGGGAAGGCCCAGCCCAATATGGGCAACAACATCCCCTGGGAAAGTGGTTCTGGTTTGTGTAAGAAAGGTAGCTGAGCATGAGCCTGTGAGTGAGCCAGCAAGTAGTGTTCCTCCATGGATTCTGCTTCAAGTTCCTGCTTATGTTCCTGCCCCGATTTCCTTCAGTCATAGACTGTGACCTGAAAGTACAAGCCAAATAAATCCTTTCCTCCTCTAAGTTGCTTTCGGTTAGAGAGTTTTTTAATCACAGACAGAATGAAACTAGAATACACACCTAGGTGGGTTTCATCCTACTTCGTGCTCACCGAGCTCCAGCTACTTGTGCTTTAGCGTCTGTCATTAATTTGAGGGACTTCTTGCCCATCGTCTCTTCATTGGTGTTTATACCCTGTACTCTCTCTCGTTCCTCTTCCTCTATTCAGTTTACTGATACATTAGACTATTTGAATTGTCACACTGTCCTTAGGCATTCTGTACTACATTTTCTTCACTTTTTGTTTTTGTGGTTTGATGTGGATAATCTGTTGGTAATAGTTTGAGATCAAACTATTGTCTGTTGTGTTGAGGCAAATAATGAAGTTGTGGACAGCATTCTGCATGCTGTGTGGCCACCCCCCCATGTCCATTTCATTCTTTTTAGTCAGTCATACTTCTCTTGAGGTTCCTCACCTATTCATAAATATTAGCCACTTTTTGTTTGGGATTTTTTTCCTTCTTCCAATTAAAAACATTTTTATATTAAATTGTCTGCTATCTTCAATATCAAGGCAATTTCAGATTCTAGTCTATTGTTCATTCATTCATTCATTTGGTTATTTACTTGGCCCTTTATTTTAGGGTTTGTTAATTTTGAAAGGTGACATACAAAGCGATGGACTTCATCATGGCATTTTCAGACATGTTTGTCATTATACTTTCTTCCCACTCATCTTCTTTTTCTCCACTGCTCTGCCTCCTTCTCCCTTCCCTGCCCTTTCTGGTCCCTTCCATCCTCCCAGGTAGTCTCCCATTCTGCTTTTGCATCATGTGTATTGCATTATTCCATCTTTTTTCTCCGATGCCCTCCTTTAAGAGCTCCTCCTTCTCTATCGTGCTGCCTTACAAGAGGAGTCTATGTATTTCAAGGAATTTTAATACATTCTTGATCTTTAATTACCAGGTACCAATAGGATTGCCCCAGCTATGGCAATAAAAGTATCTCTAGACATTGCCGAATTTGGAAATAAAATGACCCCTTTTTTAGAACCACTGCTTGGACTCACCCTGCTCCATCTTCTTTCTGTGCACCCAAGAGGTGGGCAGAGAACAGCCTGGGAATGAATGAGTGTGAAGTCCCCCTGTGTTTGAAGATCCCATTGGTTCCCACTTTCACGTTAGGTCATTGTGTTAGTTAGCTTTGCACTGTGATAAAATGCTGAGAGAATAAGGTGAAAAGAAGGAAAGGATTACTCTGGCTCACAGTTTCAGAGGTCTCAGCCCATATTCAGTTGGCACCATTGCTTTGGGCCTATGGCAGAGTAGTAATTAATAGAGCGTGTATAGTGCTGAGAGAGAGAGAGAGAGAGAGAGAGAGAGAGAGAGAGAGAGAATATACACCAATATCCTCTTTAAGGAAATGCTCAGCTACCTAACTTCCATGAGACCCCTCCTTCTTAAAGTTCCACCATCATCTGCTATTGCCACAGAGGGAACCAAGCCTCAAATAGATGGGCTTTTGGGAGACATCCACTATAGTAGTGACATTCATATTTTAGAAACTTATTAAGTTTTCAGATGAATTCTTCTTCCTGGCTTATGAGGAGTCTATGTCTGATACAAGCAGGTGCCACTCTTCCTGTAGGCACTGAAGTGCCTCTAGATTTCAGGTTAACTAGTCACTTTGCAACCTCAGTTCTGTGACAAGACCTTATCACCCCTATGGAGAGTAACTGTGTCTTAGTGACCATCCAAGGTGGGATGTATACTATTCATTTTATTTCCCAAGACATGTTTGAATGTAGAAAACCTTTGGGAAGTATGAGCTTGAGAAATTACATTACTGTGGGTGCCAGGAAAAGTCTCACCACTCTCTTAAAATGGTCGAATTCAGATGCCCATGAGGTCCAGACATATACTTGAGAAATATACATGAGTGGAATGTGGTGGGTCTGTTTCCTTCTATTTTGCCTGATCTGTGGTCTACTTTTGATAGTGTCAGGGATGGAGAGAAATGATACATTCATTTTCTCTCTCTCTCTCTCTCTCTCTCTCTCTCTCTCTCTCTCTCTCATAGCTTTAGTTGTCAACCTGACATACCTGGGCAGAGGGAATCTCAGTTGAGGAATTGAGGAATTTCTTCCATTGGACCGGCTTGTGGCCATGTCTGGGAGTTATTTTCTTGATTTTTGAGTGATGTGGGAGGGCCACTGTGGGTGGTGCCATCCCTGGGCAGGTGGTCCTGTGTTGTATAAGAAAGCAGACTGAGTTTGTGCCAGAGGAGCAAGTCAGTAAGCAGCATTCCTCCATGGTCTGTGCCCCAAGTTCCTGCCCTGAGTTCCTGCCTTGGCTGCCCTTGATAATGAACTGTAAGCTGTAAGCCAAATAAACCCTATTCTCCCCAACTTGGTTTTGGTCAGTCTTTTTATCACAGTGAGAGAAAGTGACTAGAACACACATACAGACATTCTCTCTGTCTCTGTCCCTGTCTCTCTCTGTCTCTGTCTCTCTCTAAGAACTGGAATAATTTAGTTGGCTTGCTTGCATGTAAATTGGAATATGCCTTGTGATAGTTTTTGTGCATATTCTATTGTCTTAAAGCTACCTATTAAAGGTACCTGTCCGCTTAGAGAAAATTTCATTGCACATTAAATATGTATCACAGCCCCACTACTTTCCCAGCTCTGCTCTAGGCTCTCGTGTGGGTTGCAGCAATGAATAAAATAGCCCTGCTGGGGGTGGTAGTTCATGTCTTTAATCCCATCACTTGGAGAGACAGAGACAGGTGTCTGTGAGATCGAGGCCAGCCTGGTCTACATAATGAATTCCAAATCAGCTGGGGCTACAGAGAGACCCTGTCTCAAATACTCCATCCCACAATAAAAGATAAAAACCCCGGCCTGTATGTCCTTAGGCACTATGCTTCGGTGTGCAGTCTGAAATACAGAGATGGAAGCAACTGACAGCCTGGAGTTGGTAGCTCATATAAAGCATGCTTACCCTGGCCACCCATCACTCACCCCCACCATTCACTACCAGCCAAGGCTCTTGATGCTATGTTGGCAAAGCTTGGAATTTGACCAGAGGAACCAGAAATTGGATTTCTAGGCGGTGATCTTCTCATTTTTAAATAAGGGATCAGAGTTTTTCAAACCACCGTGGAGGTTAAAGCAAACATGTTTGCAGGCAGGCTCTGGTGTGTGACCTTGTCTAACACCATCTTTGCCCTTGTTGGTATGCTTGAGAAGAGAGATGCTGCAGAGTGACAGCTGCAGCCATGCTCATTCCCTCCCTGAAAGCAATGAGCCAGTCGACAGAGACGTGGCAATGCCAAGGCTCGAGCTGCAACCCGAGGTTAACATCTCCAGTGAAAGTCGTTTCCAAAACCAGCCTTAACACAAACAAGGCTGGTTTTGGAAACGACTTTCACTGGACTATACAAATCAGTCCCAGACTATTCAATCTGGACTTCACAGAATGTGGTAAACAGGTGACTTGTAAGCCAATTCCATTGCCGTGAGCAACTTGCTAGGAAGTCTGCAGCTGGCTCTGAAAAATATGTGAATTCTAACAAACGTGCAATTCTGTGGTCCAAGCCCGTAACAACCGTGAGAGTAACTAATGGAGCTCGTTAGTTATTGAGGGAAGTGCTCCTGAAAATATCCAAACTAAGGCTCTTTCTTGTTTTTTTAAATTATAGTGTTTATTACCCTTTTTCATTTTCAACATGAAGATAGTTTGTATAATACAGGTTTTCTAGATGATTATCAAGTTCATCAGTTTTCTGATAGGCTTCATATTTAGCAGGTTATTTAGGGGCTAGGCTGTGGGAGGTGTGGTGGTTGAGCATTCATCACTAACTCATTGCAATTATTATTGACTGGCAAAACCAGCTCACTGTCCCATGAACCTGTCAATCTCATTCCCATCACAACCCTTGCCCATGTTTCTTCTATTAACCTTCAGCTATCTGATGATGTAATCCGGCCATCCATCCCCCAACGTTCACTCAGAGATACGTGCACACTCTTCCTGGGGTCCCTAAGCCCTTCCTGATGATCCATCTTCTTTGGTGTCTGAGACATATGTTCAACTATTTCACTTTCCAGAGCTCTTAGCAGCCGAAAGACTCTTCTATCTTCAGTCAGTTAGGCACCTCTCCCTGAAGGTCCTCAAATCAAGCTCCTTAGAATTGCACTGAGGATATACATTCATGTATTAGATTTCCATCAGGGCTACATTCTTGCTCAAATCTTCTTATGCTCTCAAGGGCATATATTCACCAATTTTCTTCAGGGTCAGGTGAGCATTTTATTCTTTATCAGCCATGGTATAATAATGGTCCCCAAATTGTGCAAATCCAACCACAGTCTCCAAACTCCAGCTCACAGAAGCTCAAAGATTCAGATTCTTTATTGTAACTATTGACCTAAGCTTCCAGAAATTTCCCAGCAGGGAGGTGGTTTGGGTCACACCCATTGCTCGAGAGACAGGGAAAATGCTGGTTTCCATCAAGCCATGTTTTAGATTCAACTACATATTTTATATGAGGTAATAAGAGATTTTGATCTTATTTCTCAATCACACTCCAATTCTGCTGACGTTACATTCTGGTTATTTATGTAGAATGCTGTCTAAAATGTAATCCTCTGTGAAGAGATCAAGGTGATCTGCTTTATTGAAAGTTTTCTAAGCCTTCAATTGACATTAACCTTAAGAGGTAACTTGCATGGGCTCTTTGGGCAAATTCACGTGTCTGCAAAATGTGTTTATGAGGACAATGAAATGAGCAACTTTACAAGTTGAAAACATCCGAAAAGATAAACACTATTAGATTAAGTCCAAATTCTAGGAAACAAAAGGAAACTGGTTTCCAGTCTACATTTGTTGTGTAAAATACAGACATCGGAATCACTCTAGCTAATGTGCCTTGGGTTGAGGGTAGGGGGATAAATCAAGTCCAACTTCATTTTCTAAAAATTGGTTAAAATAGACTCATAATTTTTTAAATTAATTTACAAGTATCTCATTTATTTTAGGACACGCTCATTCAATTTAATTCGGATCTTTTATGTTACACTTACATACAAAGTAAAAGTCTTAAAATTAACTCTAAAAGACTGAAGTCCTTCATTTTTTCCCCCCTCACCAATAGGTTTTAAGAATTCCCACACACTCTGTGGAGTGACTGAATTTTTTTAAAAAATTATTTTTTATTTTTATTTTATGTGTATGTATGTATTGTCTGCATGTAGGTAAGTGCACCTGTGTCATGCAAGTGAATTTTTTAAAAAATTATTTATTTTCATTTTAAGTTTATGAGTGCTTTGTCTGCATGTATGTAAGTGCATTCATGGGTACAATGCCCATGAAAGCCAGAAGAAGGCATCTGATTCCCTGGAACTGGAATTATAGACAGTTGTTAGCCACCATGTGGGTGCTGGGAACTGAACCCAGGTCCTCTGCAAAAGCAGTCAGTACTCTTAACCGCTGAGCCATTTCTCTAGCCCCAAAGCGACAGTCTAGATTGATAACTGACTGCTCCGGCTAAGCTGTGTCACCTGTGTCATTCGTACATCATGTGCTGTGTTTTAGTGCCAGTGGTGATCATTTCAAAAGGACAAATTCTAAGTTTAAAGGATGCCTTTGGTGAACATTATAATAATAAATGCTGAGACCATTGTTCATTTTTTAAAATTCCCCATTTATTGTAATCATTTGGGCTTCAGACTATATTCCAGTACAATATTTCTGTCAATTGAAATATTACTAAACATGAGAATTTGAAAATGCCAATTTATTGCATGACTCCCCCAAAGAGGCTTAAGACTGTTAAAAATCAATTTCCTCTCATTAAAATTTTTATATTTAATATCTTTGCTGGGTAATATTTGCAGGGTTTAAATCTATTTGACTCCAAATGCACATATTTATCCTTGACTTTATCAGATATTATGTATCTATGGCAATTGCAAAACTGGATCATAATTTAAAAAAAGCCTAGTTTCATAAGTGTTGTGTGGCAAATTGTCATTGTGTCTTGTGTGCAGTGTGAGTTTGCCCTCCTTTGGATCCAAGATAGGAAATTTTGGTTATTTAAATCAAGTCTGAATTTTTTCCCTAGCAACTGCATTTGTTAAACATTTTGTATTTATTGATTCAAGGTTTTAGGAGTCTGACTAAACAAATGAAAACAACATAATAAAAGACATCAAATTAGATCCTGTTGACTTCACGCTTAGAATTTTCACGACTGCTAAATGTCATCATAGCTCTGCAACCCCAAATTGCTTCATATATCTTATGATCAGGTCAATTTATTCTGGTGTATTATTTTTCTTTTTTAGATCTGCACATCGCCATCGGCAAGGAGCAGACACCATGGATAGAGAGGTGAGACCAACATAGTCCCCTCTTTGATATTTTGCTTTAAAGGCAGCCCTTTAAGCTCCATATTTCACATTATCCATGAATGGAAAGTACAGAAGTGTCAGACTTTGAGCGTCCTTTGCAGCGCTCACAAGCGAAGAGGGTGATTAAGGAATGGGTGGGGCAGAGTTTAGCCACGAAGGGGAGTCTTTACAAGTTAAACAAAGGCGCCTTCAGACTTCTCAGGGATTCCCATGATCCATACGAGAACTTCACTGCGCCTGTCCACTGTTTCTATTTTTGATTAGATTTATAAACACAGCGCCACATATTTTCATGTGGCTTATCGCCCAGGGGCAGAATTAGATGGGCTGAACTGAAACGGGGAGGCTTGTGAGTTTTGGGCCAGGGCTGGAGTGAAATAAGTGGTGTAATTGTTTCTGTAGCGTTAACGTGGGACCTCCTCTGTTCTGAATTACACATGGCTCAGCCCTTTGACCTAAGCAGGCTCGGCGATGGCTGGCACAGCTCCTAAAGTTGCCCTGGAAGGGTCGTCGCCTAGCGAGCGGAACGTCATCTGTCAGGCGAGAGGCCGGCCAAGGACTCTATTCAATTATGTCCGTTCCCAGTGACACACATTTACTACCACCTCGGCTTCATTTAACCCTCTGTCATATCAGTTATTAGTGCAGCGGGAAGTGCCAATGTGGGTGGGGGCTTGGGGAATCCAAATGTAACCACTGTGCTTTGGTTTTAGTTTATTAAACGTTGGGTCCTCTTCAGGAATATTGTGCCTAATTATTCTGTCATGATGATGATATTTTGAACATGTAATTTGGGGGGAAGTGTTATAAATCATGACTACAGTTTTTTTTTCATCTTAATGGGCTTAATGTAAACATTTTCAGAATAGGAGGTAACTCACAGATACAATTCCTTGAAATAATCAGAGCTACCGGGATACAGAACTTTTAGAAGTGGAGGACAAAGCTATCTGCTGACACTTTTGCAATGATGAAGAATTCATATTTCCTGAATTGTTCAGTGATGGACTGGATAAATGTATCTATATCTTCCTAAGTAGAATATTGTACTCAAATACTTGCATTTTATTTTGGCCTCAGTAAACCAAAATTTCAAAGGCACTGTAAGCAAAGAACTCAGGGTTTACATTCAGGCACATGGGACTATTTTCAAAACTAGTTCTGTTTCTGAAGAAGGTCTAAAAAAATTTAAATTTCTTTCCTTTTTTTTTTCTCTCACTGCCAATTTTACAAGTAAATGTCTCTATAGGTGCTTTATGCTTATCACCACTTGGAAATAATTCATTTAATATTTTTCTTTCTCCTGTGAGGCAACACAGACTAAATATTAATTTGGTATTAAGTAGCATAATATTTAAATACTTCTTTAAACAGTACACACGTCACTTTTAAAAATAGTATTATCTTAATCTAGGGACTTTAACATGAAGATGGAAAGGGACCTATCCAATCAGTTACAAAAGAATCAAGCATTAAACATTAAAGTAGCCCATAAGCTCCCTCCTTGCAAATCCTGCACCCCGCCCCCCAATCTTGTTCTCATTAGCAGTGAAAGAGTTGTTCCCCACGTGATCTGACATGAAATGCTCTGAGCAGACAGGTGCAAATTGCAAGCTTTTCACTTTAGCTGTTATCCCTTTAAATCGACAAATAGACTGGGGGAACAAAAAAGATTCCAGCCAGAGCTGCTTAGATAAAAGTTTGAACAGGGACACACTATCTGAACACTAAGTAGTCCCTTCAAGTCCCTGGGAAGCGGCCTTTGGTACCCTCTCTCTCTTTTCTTACTGAGGGGATGGATGGTCCTGTTGAACCACATGGCTATGTGGCAGAGGTGGGTAGGGGTAGACATCAGTGTTCTTGCTCCCGTCTGTCACCTCTACACATCCCATGAGCTGAATTGGCCTCCTGGGGCAGGACCACATTGACAATGTCTCTGTCTCTCTCTGTCTCTCTGTCTCTGTCTCCTCTCTCTCTATCATCTCCATTTCCATCTCCATTTCCATCTCCATCTCCATCTCCATCTCCATCTCCATCTCCATCTCCATCTCCATCTCTATCTCCATCTCTATCTCTCCCTATCTCATTTTGCTTGATCTAAGCAAAGGCCCATAGCAGTTAAACAACAAAACAGTTGCCCTTATCCCCATCTGTCTCCCAACCAGATGAATCTGCTTAGCTAGTTTGCTGAAAAAACTCAGGTATTCCTATTAGGAAGAACTAATTTCATTTCATGGAAGAGATGTGCCAGGGCAGCCTCTGTAGGAATCTAAGGCATATATTTCTGAAAGGGAACTGGGAACACTGTCACTATGAAGTGACCTCTCTTTGTAACATCCCGGTGTGCACTGGAACTGTTGTCTGGGAGAATGAACTTTAACTTGAGCTCTGAAGCACTGAACTCTGACTGTGGGATCTGCTCCTATAGATAAGGGTAGGGAGACAACTTGAGATAGCCTTGTTTACATCTGGGCATAAGAGAACAGTCACACACAAATGAGGGCTGACGGTTTCATGGAGCACACTGGCTGATCCCAGATGCAATTTGACTGGTCTGAACTGAGCAATGATCCATACAGTATGCAGAATGCTCTCTCTGGCTGGTCTGTGCCCACCAGCCTTGAAGGGGCCTCCCCATACCCCTCAGCCACGGCTGAGTGCAACCAGAGCTGAACAGCAGCACCATGGGACCGATTTCTTCTGACAACGATCACATTCTTTCACAAACTTCGTGGATTTGCGTTGTCACTGATTATGAGTTTGTTGTTGCTCATGTTCGCTTGCTCTGTCAGAGAGTTCCTTTCCAGTTGAGAATGTGGGCATCAAAAGATATTTAGTGCTTTTTAGTGAAAAGGAAAATATCCTGAGAAACACTGTCACTTCATAAAAATTTCAGGCAGTTTCTTTTTTCTCTGTTCAAAACACAAATTATTGTTCTCTTCCACATTATGTAATATACTCTTATTTAAAAGAATGATCCAACATTTAAAAAGAGATGATTTGTTTCTACTTAAAAATATACACAAGAGCCGGGCATGGTGGCGCATGCCTTTAATCCCAGCACTCGGGAGGCAGAGGCAGGCAGATCTCTGTGAGTTCAAGGCCAGCCTGGTCTACATAGTGAGTTCCAAGACAGCTGGGGCTATAGGGAGACCCTGTCTCAAAAAGACAAAAAAAAAAAAAAAAAACACACAAAAGGTACATCTTATAAATGAGTGAGTTCTGGAGATCTGTGACACTGTGCTTACAGTTCATATTACAGTGTGGAAAACCGTAGTTTGTCCCAATCATTTTACAAGGCAAATGTCCTGTTATCTGTTCATATCAGCATTTTTAAAAGCTTAAAAATATACAAAACTGCTCATTTTGATTTGGTTTAGAGAGTAACAGCATCAACTAAACAAACGTGAAGTGTGTGTGTGTGTGTGTGTGTGTGTGTTTGTGTGCCTGCGTGTGTATAATGACTAAGTTTTGTTCCTTTATTTTTTGAAATATACTACAGATTATAAGTTCATATGTATAAGTTCATATGAATGTATTAAGAATGATAACGTTTCCCCTAAGTGGTAATAAACAGGATGATGTAAAATAGGAGTGAAGGAGAGTGTTCTGGGAGCTAAGCAGTTAAAAATCTCACCAAGGAGGAGAGAGAGAGAGAGAGAGAGAGAGAGAGAGAGAGAGAGAGAGGTCTGAATTCAGAAGGGGGTGTAGGAAAAAGCAATTTACACTGCTTAAAGGTGCCCATGTGTAAAGGAGAGAAAGGACTGAGGAAATTGGTGGAGAGAAGTCGGAAATCAGTCCTAATTTCCTCTTGAACATGTGTTAGCAGTAAAGAGGTCACAGAACACAAAACGTCACTCACTAACCTCTGGGAGGACTCATTGCATCCCTTTAAAACACATGAACTTGTGAAAATATCTTTCAGACCTTTCTAATGTTGAAAGTAAGTGTGTAATTTCATTTGAAGTCCTTAGTAAGGAAATGAGGTTTATTAATAGGCCACATCCATCTATTTAAAAGCATGTTTAACTCAATCGGAAAGGACCGAAGTGCCAAATTTACTGAACCATGTCTAGAAAACTAATATCTGCTGTTATTTCAGATGAAGGCTGTGAAAAAAACAATCACACTTCAATCTTGTTTCTAATAAAATGTCGGAACATGTAGGGCCATTGTGAGCTACTGTTTCTATGAGTTTATCAAATTTTTAATGAATGTGGTCTAATGCTTTAAGTTAAAACAAAATCCCTAAATTGTGTAACTTTTCTGTTGTGACTTACAACATATGATTTCTTTAAAATTTTATTATTGTATGTGTGTGTGTGTGTGTGTGTGTGTGTGTGTGAGAGAGAGAGAGAGAGAGAGAGAGTGCATGCTGTGACACATATGTGGAGTTCAGAGAACAACTTTGTGGAGTTGGCTCTCTCTTTCCACCTGTGTGGGTTCTAAGGATTAAATTCAGGTAGCCAGGACTGAACAGCAAGTGCCTTCATCCACTGGATGGCCTTACCAGCACTAGCATGCATTATTTATTGCATGACTGCAGTTTTATTCATCCAAGCAATTTTTAGGGTCTATACCAGATTCCGTGACAACCCCCCTGGATGTTATTTACATCTTCTAAAGAGAGCTATTATGCACAATGCACCATTGTACTTTATGGACATAAAGTGAAATATAAATTCAAAATTCTTTAATTGAAGAGAGATGCCTTTACGTTACTGAACTTTAAGCAAGACTTGCTCTGCATTTTCTTTAAAGAAAGACCTTGAAATTCAGGTTGAAGGCTTTTGAAGATCTTTGAGGTGGGATTGCACTGGGTATTACAAGCTTGTCTGGAATTCTGCAGGTAGCTCTTTGGTCCTGAACATGACATTCCCTTGTCTCAACCTCCTGAGTGCTGGTATTACAGGTGTAAACTACCACACTGTCTCCAAAAGTGCTTTTATTTTACTTTTTTGAGACAAGATCTGGCTGTGCAGTCCTGGTTGGTTTTGAACTTGCAGACTACCCTCTTGCTTCAGTCTCCCAAGTGCTAGGATTACAAGGGCACCAACATGCCTGCCTTCCAACTGTTTTTTGAGTATACTTTTTCCTTCAGTTTTGTCCACAATGGTATGAAATGCCTTTATAATATTGTACATGAAACATTTGTTTAAAGGAACAGAGTTCTCAGAAAACAAGACTTTGAATTTTAGTTGGATTAGGACATATTATCAGTTTTCATCACGTTTTTGTGATTATTATTTTTTGTTTGTGTGACATACTATATTTAATTACTTTGTGATGCTATAAGACTAACAGCATTTTGAAAGAAGTTGGACTTGTTAACATTTTAACTAAAAACAGGAATATTGGACACTCCCACAAACTGATCCAAAATTTCAAACTCATCAGGGTTTCAAAGTGAACAAGGCACTGTTTCTTATTCTGAATGTACTAGTGTACTCATCAGAGGCATCATGAATGGGTTGCCTGATGTGGAGCATCTTTACATCACAAATCAGGATGTCTGATCATGAACTGGGCTATCTGAAATAGAGCATCTTTTACCTCCTGAATAGGCTTTCTGAGATGGAGCATTGTTTGCCTCATGCGAGGATGGTCTCAAATGGAACAATCTTCCATATAACCATGGTTTTCTGATCCCTATAGACTTCATCTTTTTTTTTTGCTTTTTCACTTCTTGTCAACCTAAATCTTATCATTTAGTCTGAGTTTGGGTATTTCTACCACAGATTTTAAAATTTAATCTGACATATACCAAGTATTCATTTGGAAGTATATAACTCTGGGAACTTTAATATTTCTGGCTATTCATTTTCATTTTTGACCATTTATTATGCATTCTAATATTAATGGGTTTTTCAGTCATGTAATGAATTCTAGTTTTCCCTGGTGTGGCACCTCATGAAAGCTTTGTGACCCCCATAGAATACAACTTTCTTGGCATTTCACATGATTGCTTGCTACTGATATTTTGGAAGGTTGGATTGTATATATCCCTGATTGGATTTTTAAAAAAGAATTAGTTCATATTCTGGACTCTAGCAATTTAAAACAGATTTGGATGCAAGTGCGAAGAGACAGGAAATACATGCAAGTTTTCTTGAGTGTGTATAATATGTAAGTGTGCATGTTCTTGTGTGTGAGTGTGGGTGCCGTTGGCATGTGTGTGGAGATCAGAGGACAACTTCGGGTACCAATCTTCACTGTCCACCTTGTGTGAGACAAAGTCTCTTCATCACTGTGTACAGTAAGCTAGTTGTCCTAAGAGCTTCCATGGCTGTTCCTGTCTCTGTCTCCCATTTCACTGTAGGAACTGAGGTACTTACAATGTGGCAAGCACTTAAGCACTTTATCCACTGTGGTGGTTTGAATGAGAATGTCCCTCAGAGGCTCCAAGTATTTGAACACTTTGTCTCCATTTGGTGGCACTGTTTTGGGAAGTCTTAGAAGATGTGGCCTTGCTGGAGGAAGCATGTCACTGGAGGTGGGCTTAGAGAGTTCTTAAGCCTTGCTTGACTTCCAGTCACTCTCTGTTTCCTGTGTCTACTTTAAGATGTGAATGCTAAGCTTTCTACTCCAGCCACCTCTGCCACCATGCCGCCCCACCATGATGGACTCTGATCCTCCTGGAACCATAAGCTCAAATAAACTCTTCTTTCTATAAGTTGCTTTGGTCAGTGTTTCTATCACAGCATTAGAAAAGTAACTAATACGCCCACTGAGCCATCTCCTCAGCCCACATGAAATTTTCTATAATTCTATTCACCAAAATGATGCAGCATGTAAGTGAATTCTGCACAACTTCAAATTGAACGGCACAAGTTTTCCCAGTGTTCTTTGTTGAGGACTCTTTGTATCAATTAAAAAATGATAAAAACAAAGTGTTTTACTGTGACCTTCATTTGGCATTTGTGTTAACTTTTCCTATCCTATTTTATTTAATTCTTCCCACTTCTGATGTTCAATTAGTGGTTGACCCCTTTAGGAGAGATCTAAATTAAACGACATTTCAATGCCATCCCGTATTTAAAATACTGTGTTAGTTGTGGATCATAAATGATGATCTTCATTCTTTAGCTAATTTATTCATTTAACAATTTCCCTCCAGAAGTTTCAGCAGAAGGCTCCGAAGCAAACTAAGCAGAAGAAATCCAAGTCGGCTGATTTTCTGATGGGTGAGCCTTGCTTCATGAGTTATTGCTTATAATTTGTGTAAGGATTAATTAACTAATTACAGACAAATGGCTGTGGGCGAAATTTTGCTCTTGCTTGTCAGGGTGCAATTTGTAATTATTTTAATCATTTATTCTTTTTTTTTAAGAGTTAATTTTAACCTAATTCTGTTTTGGTGACATTTGAGAACGATACACTGGAGTCTTTCTGCACCAGAATTACTGGAAGGAATTTTCTGCTTGTCATTGGAACCTGCTTTGCTATTGTATGGTCTTCTAACCTCCTTGTTTTGCTCTAGTTAAAGAAGACGGAGAAACTACAGAAGGCATTGGAAATCCAGCTTTTAATATGAGCAGCCCAGACCTCTCAACACACCAGACTTCAAAAGAGAAGGTTACTAGACGTGACATGCCAGGTCACACCCTTACAGCTCCCCTCCAAAAATTCAGGCTGCAAGACTCTGCAGAAGCAAAAGGTGTGACTTCAGTCTTGATTAGCCTCACATTCATGCTGCCCTTCTCATCTGACCTGGGCATCCTACAGCAGGCACCTGACATTCCATTCCCGCATGCCTGCACAGCTTCTGGGAGGCTCTGCATGAGGCTCAGAGGGGTGGACATGTGCTGTCATTGGGTGCAGGTCATACACAACCTCATGGGTGAAGGACGTTGAGCACTGAATCCATCCTTACTTGGGTGGCTGGGATGGACTAGGTTGTCGGGTTGTTAACACCCTGGGCTCTCGTGTAGACAAGGGTTTCAAGGTTGGCACTCCTTGAAGAGGTCACCTGGCTAAGGCATTTGAGGACTATGTTGTCATCATTTTACGCTTCAGATTTTATAATTTTCTTCTTGAGTAAAATCATATTTTCAATATAGGTTTAGAAACTCATGAAAGTTTTAAAAATAAAGAAAGAATATTTGAATATTGAGAATTTCCTTGTAGCGGGTTTCCTTTATGGAAAAGCTTCCTTTCTTCTCTGGTAATGGGCTCTACAGTGGAGGCGAATCCTCTCTCTGCATCCTGTCCTACTGTGATCCATCCTGGTTCCTCCTGCTCTAGAGAGCTGCAGTTCTAATCCCTGCTGATTCTATACCTACAAAAGAGAAGTCATTTAAACTTGCTGTCTTCACTCTTGTCTTTATCACTGAGAAAAATGAAAGACATCAGAATTTTCATGACCAGATAGCTCTTTGAGAGGAAACTCTGAAGTAATGATGTATGAGTTGACGCAGATGTGCTCTCCGCTGGTCCCACTTAGCAGCCTCATCATGAGATTCCCACCTGCACAGAACAGGGCTTCCAAATTCTAGTAGGTTGCGATGGTTAATTTCCAAGGCTGGGGGAAATTCTCCCAGCTTAAAGGTTGAGACTCACTGTATGGTATCACACACGTGGACATCAAGTAGATTTAGCTTGGCTTTTACTTTCCTTGCTTGGTAGGTCCAAGAGTGTTTTTCTTGGGAGTCCATGGGCCCGTGGCAAGATGGTGGGTTCTTGATACCATTACCAGCAGCTTCGGTCCTTTACTGCATATCAATCTTACACTGGCACTTAACGTTACTCTACCCTCTTTCATTTTATGAATTTCTATATTTGTGTTTCAGATTTAAAAAATCAGCGAAAGGTCATGGTAACAGTCATCCAAACCTTGTAGTTCCTAAGCTACTGCTTTTATCTCGTGGTTGACAATCATTTGAAATCATCTCTATGTTCCAAGCACTGAAAGAGAAGAAGGCTGCCTACAGACATGCCACTCCGGTTCATATCTCTCTTGCTGGAAACTGGTCACGTGTTCACGGGCAGCTTGGAAATGTCTGTGGCTAGAAGCCAAGTTTTAAGTTGAAGTTGGAGGGATTCTATTCCTAAAGAACATAATATGTATTGGAGTCAATTAGCAGATCTTACCCAGACACATGTGGTTATCTTCTTTGTTTGATTTAATTATTTTATTTTATTTATTATTTTTATTTTATGTGTATGAGTGTATTGCCTGCATGTATGTAAGTGCACCTCTGTCATGCAATGCCTGAAGAGGTCAGAGGAGGGCCTTGGATTCCCCTGGAACTGGAGTTCTGGACGATTGTTATCTGCCATGTGGGTGCTGGGAATTGAACCCCGGTCCTCTACAAGAGCAGCCACTGCTCTTAACTGATGAGCCATCTCTACAGTCCCTATTTTCTTTGTTTTTATAAATGAGAGGGAAGGGCTTATTTTGGTTCCTGATTTCAGGAGTCCATGCTCACTTAGTTCTCCTGTCTGGAGCTTGTGTCAGCTTAGGGCATCACTGTGAAAGCATATGGCAGAGACTCACCGACTAGGAAGCAGAGTGAGGGAAAGAGAGAAAGAGAGGGAGGATAAAGGAGGGGGGAGAGAAGGGGAGAGGGAGAGAGGAGAGAGGAAGGTAGAGAGGGAAGGATGGGGGAGGGATAGGGAGGGAGAGGGAGAGGGAGAGAGAGAGGGAGAGAGAAAGACTCAAGGTCTCAACATCCTTTGAGGGCATACCCCAGTGACCTACTCTGACTTCCTCCCTTTCTAAAGGTTCCACCTCCTCTCAGTTGTACCACAGGATGACAACCACACCCTTGGCACAGTGACCTTTGAGGAACGTGTCAATTCTAAATTATAGCAGTTTTCTCGAAAGGAAATTGGTCTCCCTTATTGAGCTCTGGTATTCTGAGGAGAAAGACATATCCTTTAGCTTGCTGGAAGATGAAGCTTGCTTTCTTTACAAGTTCATGTTCTATCAAGGTAGACAGAGTTCATCAATAAGAGTGCTATTTCCTGGGGACAAATGAGAGTAAGAAACTTTGTGAAAACCAGGAGGAGTGCCATTGGTAAAGAATGAGCTGGATCAGATATGCTTAGCTGTTTGAGGCTCAAGAAAATGAAACATGAAGAATAATAACATTTATAATATGTTGAGAGAGAGAGAAAGAGAGAGGGAGAGAGAGGCAGAGAGACAGAGAGAGAGAGGAGGGAGAGAGAAAGAGAGCTGATTTTTTTTCTGGGGAGAGGTGAATGAAAACCTGTTCATCCCAGATAGGGCACCAAGAACATTCCACAGTAACTACTTCACTGAAATCCAATTTGGCAAATTTATTGGGATTACTTATAGGCGTCTAAGTGAAGGTTACCTATAGAAACAAAGGGAACTTTAAGGCAGCTGCATTACTGAAAAGCCCAGCTCAGCGTGAAGGATGACTTGTGAAAGCTGTATCACAGGAGCTCTCTGAACTACTGGCAGGCAGCATCACAGTTGGAGCCCCTCCTTCTGGAGCTCAGCACAGTAGGAGAGTCTCCCCTCCCCAGCTATTGCTTGTTTTTTTCATAACTTTATTAGTTTCAGGAACTTCCTAAGACTTATGAGTTGTTTACTTTCTGGGTCTAATGCGCTTCCTCCCAGAGGGGATATTTCACTTGTGAGGAAAGTGTTACTCAGCAGAGAGAAAGAGAATCTTCAAGTAAAAGTAAATATTATTGGCAAGCACTAGCCAGTAGGCATACAGTGTATAGCATAAGCCACAAAAGTGATTTTAAGTTTCTAGGAGCCACATTAACAAAATGACAAAACAACAACAACAAACAAAAACAAGTGACGAGTTTAAAAACATTTTATTTTAAACCAACATCTCCACAATAATATCATTTTGACCAATAGTCAGTGTACACTGTACATCTATATCTATACCTATATCTATTTATGTATGTATGTATGTATGTATGTATGTATCTATCTATCTATCTATCTATCTATCTATCTATCTATCTATCTATCTATCATCTACCCATCTATCATCTATCTATCTATCTATCCATCTATCTATCAATCATCTATCTGTCTAATTTCTCTATCTTTGGTCCTTTAAAGGCAGGTCCTCCCTGTAACCCCAACTGTCCTGGAACTCACTATAGGCCAAGCTGGCCTCAGACTCACAGAAATCTGTCTGCTTCTGCCTCCTGAGTGCTGAGATTAAAGGTATATACCACTACATCCAGCTTATACAGATATTTTATGATTCTTTTCCATTTGTCTTTTATATCTAATGTGTTTATAACTGCAGACCTTGCCGCAAGCAAGTCCCATTTCCAGTCCTCTGGACATTGTCGATGGACTGAGTCCCACTCACTGAGAGATAAGAATGGGCATGGAAAATAATAATTTTCATGGGTGGTAGTTGGCCTGACTCTGGAAAACAAAAAAATTATAACCCCAAAGTAGAGCCAAGTGAAAGAAAGCAAAGATAAAAAGAGTTTCATGGAAAACTCCAGGAAATGTTTATCATCCTCACCCATCTAGTCAGACAGTGAAATAGAAAGGGCTTGTACTAGCTCTGTCCCGGAACACAGCCAACACAGAAAAAGTACATTTGATGTATCTCAACTCCCCTTTGGGAGAGCCTCTTAAATTTCAGTTGCAAATGAGATGTGCAATTTTATGGTTCCTGAACAAGGAAGAATATTTTAAGTATGTGAATTTAGAAACTGACAGATATCATGGAACTTAACATTCCTTGTTAAAATAACTTTAAGAAGAACATTTAGACCTTCTTCCACATACTTTCCCCATAGTATGGCTACAATTAGTACAAATTATCATCTTACAAGTGAATATCAATACACTTCCCCCTTACAGATATATTTTAAAGGAAAACCTTCTTAGGTAATGGCAGAAATCCAATGCTGCATATTTTTACAAGCTATCTCAAGGAAATGTAAAATTATTACATAACAGGCAATGTCTAGGAGAGAAATGTCTAGGAGAGGGGTTCCCTAAGAGCAAACTTTGGATAAGAAAAGATCTCAATTTATTGTGGCTTGAGTCCCATTATAAAACACTAATGAGATGGCTCAGTTGTTAAGAGCACTGGCTGTTAGTGTGGAAGACCCAGGTTCAATTCCCAGCACCCACATGGCAGCTAACAACCATCTGTAACTCCAGTTCAAGGGGATCCGACTCACTCTTTTGACCTCTGTGGGCATTCCATGACACAGGTGCACTTACATACATGCAGACAATGTACATATACACACAAAATAAAAATAAATAAATAAAACACTAATGAGTAAGTACATACCAGTCTTTAGAAATAGGTGAAATGGACAACTCCTGGGTAGCCTGGTAGGATTTTAAGGTAGTTTGAATGTCCTTCATATCCACTTGTGCATCGCAATGTGAAGGTATCCTTATGAACTTACTTATCAAGACCTTCTCAAGGACAGCTACTGTGTGTTATGCACCTGACATCACAGCCTGGCATTAGGCATTTTGCTGTAATATGAACGGGAAGCAAACCAGAAAAGACAGCTCTTGGGCTTTACTTACTGCTTTCAACACATCTGCTGGCTGCTTGGCCTTTGCAAACTGTCTTCTAAGGGAAGCTAGGCTCGTACTCTTCCGGTTGATGTTGGCCTTTCATTTGCAGGCAGACAGCTAGCAAACACATTAGCTCAGCCGTGAATTCCTGAGAAACACACAGGTATGCATCATTTTGGGCTGCATGCTTTCTGCTCTGTCTTGCTCTGACCCTGTGTTTCCTGTGCACACTGTTTTTCTGGTCTTAGCATCGTTGCTCATCTTCTTTGCTCACTGTTGGTAATTCCCCAGCCTAATGATGACTAGATCTCTGCAGAAAGGAGGAATTACAGAAGTTGAAAAGGGAGAGGGGTGGAGAAACCACAGCTGCTTAGAATTTCAAAGAGAGGAAAAGCATTGGCACAGGTTCCTAAGCTAGTGATGCCTGAGGCTGGGCAGATAGAAAGGACATCTTTAATGTTATGAATATATAACATGGTGGTACTAAAAAGGGAATTAATGCCTGTATTGTAAGTGCTAGGAAAATGAAATCTGGAGCAAATACAAGAAGGGGCCATGAAAAGAGTTTAGACAGGAAGAAATGTAATAACTATGTCAGCAAGTAGCTAGCAGGACAGTTCAACAGCTAATGGTAAGTGATGTAATTGTATGTGGAGAGAGTTTTCCTTTTAATACTTCGATTTTACCCAGGTTATTCTAAGAGGGAGAGGGGAAAGGAAATGAATGTAATCAACTTGATGTATAATGTAGGCAAGCACAGCTATCCTGACTAATGAAAGCTGCTCTCAGGATACTGAGCTCTGCCCCCTCTTCTCTGTTTTCTCCTGGGCATTGAGGACAAGTGTTCCTGTACTCCTCTACTAGACATCTCATGGTGGCATTTCTCAAGGATGCAGATGTGCTGTGAGATGCTTGTGTGAACACATGATACTTGCGTTCCTTGCTGGTTAGCAACAGAAATGTTTCTAGGCTAACTTAATAGAAAGATATCATGAGCTCAGAGATTTGATGGTAGCAGTGGGTGGAAATCAACGTGCCTGCAGGTGGAGGAAGTTGAAAGCATGGCAACTGTATAGTAGTACAGTGGGGTTCCAACAGAGCCTTCACTGCTGTGATGAGTAGTCCTCACATCCTTTTTCTCTTGGCTTCTTTTATTCAAAATTCAAAGCTGGAGGGAAGAGCACTTAATTGGCCCTGCTTTGGCCACTCGACTGCATCCTGGATTTATCACAGGAAAGGAGAAATAGGTTCTGTCAAATTTCTGTAGTGGGAGCCAGGACTCTGGAGTTACTGGTCCATCAAGATTATACACAATGGGAACAGGAAATTATGATGTAATTGGTGAAGGGGAAATCAAAGTAAGACTTAAAGAAAAATAAATAAACCAAACAAGAATCTGGTAAGTGTCCACTATAGTTCACATATCCTGGGTTATTTATTGATCATATCCTACTATTAATGTAAACAAGCTTAAGTGGAAATGGAAATATATATGCATGATTAGTAGGACATAACTGATGCAATGTTTTGTTTATAATTATGTACAGCACTAAAAATTTTTATGCACTCTTTATTTCTATCTCATTCATTGAAAAGCATAGAACAGTTTCCAGTTTCCAGGCATTATTCCAGGTACAGGAAATGCAGATGTGAACAGAGTAGACACACAGGATCTCCATGTTCAAAAGACATACAACATCAATAAAATCACATTTAGGGAAACTCTAGAGTTTGAAACTGATTTATTCAGATTAGTGGGCACCTTTGAAAAGCAGCATTTTCTTACATAAGATTTTTACAAGTATTTTATAAATAGTTTTTCTTGGATTGTGGATTTCTAAAAGTATGAGAAAAACCAGAAAAAAAGTGTGTGTGTATGTGTGTGTGTGCGCGCGTGCGTGTACGCACACCAACATACAGATATAGAATCCTTAATCAGAAAATCTGAAGTGCTCTAAACCAAAATATTGGAGCATGATGCCTCAAGTGGAAATTTATTCACCTGACTTATTTGATGAGTTTTTCTCAAAGTACAAGTTCACTGAAAGTATTACATGAAATTATAATCGTAGGAGGCTATCAGGATGGTTCAGTGGGTAAAAGCTCCTGCCACCAACCCTGACAACCTGAATTCCATTCCCAGGACCTACAATGGTAAAGGAGAAAGCCAACTCCCCTGAGTGGTCCTCTGACCTCCACACTCATGCATTGATATGTGTGTACACACACACGCACACACACACACACACACACACACACAAACACAAACACACGGGCATAGAATAAATAAATCAAATGAAAAATAAAAAAGAAATTATAACGAAGCTATGTGTTTAAGGAACATAAAAGAATTTTGTGTTTAGATATGGGTCCTGTCCTCAAGAGAGTTCAATGTATGTACATTATGGTGGTTTGAATGAGAATGTCCCCCATAGGCTCCAAGTATTTGGGCAGTTTATCCCTGTATGGAAGCAGAGCAGGGAAGACCACTGACCAGGCAACTCCATGGAGAGGAGCAGTTTATTTAAGAACAAACACACTGCTGGGCTGCCTCTCAGGGAGCAGAGAAACAGCAGCAAGCAGGGGCAGTCAGATATCTTTTAAAGGTAGTTAGGTGGTTGGGCAACTTTCCATGATGCAGGCTGGGCAGTCCAACTCAGGACTGATCTGTCTCTCAGTAAGCAGAGGTACTTTCCAGGGGCTAAGTTGGAATCTGCTGTTTTAGAATGTGGGGTGCAGCGTTTTAAGAGTCTGCCAGGAATCTAACAATCCCCAGCTGGTGGTGCTGTTTTGGGAGGTTTTAGGAGGTGTAGGCTGGCACTCCTCTTTCTGTTCAAGCCACCCTGTCCACTATACCACCCCACCACAATGAACTCTAATTCCCCTGGAACCATAAGCTCAAATAAACTCTTCCATAAGTTCTCTTATTCCCATCACAGCAACAGAAAAGTAACTAATACATAAGTACTCCAAACTGTGGAAATCTGAAATCTGAAACAATCTTGGACCTGAGAATTTTTATTTTATGGTGTTGGGATTGAGTTTAGGACCATGTGCATGCTAAGCGGTTACTCTGTCGCTGAGCTGTATCGCCAGTCCCACCCCAAGCTTTCTGGATAAAGGCTACACAACTAATATAACTGGCGTCCCGGGGTCCCAGTTTATTTGATTGTGTGACGCCACGTGAATTAGTACTGAGTATTTCTATAGATTTCTGGGTTGAAGTAGCCTACTATGAAGAAAGACTTAAACTTGAAAACTGAATAGAAATGTAGGTTTTATGATACATCAATGACACAGTCAGTGTCTTAGCAATTGCACAGAAAAAAAGCACCTAATTTCTCAGAACCTGAGTGAGGTTCTCAAAAATACTACTTGACCATCAGAGTACATTTGTGTGACACTAGCAGAATTCTATACTGAATCCAACCTTCACTACTGCCTTGTTGCATTTCCCTTTTAGGGATCACCATGGTGCCCCTTGGGAGAGACTGCTGAGGAAAGAGGCAGACGGCCTGATCTCATGACCCTCATCTCAGGGTCAGAGACAAAAGGTTGCTGCATTGCAGTGTTGTGGTTACCAGTCATTTATAGCACTGTGTTTACTACCTGTGTTCCCCTGTGATCTGATCGCAGGCATTTATTCCTGAGTCTTAGGGAGAGAGCCTTGACAAAGGAACCCTTCAGCTGTCAGGGGCCTTGGCAGCTTTTTGCCAGCTTGGGTAGCAGCATGTAGTTGGGTAGCATGGAAATTCGTTGTACCCCTGCCCCTGGTGTTGCTATAACATGCTTGGACAAAGGCATGAGCTCAAGGCTTGATCAAACCAGAGAACATGTTTGAACTTAAAATGGTTATCATCAGGAATCAGTGTTGGAGGCTACACAAATCTGGCTATAGCTCTGGAATTGACAGGAAGTGGCTGTTATGTAGCTTCATGAAGATGCCACTATGGTTTCATGACGGACGTGTGGTCACTTGTGGTTTGAAGAACATCATTATGTATGTAGAATCCTCGACACTGGGAAGCAAGGCAGGAGACCATGTGGTAGAGAAAAAAAACAATAGATGTTCCACAGAAGTTGAGCACAGTGAGTTCTGAACATCTCTCATCTAAGATTTTTCCAGAAATGAGGCGTCACTTGGATGAAGGACAAGAGACCCACAATGATTGTGTCTTAGTTAGAAAATCCTGGATTAGATTTAGGACTATGATCCTTGGTGTGTCTTCGCCCTGGTGAGACTAGTAGGAACGCACACATATGAATGTATGTGTAAAAACAACATTCAGATTCTTGTGTGAAGAGCCCAGCTCATACATGTGAGAAATTATTTTCCTACAGTGCACATAGACTAGAGGATTTTGGAGGCGATTTTGTGTAAAACTGTTTACATCGTCCTCATTTATAGCTGTTTCTCCCTAAAGATGGAAAACAGGTGTTATATAAAATTTATAGAACATGTGAAAATATATATTTTTTTGCTTCAGGACACTTCAACTATTATTAGGAAAAAAGAAATATAAAGGAAAAGCATTTGCTTTAGGTTTATTGCACTGACCTGAATTTGTGTCTTTAGAAACCACTTGGTTCCTAAGTGATTTTAATCTTTTTCATTGATTTAGAGAGCTAAAAATAAATACCCAGGAAAAATAGCCTTCTCACTGAAATATAGAAACATTTTATGTAGATATTGGATAGATAGGATAACAGTCTAATATTTTATATATATTTGCTTTTATACAGCTAATATATACATAAAATATTTGATTAGCTTATATAAGTAATTCAAGTGTGCTTTCTTTATTTTCAGTTTTTTAAGTGACCTACAGAGTTCCATAAAAATCTTCAGTTTGAAAGAGTCAAATATTGGAGTTTTAAGAATGTCAATAAACAGCAGGCACAAGACCCGTGCTGACTCAATCAGACCAAAACCCAGCATGGAGCAAGGGAAATGGGCAGCAGGCCCCAACCCTAGCCAAGGAACTATTGGCAAATGATTACTGTGGGGTGAAGGAGAGTCAGTCTTCTTTAAGGAGTGACTCTAGATATGCTGACTAGACTCCAGTGAATGAACCTGCACCGAGGGACATCTGGGTGCAAAAGCTTGACCGGACAGGATTTAGCATATATGACAGAATACCTGAAATCTGGTGGGGAGGGCGATGGGTTACGGGGAGTCTAAATTTGATTAAGATCTGTTATATGAAATATGCTAAAACTCAGTTAAAAGGATAAAAAAGAATGTCAATAAAATAGAACATTCATTTACTGTCTTCTTAGAAGGAATTTCTCATCTTGAGATAGTCACACAGATTCGCCCAGGAAACGAGCAAATTATACTGTCTTTTTCTGTTTCTTCTCTTCTGTGTGTGCATGTCTATTTGTGTGTGTGTATGTGTGTGTGTCTCTGTGTGTGTGTATGTGTGTGTCTCTGTGTGTGTATGTGTGTGTCTCTGTGTGTGTGCATGTGTGTGTCTCTGTGTGTGTATGTGTGTGTCTCTGTGTGTGTGTATGTGTGTGTCTCTGTGTGTGTATGTGTGTGTCTCTCTGTGTGTGTATGTGTGTGTCTCTCTGTGTGTGTATGTGTATTTGTGTGTGCATACGCACATACATCTGTGAGCAGGTACACTTGCTCATTCATGTGCCTGGAGAGACCAGAGGTGGACATTGGATGCCTTTCTTGGTTGTGCTCCCCTGTACTTTGCGAGACAGAATCACTCACTAAACCTGGAGCTTGTCGTTTTGGCTAGGCTGTGTCATCAGTGGGCCTCTGGGATCTGTCTGTTTCTGCCCTCCCAGAGAAGGGGTTATGGACACGTCTCCATGTCTGACTTTTTGACGACTGCTGGGGGTCTGAACATGGGTCCTTATGCTTTCACAGCAAACACTTCAGCCACTGGGCCGTTTCTCATATGTTCCTGTTAGCTTACTGTTGCTGTAATAAACACCATGTCCAAAAGCCACTTGGGAGAGACAAGGGTTTATTTGGTCTACACAGCCAGATCCTGGTCCACCATGGAAAGAAGTCAGCAGGAGCTTGTCAGGGACAAAAGTGGAGACCACAGAGGAAAGCTTCATACCGGTTGCTTCCCCTGGCTTGCTCAGCTATTTTCCTTCTACAGCCCAGGCCCATCTGCCCAAGAATGGCACTGTCCACAGTGGGCTGGGCCCACCCATGTCAATTAGCAATTAAGAAAATGCCTCACAGATATGACACAGGCTAATCAGGTGAGGCAACTTAATTGAGGTTCCTCCCCTAGTGTCTCCAGTTTACATCAAGAAGCAAAATCAAGAAGCACAAACCTTTATCTATTTCTCCAGGTACAAAATTGAAGCCCTTGGTAACACTTGACCACTTATAAGCAAGCAGCCATTTTCTATGTTTTCTCTTCATGTTGGTGTTAGTGATGGTCCAATATATGAATTTGAAAAACACTATTTTATCAAACTGTCATATGTTGTTTATTGATTGAAGAATGTAAGAATCATTCTAATGGTCATGTATATTATTTTATTGTTTCAGCTAAATGGTGACAGATGGACTCATATATTTAAACCTCTGGGTTTATTTGCCAGTGACACTTATGTATCTTTAATACAAAAAGGTGAACCTAAGCACCTATTCATATGATGATAAGGATGCTGAAGAATTTTAGAAACACAAGGATGCTAGAACTCGCGGCCACATAGCATCATATAAAGAGCCAGTGACGTTCCTAAATAAGCTCAGCGGAGTAGTGAAAATGAAACCAGAATATTTTCATTTTTCCGATATACCAGTGATGTAATGACAAATGTCTAAGCAGTGGGACAGGTACCAAATCATCTACCAACATCCTCTGAAATATTTGGTGAACTTTAAAAAGATATTCTTGTTACCAGAGAAGAAATTTCCTTATGTCAATGCAATTTCGCACTTTATTAGGTCAGTATCTTACCTGCAGTTCAATTAGCTACATTTTCATTTTAAGGAAGAACTTTCTAGAAACAATTTTTATAACTTTAGTGTTTTACGTTTTCACTAGAAATTATTCTTTCATCTCCAAGTAATTTCACTGAGAGTTACTTTTAGATATGCTTTGTCTTTTGTAACAAAGAATTTTAAAAAATGTTTTCTTAACTTTCATCAGATTAATGGATCAAAAGTTCTACAAAAGGTGGAGCGTTTTAGTAATATTGCTTCATTAGATAAAAACCTTGCCCATAACTTACCAGATGTGTAATAGCTTATCAGTTTTGTCTAAACAAAATCTACTGACATTATATAAGTCAATTTCATAAGGAAATAAGCTTTCATTAATAAAATATATTTCCTGAATGCATCCTTAAATATAATACATGAATAGAAAAGCAGTCTTAGACCCATGAGGAACACATGATGGTGAAATGAATGAAGTTGTAACCCAGGGGTGTCATTAAAGTCTAATGGCAATCAGAACTTCAGAATCTGGGAGGCAGTATTCCAAACTTAAATGTAGAATAATGTTACTAAGCCTCAACATAGAAAGAAAGAAAATCCTTTACTATGACTTTGGGAAGTCTTTTAAATATGTGGGGAAAGTGTGCTTATTTTTAACCTAGAATCACAGTTATTTACATACAGAAAGCACCGTCCTGTTTAGGAACTTAGGGACGACCTCAGCTCTGTGAGGACTGCAGGTCCAGCCAGCGCAGGATGCTTTCATGCCTTAGGGGACTGGAGAAAAAGCCCTGCAGCAATTATCCACTCCACAGCACTCTAGTGGTTTACAAGTTAGAGAGCTTCGTAATTTACCACAAGGGAGGGCCTTAGGGGAAGGAAGAATATGGCTCAATTAATTAGAACTTGTTAGCAAACTCCAACTATTACCCTATTTAGGTTTTCAAATCGCTGATATATGAAATACCCACAAGGTTTGGAAAGGAAGTGAGACTGAGCAGTTGAGAAAGCTAATTTGTCCAACATGACACTAGTTCTTGTGTGCAATGTGAGCAGCCAGCTTAGTCTTTCCAGAAGAAAGAAGAAGGAAATGGAGCCGAGATTCTCTGGCTCCCCCTCGCTTTCTGTAAGCTCTGCTACTCCAAGTCTTTCATTTTTAGTCTCTGGGGAAGATTAATAAGCTCGATGCCCATTGATGAATGGCGATGAGAGACCAGTATCTATGAATTAATTATCAAGGCTTATGTGGAGCTCTTATTTCAAGTGTTTGCCCTGTGTCTGTTCATCACACCTTCAAAGAGGCTGGGGTTGGAGTTTAGACCAGTTAATCGTTCTTCACAGTTTTCTGGTGGTCAAGACACTATTTAAATAATATCTTTCCTGTTCTAAAAGGATTTGGGGCTAATCGCTGATGTTTTCATGGTATGGAACCATATTGCTTTCAAATTATTATTACACAACATATATTTTCCCAATAACTTTATCACACATATGCTTTATTTTTACCCTACTTTCACCAAGACTTCTAAGAGAATATTGAATATTAATCTCAGTACTTTGTGTTTTTATTAGGTTTTTTGTTTCTTCAGGGTTTTGTTATTTTGCTTGACATAAAGTATGATAACTTTATTTAAAAGATTCATTTTTATTTTACTAAGCAATAGTCTTTTGAATGGCAAGGTGGTTCAGTGTGGAGTACTTTCCTAACTTCTGTGAAGCACTGGGTTCTATCCCCAACACTGAAAAGTAAAAAGAAGGAATGAAAGAGGGAGGAAGGAAGGAAGAAAAGGGAGATGGAGTGAGGGAAAGAAGGAAATATTCTCTAACTGGTTATCTAGCTGTACATCAGCCGTATGAAACACTTGAATGGATTTAACATGATAGAGTGCATGTGCGCTGTTGTGCCTCCTAGTACCCCATATTGCAGTGCAGTCCCCACATTGCCACAGTTATGTTTCATAGACCTTGGTGACTTGTCTAGCCCCATGGACATTTAGAGATGAAGATCTTTGGATTGGATTTTCAAAGTGAGATAATATGATGACAAAATATCATCTCAGGTATTTTATAAAGTTCATTGGAATCAAACTAAATGTTAGTTTCCCAGGATTTCCAGGCCTTTAATAGTCAAAAGAATGTCCTATTTTACAAAATGTCCTTATGTGGCTTGAATCATGGGATGTAAGTTCTTCAGTTATATAGTCCACATGCAGCCCTGTGCATTTAGTTTTATGGTATAATATAGAAAATATGGTGCTTGGTGGCAAAAAGTGAGTAGAAGCAAGTGCTTCTATAGAAAGCACCCGGGCAAGAGCTGCTTAAGTGAGAGGAAGCGGGTGGCTCGTTGAGTCAAGACCCTTGCATGGGCTCTCCAAGCTGTCCTCTGGGCAATTTCATTCTCACTCTTATAGCCCCCGGGGAACTGCTTGGGTACACACAGACTGGTTTCCTGATCAGAGTTCATGTGTGGTGTAATTTAAACAAGAGCCTTGATCACGCTTTGTTATGCTCCAAGTTAAATGACAGGAAAACCCGATATGGGAGAAAGGGCAGGAGGCAAGTGTGAAGGCTTTCCTTCCCTAGTTCAGAAGAAAATAGCATCAGAAATGAGCTAATTGGTGCTGATTCTGAACACTGAAGAGTTAACATTAAGAAGTTCTAAGAAATAGTGAAATATAAACAGTATTGACAAGAACAATTTACTGATTTCCTGTTTTGCATATGGCATATCCAGTTGCTTCAATATATTTGAGTGTGCATGTATGTACACACATGTGGTTGTATCTCTAAGTATCACAGACAGTTAACTATCAGACACATGAAAAATCTACTGTATTTGTATTGCTCAATGTCCTACTTTGAATTTCTCAGTGGGTATGTTAATTTTCCTGTGAGATGATTTAGTTATATCCAAAAGCATATTGTGAATGATGAGGACGTGTTGAGGAATTCATCCTATTACTAATCTAGCTTCTGGTAATATGGACCCCATCCTAAAACTGCCCCCACTTGATTAAATCCTGATGCCATCCTGTGAAATACCACAACCAGAACTGAGACAGAGTTCAGAGATTCCTTGAGCCTTACCTTCGTTAACTCTATGTGCTGTGTTTGAGTTTCTGGCTAATCGGGATGATATAGTCAATGAGGAACAATCATTTCAGTATTTGACAGTTTCTTTTATTTGTTTCATAGATTAACCTATATTGTAGCAAGGAATTAGCAAAGCAGCTCCAAGTGCTAAGTGGTAAAAGAGTGCATTGTAACTTCATTATCTCAACTGACTGTAGAGTGCATTGGTCTAATCCTCAGTGTCACACTGTGCATGATGTGCCCCGTTACCTGGGGGTCTGGTCATCTGTGCTTTTTCTCCCCATCATTATCATCATCTACTAAAATAGAAAGCATTTCATTTGTTTTACTGTTGCTCTTGGAATCTGAGTTCTGTGTGGGAGGGTATTTGGGTGTACTGTGTTTTATGTCTAGTCATGTACTAAGCACTCCAGTAGAGATTGGCTGCATGAAGGACTGGGTATGCACACCACATCAGAATGAGGAACTAGCATACGACCATATGCTAATATTAATTAAATTTGATTCTGGAGCTATACATGACAAATTTGAACTCCATGTGGTGGTGGCAGCACATGCCTTTAATTCCAGTACTCAGGAGGCAAAGGCAAGCAGATCTCTGAGAGTTCAAGGCCTGGTCTACATAGTGAGTTCTAAGCTAGCTGGGGCTATAGGGAGACCCTGTCTCAAAAAGACTAAAAAAAAATTCTAGATGGGTTAGAAAATGTCCTCACTATACACGAATGCCTTTGTGTCTCCTGTTTTTTATCAGGCTTCCCTGTCCATCCAAAATCCTTTTCCCTGAAGAAGTCAAAGTACTTTTATTTGAAGATGATATGATTCTATACATACAAGACTCTAACAACTGGACATAAAGCTTCTAGAACTGATAAGCACATTCAGGAAAGTAGCAGGCTATAAGAGCAACACACAAAAATCAGTAGCCTTCCTACCTACCAACAAAAATATATGCAAAAAAGAAAGGGAGTAATCCCATTCATGATAGCCTCAAAAACATCAAATATCTTAGAATAAATCTAACCAAAGAAGTGACAGACTTGTATAATAAAAATTTTAAGACATTGAAGAAAGAAATTGAATAAGATACCAGAGAGTGGAAAGACCTCCCATGCTCATGAATCAGTAGGTTTAATAATGGCCATCCTGCCCAAAGCAATCTACAGATTCTGCAATCCCCACTAAAATTCCAACACAATTCTTCTCAGAAATTGAAAAAATGATCTTAAATTTCACATGGAAACACAAAAACCTAGGATAGCCAAGAGTCCTTAATAATAAAAGAAATGTGGACAGCATCACCACCCCCGATTTAAAGTTATACCACAAAGCTATAGTTTAAAAAACAGCATGGTACTGGCATCAAAACAGACACATTGATCAGTCCACTAGTATTGAGGACCCAGATTTAAGTTCACACACTTACAGTTGCCTGATTTTTGACAAAAGGGCACAACCCCTGACATTGGACAAAAGATAGAATTTTCAACAAATGGTGCTGGCCAAACTGGATAGCTACAGGTATAAGAATGAAATTAGATCCCTATCTCTTACCTTGTACAAACCTCAATTCCAAATAGGTCAAAGACCCCAACTTAAGACCCTTGATTCTGGTAGAGAAGAAAGTAGGAAATGCACTGGAACTTTTAGATAAAAGAAAGGACTTTGTGAACAGAACCTTGATAAAAGCATTGACTAGAAACTGACAAATGTAACCTCATGAAACTTTAACAAAAATGACTTCTATACTTCTAAGGATACCATCATTTGAGTAAAGAGGGAACCTAGAGAATGGGGGAAAAGCTTTACCATCTCTATGTCTGAAAGAGAATTGGTATCTAGAATATACAAAGAACTAAAAAATAACATCCAAAAGACAAACAAATTAAAATGTTGGGCAAGGAACTAAGCAGAACGTTCTCAAATGATGAAACACGAATGGTTGAGAAATACTTTAAAATATGTTCAACATCTTCAGCAATCAGGAAAACTCAAGTTAAAACTTCCTTAAGATTTCATCTTACCCCAGTCAGAATGGTCAAGATCCAAAAAACAAAGGACGCCAAATGTCGGAGAAGGTGTGGGGAAAGTAGAACACTTACTGCTGTTGGGAGTGCCAACTGGCACAACCGTTTTGGAAATCAGTGTGGAGGTTCCTCAGAAAGCTAAAAATGGATCTCCCACATGATCCAGCCATACCACTATTGGGCATATACCCAAAGGACCCTGTATCCTACTACAGAGATACCTGTTCATCTATGTTCATTGCTGCCCTATTCACAATAGCAGGGAAATGTAAACAACCTAGGTGTCTATCAGCTGATGAATGGATAATGAAAACATGATACATTTACACAGATATTAAGAAAAAGGAAATTATGAAGTTCACAGGTAAATGGATAGAACTAGAAACAGTCTTCTCCTCAGGCCAGCTGTGAAGACCCTAACCTGGATAGGGTCCCCTGCCGATTGGGGGGGGTAAGAAGCACGGAGTCAACACACAGACCCCAGAGTCGGGTAGAAGCAAGCATTAGGCAAGGTGCTGCAGGCTCATTTAATGCAGGAGGGGGCACTCCTTATATCTCCCTTTTCTCCGCCCCCAAGTCCCTTTAGTCAGCATATCGTTTTCTGATTGGTCCGTGCCACGCATTCTGTCAGCAGTCACTGGGCTCATGAGCAGGGTATGGAGGCATGGGCTCCTTTTGGCAGGCTATTTGTGACCAAAAAGTGAAGTGAATTCTCGCTGAATCCCAGGGCCCTGGGTTCCCGCCATCTTTGGAGGCCTCCTGCTACAGTGAGGGAATACAGACCCAGAAAGACAAGCACCACATGCTCTTTCTCATAAATGAGTGCTAGTTTCCAGTCTTAGATAGGTGTGTTTCAGTTGGAAAAATTCTTAGCGATTAGGGAACTCTCCTTCACCAGAGGGGAGATAGAATGCAGTGAATATAAATGGGAATGGGTAATAACAAATAACGGGGTGAGAGATGGAAAGTAGAACGTAAGAAGGAGTAAGAGGAGGGATAAGTGACACTAAAGACTCTTTGAAACAGTCATATAGAAACCTATGACGGCAGCCTCGCTCCGTTTATACATATACCACATAAAAAGAGTTGAAGGCAGCTACCCTATAAGAGGGATTCAATGGCCCTAAAAAAACCACCACAGATTAGCAAATGCAAAGCACAGTGCCAGGAATGGACTCCCTCTTTTGGAGTCGTTGACCAGAGAGATTTCAAAGGTCCTCAGACAACACTAGCTATTACCATTGCACTTGGTTTTCCTCTGGAACGGGATAGTAAGATCCTATTGTTGAAGACACTAGGAGTTTCAGAACAAACAAGGAGAAAACAAGCAGGTACTGATCTTGAAGCTACATCTCTGCTGGTTGGCATTCATACACTAGAAGGTGATATGCATGTTACTGACAGAGAAAGACAGTCATTGGCCTTACCCAGCTGTGAACCCTGTGAACCACAATAACAAATGGCATGGCAAGTTATGCCCAACAGTAAAACAATGGCATACATTTTAGGGGAGTAAACAACCACCTTTTAATTGGATTTAAGGCCTGATTCACACAGAGAGTCCATACCTGATACTGCTATCAGGGCAAGAACTTCTGGCTAGACAAATCACAGCCCATAGGGGATAGCTTACTACTATTGCCTTACTAACTAGACCTAATATTAAATGGACTCACAATGACATATTGTTATACCCATAGATAAGAGCATCTCTCAACTCTCACCAAAGGTTCTTCTTGTAGTAGATGATTAACAGAGAGACCCACAAATGTCAACGTGCAGAGAATAAGAAACTGCAGAGAGCTCAGGCCTAATTGGAACACCCATGTCCCACCTTCTCCTCCCAAGGCTCAGGGATCATTGCAGAAGAGAGGGTGGAAAGACTGTAAGAGCCAGAGATGGTAGATGAGTATAAGGAATCCCTGTTATCTGAAAACCACAGGGTAATTGTACATAAGGATACGTAGCTCTTATGACAGCATACACAAGACTTGTGCAAACCCAAGCCAGATAGGAGGAGAATAATTATCTTCTTGTTTAGTTACAGAAAGTCATTTTTTTTTTTTTGTAAAGAGCAAACAATACCAAAATCATCCCTGGAGCTGGAGAGATGGCTCATTGGTTAAGAGCACTGGCTGCTCTTGCAGAGAACATGGGTTTGGTTCCCAGCACCCACATGGCAGCTAACAACCATCTGTAACTCCAGTTCTGAGGGATCTGATGCCCTCTTCTGACCTCCACAGGCATTGCATGACAGGGGTGTACTTAACATATATGCAGGCAAAACACTCATACACATAAAAATAAATAAATAAAATATTTTTTAAAGCACCCCCTGTAAAATCTTAGATTGAGTAAATTACCTAGATAATTATATATCCTCTATTTTACTATTTATAAATACTTTTATCCTTAATATTTTTGTAAGATCATATTCCAAAAGTAAATAAAATATTGATTTAGCAAAACAAAATTCCTTTCCCTGTATTTTCAACCAGGCTATTTCCTAATCACACAGCAGTTCTCCATGAAGTCTTATCTGAAGACTCTAAAAGGGGTTGCGTGCTCCCACTCGGTACTTACAGGAACTCTATTCTTCAACATAACATCCAGCCAGACCAGGCTGAGTACACCCAGCTCCCCGGGGGTCCCAGCAGGCTGTGCTCTGCAGCCAGCGTCATAGAATTTTTGTCTTTGTTTTTTAAATCTAGACACAGTGTTTGGTTCCTGATCAGTATTAAATTTTAGAAGAGCTAAGAGACAGCAGGGTGGTGAAGGAAATCAGGGAGGGGAAGCAGGTAGAAAGGAAGGAGGACAAAGGGTGGTGAAAAGTCCTTAACATGCTGCACATTTTAGAAGTTGAGCCACAGTACATTGCAAGGGCAGTTTATTAAATGGATGAATCCTGATCCTATTAAGAGCACATCTACATGCCAGCCTCTTCCCTAGGTACCCAGGGTGATACAGAAAGCAAAGAGCTCATGTCTTTGCTTCAACAGAATTTGTGTTCAAGTCAGGGGACAGGCAATGTACAGTATGTGTACAATACATAGAAAACAATACATTGCATAGTATAACTATGGAAGAAAAGTGAACGTAAATGATAAAATATATGAACTTTTTACATATGTGATATCATGCACAAATTATTTTAATGGGAACAATTATAGGCATATAAGAACTGCATCTTTTTGTGTAAGAAAGTTCAGAGTCTTTACTTTTAAGAGGCTACATGTGAAATTTCAGAATGGGAAATGGCAAACTAATCACTGCATCTGTGGCATTTATAATTTACTTGTGGTCACCCATCCACATGGAGTGCAGCAGGAGCAATCTGTGCAGACCTTAAGAGGGCTCTCTCCCAGGTATGTGTGCAAGCATGGAGCTCTGAGGGGGAGAGGAGATTTGGAAACTTCCAAAGCCCAGGCTTCTTTCAGACCCATCTGGGCAGAGCCCGACATCTCACCAGCAGAAGGACAGATGGCTTGAGAAACTCGATGTCAAGCACAACCCTTCTGTGGCATCAAGGGGTTTATTCTGGGGACGCTCCATACCAAATCCAAGGATGCTCAAGTCTCCTACACAACATACCGTCATGTTTGCATAGCACCTATGCATCTTTCTGAATGTGTTTAAATGGCTCTAGATTACTTATTTTATCTAATATGATACAGACACTGTGCAAACAGTTGTTACATTTTATGCAGTTGTTATATTTTATACAGTGGAGAATATTGAAAAGAAAAAAACATGAGAATGTTCAGTATGGATGCAATTTTTTCAGACTATTTCTTGTCACTCAAATTGATAAAATTGACCTTCAAAGAAACCTGTGTTTTTTCTTCCTTCCTCCCCTTCCCTCCCTCCCTCCCTCCCTTCTTTCCTTCCTTCTTTTTTTCCTCTTCTGTATGCAGAGTGTATGTGTATGTATGTATTTGTGCATGTATATGTTCTGGTACACATGTATGTGTGTGCATATACATGCAGAGGCCAGAGGTCAATGTTAAGGGTCTTTCTCAATTGTTCTCCTCATTAGTTTTCTATAGCTGGGCATGGTGGCGCATGCCTTTAATCCCAGCACTGGGGAGGGAGAGGCAAGCAGATCTCTATGAGTTCAAGGCCAGCCTGGTCTACATAGTGAGTTCCAGGACAGCTGGGGCTACAGGGAGACCCTGTCTCAAAAAGACCAAAAATAAAAAAAGTTTTTATTGAGCTTTTGTACACTTCATATTACAAACCTTAATCAAATTTAGACTCCCTCCCCCATCCATGCCCCCACAACCTGGCCCTCGGACCTGCATTAGTTTTTTGAGACAGGTTCTCTCACTGAGCCTGTAGCTCAATGATTCAGGCAGACTGACTGTTCAGAAAGCCCCAAGGGTCTTCCTGTCGCTGACCCCCTGTCGCTGGGATTATAAGCACTTGATGCTTGGCTTTTATGTGAGTGCTGGAGATCCAAACTCAGGTCCTCCTGCTTGTGAAGCAGCACTTTACTGAGGAAGCATCACCCCCTGTCCCGTCTCTCTGATCTCTTTATTCCTCCATCCCTCTGCATCCCCTTTCCTTTCTCTCTCTCCTTTCTTCGGTGCTTCTTCCTTTGATTTTCTTTCACTTTCTTCATGGAACCTTCACTAATTTTTTATAATTAAAACACTGCTAAGTTGGCTGCAGGATTCTCAAGACAACATGATCCATTTAATGAAATAGGAGTCCATAAATAGAATCACAGGGTACACTTACATCATTATGATCCAATGATGCCCATTTCTTGAGCATATCTGCAAAATAATTCAGCATGATTTTTTCTTTTTAATTATTATTATTCTAAAGTCTCTATTTGATAATTTTCTCATTAACTTTTTCTCAACAGAAAGATAGCATGAACTTATTTCTTGAATTACTTTTTCTGACCTTCTGCAGGATGATAATTACAAAAAAAAGAGGCCTAGAAAACTTGTAAAAAAATAAGCTTATAAAGTAGCTAAAATGATCCTTCAGTGCTGGTGTCGATTTCAAAATTAACATTTTGGTTCATGTGCTTCTAAAATAATCACTGACCCTTACCTTGAGAACTTTCCACAGGAAATGAATGCAGCAGAAATTACTTTGACCCACTGATGGAGGAGGAAATAAACCCATGGCAGTGCGCGATGGAGGTCAGCAGACAGGGTGAGCTAGAATTAAGTGTGTAATTTTTGTGCCAGAATATTCTTTTCCATTCATGAAAATGAGGTGGCAAAGATCATACGTGCAGCTCTGGTTAGGCTTTGCAGCTTACCATTTAAATGGGAAGTTTCAGCCACGGACAACATGATGGGCAGAGGAGGTGAATTCTCTTCAAGGACAGCAAGGGGGTAGGGGGCGTCTAGGAAAGAAACCAGCCGGCTTTAATCTGAGCTCTGTGAGCTGCTGGTGGCATTCCAAGGCCCCACGTGTGTTCCAGGGACAGCATCACTTTACCCCAGCTCCTCTGCTTGGTATTTAAAATGAGCGTTCTTCAGTAACATGCACCGAGCACAGGAGACCCACACTCTGCCCTACTGAAGTCCTTGCATCAGATGGAGAAAATGACTGCTGTTCAATCTTGAAGGTGCAAAAGTATGATTGATAACAATGTGCTCTTCTGCAGTGCTTTTCATGGTTAATTTTTAATTTTATGTGTATGAGTATATTGCCTGCATGTGTATAAGTGCACATATGTCTGCAATGCCTGCTGAGGTCAGAAGTAGGCATTGGATTCCCCTGGAACTGGAGTTACAGGCGATTGTTAGCTACCATGTGGGTGCTTGGAATCAAACTCAGTCCTCTGTAAGAGCAGTCAGTGCTCTTAACTGCTGAGCCATCTCTCCAGCCCCTACAGTTAATATTTTAACACATCAAACAATGGGGTTTTATTTCATGTTCATTTAATTTCACCATCCCATATTTACAGCTCTTCCAACCCACTCATAGTGTGGTCCCCCCGCCGCCCCCCATGTGTTTGTATTAAATCCAGAGTTTGCATATGAGAGAAAATATATTTTGTCTTTCTCCCTATAACCCTCTTTTGTTCTCCTTTAAACATCTTTCTTTTTTACTTGCATGGGGCATACACACCTATATTCATATGCCTGGATTTATCATGAGAGAGAAAGTCTGTGATATTTGTCTTTATGAGTCTGGATTATTTTGATTAACATGGTCTTCACTTCCATCTATTTCTATAAATTTGAATCTAGTTGTGGTTATAGAAATAGGAATTTAGAATTGTTCCTTAGGAGCATACCACTGGGCATATTTTAAAGCTCACCAAACAACCTGGAATTTATGAAGACTAATGATGGAGTAATGACAGTCATAGGCCTTGTTTAGAGTGGTTCATAATCCAGAAGATCACATCTCACTGTTATGTACCAGACATTGAGTATACTTCTTAATAAAAGACTGGGCTAAATTCTCACAAATCATGGGCTCAAATACAGTACAAAGATTAACGGCATTTGACAAAATAGTTCACAATAAACCAAAAATTTATTCTTATATGAAGCAGAAGTCACTGGCACCATTGAAAGACACATTTGTAAGAAAATAATTTAGTGTCAGAGCCAGTTTTCACCTGTACACTGAGTCAGGATGACATATGAGAAGAGAGTGTAAGGACTCGTCTGCATGTAGATGCCACGGTGAAACCCATTACTGTGTGTGCTGACTTAAGTAACAGCAACAAGAAGAAAACAGGCTGAATTAAAAATTGCAAAATCTCAACCTTTTATTTCCCCAATCATACCCAAGAAGTTAGAGCACACGCCAGTGATTTCTGGGGAGGCATGTTAATTAAATTATTAGTTTAAATCTTTAAGTTTTAAAATTATTAGAAACCAAGATACAGGGCTATGCTTTAGTAGAGAAGGGATGCTCTGTTTTAGGAAATGTGTCTCCAGATGCTACATTAGATGAATAACTGTAAATGAAATGCTGGCTGGGTGTTCCCATCCAGAGTGCTTGGCACCAGAAGTGGTTTAGACTTAGACTTCTTTCAGATTTCAGAATAATTATATATACATTATAGGACACCCTGGGAATGAAACCCATCTAAACCATTTATTTTATTTTTTTATTTACTTTAAAATTTTAATTGAATTTTTGTGAATTTCATACATCTTGATCACAATTAGATCCCCTCCCCTCTCAGCACAGCCCACCCATAACACCCCCACCAGATTTTATGCATTCTGCCATATATGCTAAGGCTTATTGAGACAAGTTTGTGTCCCCAAATGTCCTTTAGTGTGCATTCATTCACTGGAGTGTGGTTAACCTATCTAGTGTCACTCCCTTAAAGAAAATCAACTCTCCGTCACCAGTAGTCATCATCTGTTGCAAATAGTTCCTTGGCTAAGGTTGGGGTTTCTAACCTATTTCCTCAGTGCTGGGTTTTTGTCTGGTTTGTACTCATATGGGTCTTGTGCATGCTTTCACCATTGCTGCGAGTTCATCTGAGCAAGTTCCCAGCTACCTGGAAAATGCTGTTTTCTTGTGATCATCTACCACCCCTGGCTCTTACAGTCTTTCCACCCCCCTCTTCTGCAGGGATCCCTGAGCCCTGGGTGACAGGGGTTTAATATAGGTATCCTTCCCAGGGAAAAGCCCTCTGCAGTCTCTTATTCTCTGCATTTTGGCCAGCTGTGGCTTTCTGTGTTAATCACCATCTTTTCCATAAGGAAGCTTCACTGGTGAGAGTTGAGAGACACACTGCTATTCTTTCTGCCTCCTGCTCTGCTGTGTTTCCTGATCCTTAGGTGTAGAGGTGGCATTGCAGATGGGTCGCTTGGGGATGCTTTTGATCAGTTGTGGAACTCTGTAATCAACTGTTGCAAGCTTGTTTTGATGGGTGGTGAGAGGTACGCACTTGTCTGCAAATATAAGGATACATATATAGAATACAGTAAGAAATTACATTTGTCTAGGACTATGACAGAAATAGGTTTTTCTCTAGGATCTTTCACCTCTTCAGCCATGTGCTCATGGATTGGTAGAATTAATATTCTGAAAATTACCATCCTACCAAAAACAATTTAAAGACAATGCAATTTCACTCAAAATCCTCATGACATTCTTTACAGAAGTAGGAAAAAGCCATCTTAAATTCCTATGGAAGCACAAAAGACCCTGGAGAGCCAAAGCAATCCTGAGCACAGAGAACAATGCAGAGGGGGTTACCATACCAGATCTCAAACTATATTACAGAACTAAAATTGTAGAACAGCATGATATTGGCACAAAAACACACACGTAGGTCAAATGAACAAAGTAGAAGACTCAAACATGAGTGCATGCAATTTCAACCACCTGATATTTTACAAGGGTACGAAGAGCACACACTGGAGGAAAGACAGCATCTTCAACAATGGCTGCTGGGAAAAGTGGATCTCCATGTCTAGAAAAAGTGAAAGTAAACACACATTTCTCACTCTGTGCAAAAGTCAACTCCTAATGGATCAAAGACCTCAATATTAAGCCTGAAATGCTAAAACTGTTAGAAAACATAGGCAGTACCCTACAAGAAATAGGTACAAGAAAGGACTTTCTAAACCAGACTTCAGTTGCTCAGGAATTCAGGTCAACGATCAACAAGTGGGACCTCATTAAATAGAAAAGCTTTTGTACCACAAAGGAAACAATTGAGTAAAGAGGAAGCTCATGGAGTGGGAAAAATATTCACCAGATACACATCTTACAGAGAATAAATATGTAGGATATACAAAGAACTCAAAAAAAGAATCAACAGAACAAATGACACAATTAAAAAACAGACTGTGGTTCTGAGGCCTTTTGTGCCTCCGTTGAGATGACCATGTGATTTTTGTCTTTGAGTCTATTTATATGATTTATTACATTTACTGACTTGCATAGGTTGAACCATCCCTGCACCTCTGGAATAAAGTCAACTTGATCATTGTGGACGATCTTTTTGATGTGTTTGTGGTTTTGGATGTGTATATAGTTTATGAGTATTTTGTTGAGAATTTTTACAATTCTGTTCATTAAGGATATGGAAATATAACTTTCTTTTTTAGCCGTGTCTTTACCTGGTTTTAGTATTAGAGTAATATTGTTTTGACAGAAGGAGATTGGGAGTTCTCCCTCTGCATCTATCTTTTTGAATTATTAAAGTAATATTGGTTGAAGATCTTCTCTGAAGGTCTGGTAAACTTCTGTTGTGAATCCATCTGGACCTGGGCTTTCTTTAGTTGGGAGGCTTTGTATTACTGTTTTGATTTCCTTATTTGTTATGAGTCTGTTTAAACTATTGATCTATTCTTGGTTTGAATTTGGTGGTTTCATTGAACTTAGAAGTTCACCCATATTTTTATATTTTTTAATTTAAGAGAATACCAGTTTTTAAAGTATGGTTTTTAAAGTATTCCATTATGATGTTCTGATTTTTTTGTTTTTGGTGCCTATTGTGACATTTCCCCTTTCATCCTGATTTTGTTGATTTGGATTTGCTCTTTCTTTTGGTTTGCTGGACTAATGGTCTGTCCATCTTGTTTATATTTTCAAAGAAGTAGCTCTTAGATATATTGTTTCTTTGTGTTATTATTTCCTTTGTTTCTATTTCATTGATTTCTTCCCTGATTTTATTATTTATTTTCATCTGTTGGGTTTGGTTTGTTCTTGCTTTTCCAGATTCTTGAATGGTACCATTAAGTCATTTATTTACACTCCTTCTGATCTTTTAAATTTAGGTGTTTAGAGATATAAATTTGCCTCTTGGAACTGCTTTTAATGTGTCCCAGAGGTTTTGTTGTGTCATGTCACCATTTTCATTTAGTTCCAGAAATACTTTTATCTCTTTCTTGATTTCCTCTTTGACCCATTCATCATTCAAGAGTTGTTTAATCTCCATGAGTTCATATAGTTACTAGAGCTTCTTTTGCTGTTCATTTTAAGAATTATGCTCTGATAGAATACTTGAAAGTATTTCAAATTTTTGCATTTTTTTGAGGTTCATTTTGTGTTCTAGAATATGTTCTATTTCATAAATACTTCAATGGGCTGCTGATAGAATGTGCGTTCTTTTGTGGTTGGGTGAAATATTCCGTAGATGTCTGTTATATCCATTTGATGTGTTATATCATTTAATTCAGATGTTTCTGTCTTTATTTTTTCTCCAGTTGACCTGTCTATGGGAGAAAGTGGGGTACTGAAGTCACTGCTTTACTGAGTTGGGGTTATTCTGTGTCTTGAAGTCTAGTAGTCCTTTTTTTTTTTTTTTAATGAAATTGAGTGCACCAGTGTTTGGCACATATATGTTCATGATTGTAATACTTTTTTGGTCAGTTGTTCCCTTGATCAGAATGAAGTGACTTTCTTTATCTCTTTTAATTAATTTTAATTTGAAGTTTAATTTTATCGGATATTAGAATTGCAATGCCTGCTTGTTTCTTAGTGCTATTTACTTGAAGTATTTTTTTTTCCATTCTTTTACCCTATCCTCGAAGGTGAGATGAGTTTCATGCAGACAACAAAATAATGGTTCTTATTTTTTAATTCACATAATTAGCCTGTATCCTTTGACTAGGGAGTTGAGGCAATTGACACTTAGAATTATTACTGAAAGATGTGTATTGTTTACTGTCTTTTTAATTTCTGTTTGTGTTCTTGGTTGTATTTTGTGTTCCATAATTGTACCTTCATTTGTTTTCTTTCTGTAACCTCTTGGGTATAGTCATTCCTTTCTTCGGCCCTTTGTATTCTTTGTATTCTTTTAGTACTGGTTTTGTGGACACACATTCTTTCAGCCTATTCATGCCACGGAAGGCTTTTCTAACCCCTTTGATCATGATAGACAGTTTTGCTGGGTAAAGTATTCTGGGGTGGCATCTATGATCTGTTAGTACTTGGAATTCTTTGCTCTATACTCTTCTGACTTTTATAGTTTGCAGTAAAAAGTCAGATGTGATTCTGATGGGGTTTCCTTTATTTGTAATTTGTTTTTCTCTTGTATCTTTCAGTACCTTTTCTTTGTTGTGTACATTTAGTGTTTTTAATATGATATACTGTGTGGAGCTTTTATTCTGGTTCTGTCTATTTGGTGTTCTGTATGTTTCTTGTATCTGTATGGTATGACTTTCCTTAATTTTGGAAAGTTTTCTTCTATAACCCTGTTAAAGATCTGGTCAGTGCCTTAACCTGATATTCTTTTCCTTCCTCTATGCCTGTGATGTGATTTGGTCTTTTCATGGTGTCCCTTATTTCCTGCATAGTCTATCCTTGTATTTTTTTTCACATTCTTTTCTTGAGCAGTCCAGTTCTTCAACTTTTTCATATAAACTTGACACTCTGTTCTTCACTTGATTCATCTGGTGAGGCTTTCTTCTGTCACTTCAAATTGGCTTATTGAGTGTTTCAATTCTATCTTCATTTGGGCCTGAATTTTCTTCAATATTTCTATCTCGTTCATGAATTCACTTTTCAAATCCTGAATCTTCATTTTCATTTTTAGCCATATGTTTATATTTTCTTGAGCTTCAGTCAGTAGTTTATTCCTATCCTCCTTGAGTTCTTTGTGGGTTCTTTAAAGTCATTGAATTATTTTTTCATGTCTAATTGATTGTTTTCTGATTAGGTTTGAATATCTAGTTGGTCTGTGTTTCAGGTTCTCACTTTTGATTTTTTTATTTGAACAACTGGATGGTTCTTGGCTGGCTAGATGGGAGCTCTCTAGCAGGTCAAAGGGGCTTGGGCCCAAGTCGGGATGGTGTGGATCAAGTGGATGGGTTCTGACTAGCTAAGGAGAGTAGATGTAAGTAAGCCCTGGAGCAGCTCGGATAGGGCTGGTCCCAAAGCAGGTGGGTGATAGCAGGATTTAGTTAATTCACTATACTAGTTGGGCACTCTCTGTCAGTGTCAGTGGGAAAGGGACTTAAAGCCCAAGAAGGGCCAATGGGGAAAGGGTTGACTGGTTCTGACTAGCTAAGCAGAGAAGATGAGAACTGGATCAGAGAGAATGAGTCATTTATTTGTTTTATAAACATCTTCTACAAACACCTAGAAGGTAATGTCTACAAATACTTTAATAATTCTATGCATGAGTTGAATGCTGTAGAGTTTTGTTCTTGTGTTGCTGTGTCAGCAATGGAAAGTACTGGATTTTGGAACATTTAGGAATTCAGAATATCAGGTTAGGGATGTTCAACCTGACTCATTGATGGTCACATTATCTCCTTCCCTTGTCAGCTAATATTGCCTAGCTCCTGTGGTTTACCTGAGGTCTGCATTTTGGACAGACAGCTTATTTTGTATTCCTGGTGTATAAGTTGCTTTTATTACTGAATTATTAGTTCAATGATTCATGCTCAGTTATGAAATACCTGACAGAAATGATTTAGGGAAGGAAGGGTTGGTCGTAGCTCAGAGTTGGAGGGTAATACTCCATTGTCCTAGGAAGTCGGGGCAGCACAGTAGGAGTTTGAGGCAGCTGGTTACATCGTATCTGCAGTCAGGAAGAAGAGAGCAGTGAATGCTATTGCTCACTTTACTTTTTCCTTTTGTTCTGTCTGGGGATCTCAGCCTGAGGAACATTGCTGGCTAGTTTGGGTGGGTTTTCCCTCCTCAATTAACTTAGTCTAGAAAATTCTTCACAGGCATGCTCAGAGGCTTGTCTCCTAGATGGTACCTGATCCTGTCATGTCAACAATCAGTGTTAAGGATCACACTTACATACACTCTAGTCTGTGCTGAGGTGCACTGAAGGAGAGAGGAGCCAGATCTCCTGCATGAAGAGTCCAACCCAAGCTGTCTTTTCTTTGACTCTTTTGCTCTTGTTTATCTAACTTTCTCCACTTTCTTCCTCCTTGAGTATTCCTTCCTCTTGGAGGAAATTCAACTTATTCTGTTAAGACCTTCAACTGATTGGCTGAGGCCCACATTATGTGAGCCATCTGTTGTATTCAAAATCTACTGATTTCAATGTTAAACTTCAATCAAAGTGGACTGGATTAAGTATCCAAGGGGGAAAAAACCTTCATAGCAACTGCACTAGTTTGACCAAGCAATTGTGTATCATAGCCAAGCTGACACACAAAATTAGCCATTATAGGACATATTTAATCACTCATTCATTTATAGTGACATCTTATAGGGTCCTCAGAGTCTGCTGATTTGGCATACTTAATGTCATACTTTGGTGCATATTCTAAAAAAATTTAAAATGAATTCCTTGAGACTATCATACAATGTATTTTGATGTTATTAACCCCTAATTCCTCCCTCAAAGTCCTTCCACATCTACCACAACTCCCTAGACCCCTAACCTTATGTTGTTTTTTTTCTCTTTTTAAAAATATAGCCCACTGACTCCAATTTGTACTGCCCATAAACTCCCAGGTGTGGAGCCAAACACTGGAGTGTGATTGACCTACCAGGGTCCACATCCTTAAAGAAAATGCACTCTCCCTTCCCCCAGAAGCCTCCAGCTGTCCGTAGCTCCTAAGTTAGTGTACGACCTCATGAGCCCCTTTCCACTTTCCACTGAAACCCCAACTGTGGTGCAAATTCACATATTATTATCCCAGTATTTTTCTCTTTGGCATGATTTCAGTTATCTGTTGCATATTGTCATCATTATTTCATTTTTGGCCTTCTTTTCCACCAGCCCTTAAATATCCTTAGGACCTGGCACAGTGCTTGGCTCATGGATGATGCTAAATGTCTAATAGTTGGCAAACTCAAATAAATAAAAGGAAGGCATCCTTTGCTCTGTGTCCCCTGCATGTTTGGTTGGAAGCTACGGCTTTGCGCATGATGCCTTGTTAACCCTCACATCTTTCCTCCTTCATGGGCAACTGCATTAAATTTGATGGATTTTATATAAGAAACCGCCCCTCTATGCACAGAGCTGCTAAAGGGTAGCTCTGGGATTTGGATGCAGACTTTGCTGTTACCAAAGCTATGCTGTGCTCTCTGTCTTCCGAAGGCGGAGATTCTATGTTAAGCTCACTGGGGTTTTCATTCCACTGGCACAGAATTCCTTGTCTCTGCATCTAATACTGCTCACTGCTAACTTCCAAATAAGATTCTTTTATGAGCCACATATAAGCTTTATACATGTTATTGTCCCAGTGAGTTATAAACCATCAAACAATACAGGTCTAAAGACGTACTTTCTTAACATGTAATATACAAAGCGATGACTTGTCTCCCCTTGCCTTGAGCATTAGGGGTTTAGGAGGTCTGTGCTGACTCATGGCAAGAAATCTGTAGGTCAACAGATATTTGAAAAGGCCCTCTGGGGTGCAGAAGCCACTGGCTTCATAGGTCTTTTGTGCCACACTCCCTAACACTCCGTCTGCCTCAGCAGTCCTCACATTCCAAGTCTTAACACCATAGTCTATGCTGGATTTTTTTTTTTTCCCAACAGGGGCAGTGCAGGGCTAAGTAACAGAAGTACATGGGCCAAACTAAAAGCAACACAATAAAAATTTCAAACTCAGTTTGTCTTTATGAGAAGAGATTCAGTTTTCATGTATTGATTATATATGTCTTTTTCTCATCCTGAGATTGGGGTGGTCACCCAACTTGACAGTATTTGAATGTTGTGTTGTCTAGGGAAAGGAGGTGACCATTTGAATCCTCTTTAAGAATATGGTTTTATGATTTTTTTTTTGCCGTGCATGACATCATGACCTTGCTGCTTTAAACTCACAAAAAATGAAGAGACCTTTGCATTTCTTGTAATTATTATAAAGAAGCATTCTCTTATATACACTATTATATTGCTGTTATAATGTAGCAGCTTATGTACAAGACTACCAAGTTTGTTGTTTTTGACATGTGTGTAGTAAAAAAGTAATGATATATAAGGTAATGGCAACTAAAGGAAAATATTCCTTCATTTTGATCAAACACTTAAATGTTATATTGTAGAGTTTGAAAAACTACAATGGTTTGTTCTGAAATGATTTTTGAGTAAAAAAGATGCCAAAATCCATTTAACATGACACTTCTTTTGTTGGATGAGTGTTGTGCTTTACATGCTCTTCAACATATACTTTAAAATATTGTATTGATTATTTTTATGTTATGTATGTGAGTGCTTTGCCTGCATGTGTGTAAGTGCATCCATGTCATGCAACACCTGTAGAGACTGAAAGAGGGCATTGAATCCCCTGGAACTGGAGTTAGTACAGTTGTTAGCTGCCGTGTGGGTGCTGTAAACCTAACCCAGGTCCTCTGCAAGAGCAGCTAGTGCTCTTAACTGCTGGGTCATCTCTTCAGTCCTTGCAATATATAGTTTAAAACTTAGCCCATCTTCTATCTATACTGATTTTCGAGAGAATTGGTTTTCAACACACAGGTGAGTAGAATTCATATTTATGACACACAATATAATAAATAGCTACAATGACTAGTAATTTCTTTTTGCAGTATATTTTTATAACTATAAATTAGCTGATGAGAAATTTATCATGTATATGTTCTTTTAATATCCCTACAAGGCAACGGTAGAGTTCTCTACAATCAGTTAATGAAGTTGTTTGATGACAGTGGGCGAGAAACATTTCAAGGTGAGAGACCAATTATTTTCAGTCTTCTTTTTTAATATTAGTTACAATTTGATTGACATGGTTTCTTGCAAATGATAATCTATTTTTTCTGAATAGAACAGTTCATTGATGACCTATATGTGGTTTTTAGGGTTACAAAAATTTAAGTGTAGCTAAAATTTAGGGAAAAGTAATTATGGTCTCATAATTGCATGCAACTTGTAACCTGAAATGGCAAAAATGATGTCAGATTACCTGTTGCAGAAACTTACAAAAATCTGCGACATATTGGATTCAGTAATTTATAAGGTGATATGCTACTTTGTTTTCTACTTTTGGATCTTATTTATTCATATTTTATGTTTATAAGTGTTCTGGTTGCATGTAAGTGCACAAGTTCTGTTCAATGTCCACAGAGGCCAGAAAAGGGTGTTGGATTCCCCTTGGAACTGGAGTTGTGGATAGTTGTTAGCTAGCTAGTGGGTGCTGAGCACTGAACCAAGATCCTCTGTAAGAGCAGCCAGTGCTCTTAACTGCTGAGCCATCTCTCCAGCTCCCATTTTGGTTTCCTTTGCTTTTGTTCTAGAACACAGGATCTTAGAATTTATCCAAATGCTTTGGGGTGATAAAAGCCAAAAAAATCTGTTCTCCACTTTAGCATGGGAATTCCTACCTACAGAATGTTGTATTCATCTTATGAGTTATTTTCTATTAAACTGAAAAATTTGAAAGCAATTCTTTAAAACCTAAATTTAAAATTTTTAGTTTAATGATTGATGGTGATAAATTCCTGACAGAAACACACAGTAGTTTTTAACCAGAGCATTAAGTGAAAAGTTGTCTTGTCTGTGCATGATGAATTCATGAGGAATCATTCTATTAATTTTTTTCTACAGTGTGTTCTTAATTCTTCTCAAACAATCTCTTTGTCTTCCTTATTAAAAGAAGTTCTTAAAGTACTTAAGTAGGGAAAGGGGCTGATTATTATTAAATCTTTTTAAAATTAAAAAAATATTTTTATTTATTATTTTTATGTGCATGTGTGTATTGCCTGCATGTAGGTAAGTGCACCCATGTCATGCAATGCTCACGGAGGACAGAAGAGGCTGTCAGATTCCCTGGAACTGGAGTTACAGATAGTTGTTAGCTACCATGTGGGTGCTGGGATTTGGACCCGAGTCTTCTGCAAGAACAACCAATGTTCTTACCATTGATACATCTCTCCAGTCCCCTATTAAATCTTTTGATAGTTAATATTCTATTGAATTGATTAGTTTCTCTAGGCTTCATATTGTTTATTAGCTGTGTGACCAATGACCAATTTTATTAACCTTTCTTTCCAGTTTCCTCCTAATGGATAGATAATGTCTCCATATGGAGTAGTTATGAGGGTGAGATGATTAATTATTACCTTTGAAGATACAAAAAGACATACTTTAGAATAATAAAGATGCTATTGAAAATGATGATGATGAGGAAAACGTTGATGCTAGGAGACAGTGGAGCTCCTATGAGTGTCTGGCACTGCCCCGACCACTGAGAAAAGCAGAAACGTACCACAACAATTATAGGGTGGTCCTTGTTTTCAATCCCCATTTATGGAATAGTACCCTCCTCAGTTTTCTCCTGTTTAAACATGCACATAGCCCAGTCTTTACTGTTTTTGTTGTGAATTTGGGTGTTCAACATTGTATCTTTCACCTTTATAAATCAGCTATATAAAACATATCTTTTCAAAATACCTATATTATTCATTTGAGTGACCCTAAATCAGATGTTTTAGATTTTACAGCCATCCAGGGGTGAGGGAGAAATTTTTTTATGCCTGTAATTCTGCAATCCCAGGACTCAGGGCACTGAGTGTTGGTGTTAGAGACCAGCCTGGACTACGTAAGAAAACTGTTGCAAAAATCCAAAATAACAAGAATAACAAAACTTAATACCATCAGCATCAAAAAACCTACAACAGCAAAACATTGGTTCACATTTTGGTAGGTGTTGCAAGTCTGAAAATGACAGGGAAAAGTGGACAGGTTGAAGAATCAAGTAGAGCTGACATGAAATTGAAGTTTTAAAGACAAATTGCACAGGATAGAAACTCAATTAAGAGAGTCTGATATTATAATCTTGAGACCAAAATCCACAAGGCAGGCTGGAGATTAAAGCAAGTTTTCTGTACTGCTGACTGGAGACCAATCTCTTTCTTCTTCAGAAAACTCTGGTCTATTTTTGAGGTTTTCAGCAGATTAGATGAGGCCCACCTATAATTGGAGAAATAATCTGCCTTGTTCACAGTCTATTGATTTAAATGACAATCAAATCTAAAACAGATTTTCATAGCAACATGCAAGCTGGTTGACCACACAATAGGGTGTCATAGCCTCATCAAGCTGACACATCAAATACAGTGTCACAGACAATTATTCTTAGGTCAGATCCCTAAGTATCCTATTTATTTCTGAGTCAGCAGCTTTGTGTTGAAAACCTAACCATGCTAAACACCAAGGAACCAAGTAACGAATGTCTAGTACCTCCTTTCTCTTCTGACAGCTCTTTTAGCTTGAGTACTTTGAATCCTCCCCAGTCACACTTGGACAGATAGTAACTAATAGGTCTTCTTAAATCCTTCATGGGCTTACAAATGTCTCACAGTGTTTGTAGGACAGTTAAGCATGTTGTCAGCTATTTTATACATGAGGACATAACTGATCCTAGAAAGCTGAAGCTTTCTGCAAAGCAACACAGTGTCAGTGAGCACAGAAGACAGCCAGCACCCTCTCTCTGAACACTGTAACCCAGGGCTCTCACTAGTTCCCATGTCATTTTCCTGTTAAAGCAGCTCCATTGCATGAGTTGCTGTTAAAATGCTCGCACTGGAGATGTGGAAGACGCTCACTTGTTCCAGCGTTTTTCAGAGATTAGAATATGGAGTAGTGTTTTCTGTTCAAAGCATGCCTCTGGCATGGCTGAAAAGAGTGTTTTGTAGATGATGTCTTCAGATGGTCCAGAGGTATAACCTGAGCTCCATTTACATAAATGCTAGCGTTTCTATCCAAACAAACAAGGAGACTCAAATAAAGTGCCTCTGTGTGTGCAGAGCTCAGGAAGTATTCACAGAGACCTGAACTGGGAAAAATGAACCAAAGAACTCTTGCTTCAAAATGTAGTCATGTCCCAAGGTGGATCAGCATCACACAGTAAGGAGTAAGATGTTGAACTGAACAGCAGGTAACAGTAACATGTGGAAAGAATACTGTATATCTTTCAGGATGTATTTCATAAGTGGAGAAAGGTAGAAATCATCTTGTAAGTATTGCAGGCTAAACATAGGTAATGGTGGTTGAATATTTAAGCTTTGGAACTTGAGTGATTTTCCAGTACATTACATAGAAAGTAAGTTGTTGAATTATAAATAATGAAAAACCCACTTACTCCATGTGGTGCTTTGAATGAGAAATGTCTGCTAGAGGCTGAACACCTGGCCACTTGGTGGCGCTGTTGGGGGGAGTCATGGAACCTTTAGGAGGTGTGGCCTAGCTGGAGGAAACGTCAATGAGGGTGAGCTTTCAGAATCCATAGCCTCGCCCCACTTCCACCTTGTTTTCTGCTTTCTGTGCCTGCTTGAAGATGTGAATATTCAGCTTTCTGCTATGGCCACCTCTGCTACCATGCCTCCCTGCCATGATGGACTCTTACCCCTCTGCAACATTAAGCCAAATAAACCCTTCTATAAGTTGTCTTGGTCAGGGTATTTTATCATAGCAGCAGAAAAGTAACTCATACATTCCATATAAGAAAGAAATGCAGTGGAAGTTTATGTATTTATTTAATATTAAAACAACAAAGGTGAGTGAGACTCCATGTGCTCTTGTGGTCAGCAGATGAAAAGAACAACGAGGAGACATTTGATTTGAAAGCACTCCTGAGTTCCAGTAAGAGCCAGGATACCCACAAAAAAACTAAGGAAACCACTTCTGCTTACAGTGAGGAGCCTAAGAAAGATGCTCAGAGAGACACCATTATGCTTGCAAGGTCTCTACAGGAACAGGTCAGAGTTGAAAATATATCAAAACCTTAAGATGATTTATTGTTAAAATAGCAAGTTGAAATGTTGTCCTACACATTATCTGTCTCCCAACCTTACTTGCCAGCAAAGCTTCCTAGAATTCATGATTTGTGATGTCCTGAGAATTTCTTCTTATTTTTCCATACATATTTTACCAGGTAGAATCATTGCTACCCTGGCCTTTGCATGACTTAGTTTCAGTTCATCTGATTTTATTTTGTGTTACAGTACTCAATACTAGCAGATTCTGAACTACCTAAGATAAAACCTGAGCTAGAATAAACCTTTTATTTGCAATTAAGGAACGATTTGGATGTGTTTGCACAGCTCTGTATCATGACTTGAGCGTTCTAGTATCTGTAAAGTCAGCATGTAAGAAATTTAACTTGGACACAATAGTTGATATGACTTCAGAGACACCCGCTCTGATTTCCGTATCTGTCCTTTCTGTGTATTTATGTATAAGTATTGTTTCATTATGGAAAACTTTGATCTACCAAGGAGAAGAGTTGCTGATATTTAGTTACTTTATTAATCACGAATAAAGATATGAGTCCTTCAGATGTCATTCCAGGGACATTGAATGTGTGTGCGTTTGTGTGTGCATGCATGTGTGTGTGCATGTGTGTATGTGTGTGTTTATGTGTGTGTTATATTGCTGTGTGTGTATGTAAAATGTATGACAATTCAACAATTTCATAAAATGAAAAATCATTTTTATATTAGAAATATATTCTATTTAATGTAAATAGTATCCATTCACTCATGACTAGAATATAATTTCATCCTCAGTACTGATTAAAAAGATAATTTTTAGAAAGCTTTTAACTATCAGCATAAACCACAAATACACTCAAAGGATATTAGTCTTTTGGATAGAGGAAGTTAGATGTTTCATTCTATTTCAAAATGAAGTTAAATCATAGATGAAAAGACAAGGATGGAATCTATGAAAAAGTGGAGATAAGATTTTATTTCATATATCGTGTCAAATAAAAAGGGTATTTTTTTATAGATCATCAATAAAAGTAGATTTTTTCAATATTTACCTACTTTTATTAGTAACCCCAAATTCCTAATCCCACTAGAGAAAAATAAAATGACTACAATATGATGATCCAGCATTGACAGACAAGTGCACAGAAAAATTAAAAAATATACGTTTGAGCAGGTTCCCAGGAGCTTGTAGAACTCTGTTTCCATATGATGATATACCTCCTCCCTGACTCTCACAATTTTCCTCCCCCTCTTCCATGATGCTCCCTGAGACTTGGGTGGGTGATGTTTACTAACGGAGTCCTGTCCAAGGGCCATCATTCAGCAGACTCTTGATCTCTATGCTTTGGCCATCTGTGACCTTTTGTGTTCCTGGTCTTCTGCTACATGAGGGAGCTTCATTAATGAGAACTGAGAAATTCATTAGTGTCCTCTTCTTTACCCCCATTCTTTGTTCCATGAGTCTTAGGTGCAGAGGTTGCATTGTAGATGTGTCACTTAGGCCTGGGTAATTCGCAGACAATGTCTGTGTGTGGTACTTGGTAACAGTCCCGAACTGGTGCAAAATGAGCTTCTTTGATGAGTGGTGACTGGGATATTTGTCTGCAAATTTCATGAAGAAACATTGGTAACTGATTTCTGCAAAGTGAAGAAGAGCTAATCTTCCTAAAACAAGGGACTCTAGATGGGCTGACTAGACCTCAGTGGACTGTCTTGCACTAGGGAATGTCTGTGGAAATTAACTGGACACAGTGGGCCTTAACAGGGATGACAGAATTTATGGCCTCCAGTGGGGTGGCTATGGGAGGGTGCCAATGAGGTCGGGGTATAAAGATGATTAAGAATGTTTGAGATGTTCTCTATGAAATACACAAAAATTAAGTTCTATGAAATACACAAAAATTGAATAAAAACAAATATATATATATATATATATATATATACACACAAAGTCCATGATTCCACATTCTGTTTGAATCATTAACTTATATTTCAATATTTTCTTAAGAGTAGATATGGTGAGGCTGGAGAGATGACTTAGTGTTTAAAAGCACTGGCTGCTTTTGCAAAGGAACCAGCTTAGATTCCAAGCACTCACTTGGCAGCTAACAACCATCATTAAATCCAGCTCCAGGGAAATTCAGCTCCCTCTTCTTATTCCTTGGCCATTACATGACACAAATGCACTTACACACATGCAGGTAATACATTAATACATTACATACACATAAAATAAAAATCATAAATAAAATATTTTTTAAAAGAGTAAATATGAAAAATGATGTACGTACTTCTAAAAATAAAGGAAATCAGATACTTTGCTACCATATATTTCACCTTAATTACATGATGAATTACATATTTTCATATATTAAAAATATTTTATAACCCATGATTAAGACATATGTTTCCAATTACTTGAGACCTCTGTAATTCTTCAAATATAATTTCTAATCTGGAGTTGTGCTTTTTTTGGAGGTTGTAGAAGGTGTGGCTCTCCCAGAGGAAGCACGTCACTGGGGGTGAGTGGGCTTAGGGAGTTCTTAAGCCTTGCCAGGTCTCCAGTTGCTCTCTTGCTTCCTGTGCCTGTGTGATGATGTGAGAGCTTAGCTTCTGCTGCTCCTGCTCCAGTCACCTCCAGCTGCCTAAAGCCACCATGCCTCCCTGCCATGACAGACTGTAATTCCCCTGGAACTGTAAGCTCAAACAAACTCTTTCTTCTATAAATTGCTTTGGTCAGTGTTTCTAGCACAGCAACAGAAAAGTGACTAATACAAGTTGTGATAAATATTTTGTTATAATTTGTCATAAGTATTTCATATATATTTTGTTATTACTATAAGTGGTATTTTTAAAAAACATTTATTTAATGATCACACGATTAGAAGAAGCATTTCATTACAGCATTAACATATTCAATAACAATTTCCAAAGCAAAGATGCATCTCTTTCAATATTGGCTGTAAATTTTTAGGTTCACAGTTGAAGTAATACAGTTATACAATATTGTACTCAGAATAAACCCTATAAGACATAAAATTGAATGAGGTTTTAACCTTGGAAAAAGATCTCAATTTCATTTTAAAATATACTGTTTCATACAAAAAAACTCATATTTAATGTTACTAACGCTTAGATGTTTGCACGTGTCTGATTATTACTAGTCACAGTTGGTTACTTTCTGAGATCCACCTGATCATGGATACAAAATCATCAGGTAGCTTTCAATGGTAATGTGTTTCACCTGTACTAATTAACATGGAAAAAATTTTTATGCTTCTTTCTCAAATATAACTCACTTTTTTTATTTGTTGATTTTTTTTTGTGTATTTCATACAGAACATCCAAAACAATCTTATCTATATACCCACATCAAAAATGGCACCTTCCCGTAGTCTCCCCCCCTCCTCCGCTGGGGTCCATATACTCTGTGATCCCCTGTTACTGTCCACTGTGTTGTCGGCACCCCCAGCCATTCTCCAGTGCTTGTCCATCTGGTGAATCTAGTCAGCCTATGTAGAGTTCCTTGTTTTAAGAAGATCAGCTTTTCCTCATCTAGCAATAATCAGCTGTCAATATTCCTTTAGATAAGATTGGGGTCTGCTGTTCATTTTTCCAGTTCTATGCTGGGTTATTGTCTGGGGGTCTCTTGGGTCACCCTGGCCAACAATTCAAAGGAAGGTATCTCCTGTCTGGCATTGTTTCTTGTTATGTAGCTTTTAGATATACACATGGACTCTTAAAGAATTATGTTGATCCCTTTAACCTTTGGTTATACTTTCCTTTTGGGTGTTTAAAACCATACAGTTGACCCAGATAAATCAATTTATTTTTACTCTTAAGGTTGTTTGAGGATCTGTTCCTCAGGGGTCACATGGATTTGGGAGGAGCTCCTGGCTTCTTTCGTTTAACCAGTTCCATCTATGTGAAGATAAGTCAAAGTTCCTGCTCAACTGTGGCTGGCTTCACTTGGAAACATGGAGGAAATGATTCCACTGTGTTGACCCTCCTCTTTGTAGACTGGACACTGGTTCAAGTCCATTTGGTGGGGTCTCCATGGCCTTCTTGATCAAGAGGGCAGATGACTTACCACAGTTACAGGACATTTTGAGAGATGCTCATAGTCCCCTGGAGCTTAGTCAACCTAGGAGGGCAAGGAGCAAAAACTGTCCTTTATGTCCCTCTGACCAAATTAGTATAGGCCTCAAAGTATGGCCGTTAGACATCCAAGAAGGTTAGTTCCACCAGTCTGGTACTTTTAATTACCATGTGCTATGTAGATAAAGCTTGGGCAAAGACCAAACATTTTCAGATAAACCTTGCCTAGACATGTATTATAGTCCTTGAGCTAGTTGTATGTATAATTTGTCAGTGGGTTCGATTACTATGGTTCACTCTGATTTTTTAAAACTAGCTACACATTATTTATCTCTCTCGTTGTTTAATCCTTCCACCATGTTTTCCCCATTTAAAGTGCCCCCATTTTTCCCATTTCTCCCTTAGTAATACCCTTCTCCTATGGTCCCACCTCTCTTGAGCTCCTTCTTTCCCTTTTTCCCCAAGGTTCCTTGTATAACCCTCCCTTCCCCCTCCCCTTAAAATAACCCCATTTTTATCCATATCTCCCTTATTAATGCCTGTTTCCTACTGTTCTTCTCTTTCAGATTATTTCTTTTCCTTTACCTCTCTGGTTCCTTTTCATTATCTGAAAAATTGTTTTTAAGGATATATTTCAAAGCAATAACTCATAGCTAAAATATCATTGACTTCAAAAGTCAACAGAGTAACTGCTGGAATGGACAGGCAACATTTTCTAATTATGGGTTTGGGGAATTCATAATTGTGTTTAAGTTCTTTGTACAACTTAGATCTGAACATACTGGGTATGTTAAGGTTGTGTCTTTTTTAAAAAATATTTTATTTATTACTTAAAAAAATTTATGTGTATGAGTGTATTGCCTGCATGTATATAGATGCACCTATGTTGTGCTATACCCATGGAGGTCAGAAGAAGGTATCAGATCCCATGGAACTGGAGTTGCAGACAGTTGTTAGCTGCCATGTGTGTGCTGGAAACCAAACCTGGGTCCTCTGCAAGAGCAGTCAGTGCTCTTAACTGCTAAGCCATCTTTCTAGGCCCTGGGTGCTTTTTATAGTCTTACTCTGGAAAAGGTAAACTGAGGACCAGAATAACTGCCTGATGGTCTGTTGCAAGGCTTTCCTAAAAATTGCCAGCAGATGCCTAGGGGCAAAGACTAGAACCCAAGCCTGTACTGTTTCCACCTGTCAGCATGAGGAAAGTATAAACACATTCATGAGAACTCAAGTGTTTCATGGATGTGACCCTTTTCCCTTCTTACCAAGCAAAACTGTGATCCTATTTTCTTTTCTACTCTAGTGCCTTAAACTCTTTGAAAGTCCTAGGTATGCCAGCACATACCCATATTCCCAGCACTTGGGAGGTAGAGGCAGAAGGATCACAGTTCAAGGTCATATAGTGAGTTTGAGGCTACCATGGGCTATGCAAGATCTGTGTCTCAAACAACAACAAACATGTGAAAATCAGTCTGAGATGACCGTTTAATGAGGGTGAAGAAAACAACGTGTTGGTATAAAAACATGGACAGAGTCACGTGGGGAAGAAAGATGGCCAAGGTCTGGAGTCAGGACTCGTGTAAAGTCATAGCCTGGCCGCTTGCAGGGTGATAGTTTGTGGTGAGTCATTTAACTTGGCCGACCTCAGTAACTTCATCTGGAATTTTTGGGAATTCTGTTGTTTGGTACATGAGGTGAGTCACACATAAAGAATCTAGCACAGAGTAGGTTTGGATTAAATGGCAGGAGATGAGACACCATGGAGAGAAGAGTCTACGGCTGGTTTTCAGGTCAGACATCTGCTGTTCTCAGCTTCTTTTCAGGACGTTCTCCTCATGGGCAAGACAGCATTACACAAAGGGACACGTTCCTGATTGGCTTTCGGCTTCGGTTCCCATGTTTATATTATCCTAGCACTCCGTGTTAAATAAGGCTAAACAATTAGGACTTCTCGTGGCTTGACGGGAACGAATGAGACATGTCCAAGTGCCTGGTAATGTTTGCCTTTTTCTGTCACTAGTTTTATGTATTTAGTGAAAGCAGGACTTATTTTTACTTTTCATTGTAATAGTCAACTGATAATTATTAAAGGCAAGTGCTTCATGGAGGTCTGGGGTGGAGGAGTCCCAGCTGGGGTGAGGACTGTTGGGCGGCTCCTCTCGATGTATTTTTCTGTAACTGTTGTCATGTAGGATGACTGGAGATTCACCCTCATCCTGACATCACTGGGGCTAATGGTGTGAGATGTGAGGGGAGAATAATGTCCAGACTGCACACAGAGATGGAGTTCTTTACTGAGAAGTTACCAGGGGCGCAGGGCTGGGAATTGTCTGATGTGGTGATTCCTATTTCAAAGCTCTGTAGAACTAGAGATTGTGGCTGGGATGAGCAATTGGAATAAAAGAAAAAGAAGCAAGGTAATGGTCCTGCTGTGCGTGCCTGTGTGTGTGTGTGTGTGTGTGGATGCGTGAACATCTGTGTATGTATGTTTGTGTTGTATGTCTGTGTGCATGGATATCTGTGTGTATATCTATATGTGTATGCAAGGATGTCTGTGTGTGTATGTGTGTGCACATGGATATCTGTGCTTATGGGGGTGTGTATGTTTGTGTATGTATGAGTGTGTGTATGTGCATGTTGTCTGTATGTTTATGTGTGTATGTCTGTGTGTGCATGGATATCTGTGTGTATGTGGGCATGTATGCTTGTGTGTATGAGTGTGTGTATGTGTGTATGATGTTTCTCTCTGTGTGATCAAGTATGCATATATATGTGATGATGTGTGCATAGATGTCTGTGTGTGTTTATGTGTACATGTATGAGTGTGTTTGTGTATATGTGTATGTAGGGATGTCTTTGTGATGATGTGTATGTGTCCCTGTGTTTCTTTGTGTGTGTGTGCTGATGTAGGTGTGTCTCTCTGTGTGTTCTTATGTGTCTCTCTATATGTGTCTCTGTGTGTGCGTGTGCTAATGTATGTGTGTATCTGTGTGTTGATGTATGTGATGTATGCGGATCTGTGTGTGTGTGTGTGTGTGTGTGTGTGTGTGTGTGTGTGCATGTGGGGAGCTGGCACAGTGTTATAGATCCCAGCCCCATAGAAATGATTCAAATTCCCAGGACCTGATAGAGAAGTGAAGAGACACCCCTTGGAGTAGGTCTGGGCTTAGCAGGGGTAGCCCATGGCAGCAGTCATCCACCGCAGACAGCATCATAAGCTGATGCAAGTCACATTCTACAAAACTACAGAAGTCCTTGGAGAAGAACTTTGCAATTGACTGAGGTCTCAGAAACCAGGGCAGAGCTAATGAATGGCAGTGAAACCTGATCATTCTTGGGACCAGGTTTGTAGTCCACAGGAGTCAGTCCCCATGGGGTAGGCTGGCTCTGATCATCGTGGAAATGTGCTATGACTGGCATGTCAAGTCAAGGCAGCTGAGGTAGTAGGGTGTCCAGAGCATGATGGAATTGGGAGAGATAGAACCAAAGGAAGGGTGAGTTGGGGAAAACCTGGGGGCCCGACACCTAATAAGTCAAGAAGATCATGGCTTAAGGGCTATGCAAATGGTGAAGCATTATTTCTGTTGGTATATTTTTATTGTTATCTCAGGACACTTTCTTTGCTAAGAATATAAAGCTACTTTCAAAATGCCTATGATGACTTTTTTGAGCTTGGAAAGCTTGTAGGAGGGGCATTCTGAGTCAACTTACATCTGAGAACAATCTGGTAAAGAATAAAAACTAATCAATGAAGTGTGTGGTTTTTACAAATTTAGTTGCAGAGGAAATCCTTGGAAGTAAAAATATATGGTTTTAAAAAATAAATATTCAGTTGGAAAGAAAATAATTTCATTTTGCATTTCAGCTACCAGGAGGAAGTTTTCTTGGGACACCTTCCTAATGTTTACAGTACTCTGTGTACCTGCTCCTAATCAGTTGCAGAGAATGGTTTTCCTCTGAATTGTAACTGTAAACAATCCATACATTCAGCTTATTCAATTAGGAAGCCATGTTTAAGGTGTGTGTGTGTGTGTGTGTGTGTGTGTGTGTGTGTGTGTGTTCATGCCTTGATTTTAAAAGTAAAATACAGCATTTAGGGCAGTGAGGGAGTCAGTGTGCTAGCCAGAACTAGGCAGATTCTAGAGGAACATTCTGAAAAGCAAAACAGTGTCTGTTGGCAACTCATTCTTCTTTCGTAAAATTAGCTTACACACTGCTCAGTTTCCACATGGAATATTGATACATATTTCACGTTAGTTGATTCTCCACCTGCCCTGTACAGCTCCCTCTTCTCCATCCCTCTTCCCTACTGTACTGCTCTGTCCCTGTCCTTCCCCCTTGCGCTTTTGCTCTGTTGTCTTCCCTATGGCCCTCCTTCAAAGCCTTGATTTTATTAGTCACATGTGCCCCTTTCTAGTGCCTGGCCCTTACCCATATTTTCTCCCACCTGTACAAATATTTAACAGAGGTTAAGATGCACGCAGGAGAGAGAACATGCAGCATTTGTCTTTCCGACATTGGTTATCGCTTTAAAAATGCTTTCCAGTTCCATCCATTTTCCTGAAAAGTTCATAATTTCATTTTTCTTTAAAGTTTAATAAAATTCCATTGTATACATGGATCACATTTTCATCGTTTATTCGTCTGTTGATGGACATTGAGGCTGATTCAACTTTCACACTTGTGAAAAGAGAAGCAATAAACGTGAGTGTACAAGTACCTCTGTAGTAGGATATGGAGTCCTTTGGGTATATGCTCAGATGTGGTGTAATTGCATCATGTGATAGCTCGACTTTGAGCTTTTAAAGAAGCCTCCACACTGATTTCCATAGTGACTGTAACTTACACTCTTACCAACAATGTTGTGATGACTCCTTGTTCCTCACATCTTCACCGGCATTTGTTACCACTTGTTTTCTTCATGGCCCTGTCTTACTGGGGTGAGAGGGAATCTCAAAATACTTTTAATTTGCATTTCTCTGATAGTTAGAGATGTTGAACATTTTTGAAAATGTTTATTGGCCATTTTTACTTATTCTTTTGGAAACTGCCTGTTCAGATCATTGACCCAATAATGAAGAGTTATTGGTTTTGGTGTTTACTATTTATAGTCTTTCATACATTCTAGATGTTAACCCCTTATCTGAGGTATCGCTAAAAAGAATTTATCATTTTCTTTAGGCTGTTTGTTCTGTTGATAGCTTCTTTTGCTGTGCAGAAGCTTTTTAATTTCATGAAAATTTTGACATTGAAGAAAGAAATTGGAGATGGAAAGCTCTTCTATATACTTGGATTGGTAGACTCAATAGTGTGAAAAATGGTCATCTTACCAAATGCAGTCTACAAATTCATTGAAATATGTATCAAAATTCCAATGCCATTCCTCTCATAAATACAGAAAACAATCTTCAAGTTCATATGGGAACACAAAAGACCATGAATAGCCAAAGCAATCTTTTGCAGAAATAACACAGTGTGAGGCATGACATTACCTGACCTCAAACTCAACTACAGAGCCATAGTGACAAAAGCAGCAAGATCATGGCACATAAATGGACACACAGAATGATAGAACATAACAGAAGACTCAGAGATATCCTCACACAGCTGTGGACACTTAAGTCTTGACGCTTAAGTCTGTGGACACAAGTCAAAAACACACTGGAAAAAGACAGCCTTTTCTCTTTGATTTTTTTTTTGTGTATTTCATACAGAACCTCCCAAACAATCTTATTCATCTTTATACCCGCATCCCAAATGGCATCCTCCCATAGCCTCCCCTCCATACTGGAGCCCATATACTGTGTCATCCCTGTTATTGCCCACTGTGTTGTCAGTGCCCCCAGCCATTCTAGAGTGCTTGTCCATCTGATGAATCTAGTCAGCCTATCTAGAGTTCCTTGTTTTAGGAAGGTCAGCTTGTTCTCATCTAGCAGCAATCAGTCGCCAAGATTAGATAAGATTGGGGTCTGCTGTTCATTTTCCCAGCTATACTGGATTACTATAGCTAAAGGCTACATATCAAGCAACAATGCTTCTTTTGAATTGATGGCCAGGGTGGCCAAAGGGATTTCCAGATAGTAACCCAGCATAGAACTGGAAAAATGAGCAGCAGACCCCAATCTTATCCAAAGGAATATAGACAACTGATTACCACTAGATGAGGAACAGCTGACTCTCCTAAAGCAAAGACCCCTAGATATGCTGACTAGATTCACCAGGAGGGCAAGTAGTGGGGAATGGCTTGGGATGCCGACAACACAGAGCAGACAGTAGCAGGAATATCAGAGTGTAAGGGCTCTAGTGGGGGGAGGGAGGCTATGGGAGGGTGCTACCTGGGAAGTGGGTATATAAATAAATAAAAAAGAAAAAAATTAATTCTTCAAAGCATAAAAATTTGCTCCTTAATAATTAGTAGATGTGAAAAATATTACCATTGAAATCTACCTGATGGCTTTATATCCATGATCAGATGCCAAGGAGCTCAGAAAGTAACTGACTATAACTAGTAATAATCAGATATATAGAGATTAGAAACCCATGTGCATCATAGTGTTAATTGTATTAAAAATGAATTTTTCTGTGTGAAACTGTATTTTAATAATGAAATGGAGATCTTTTTTTAAAGTTTAAAACTTCATTTAATTTTATGTCTTATGGGGGTTATATGGAGTACAATATTGTATAACTGTATCAGTTCAACTGTAAACCTAAAAATTTACAGCCAATTTTGAAAGAGATGCATTTTAGCTCTGGAAATTGTTATTGACTGTGTCAATGCTGTTGTAATGAAATGCCTCTTCTAATTATATGGTTATTAAATAAGTAATTTAAAAAAAGACAGCCTTTTCAAAAATGGTGCTGTCAAAACTGGATATCTACCTGCAGAAGAATGAAATTAGATCCATATCTCTCACTCTGCACAAAAATCAATTCCTATTGGATCAGGGACCTTAATTTAAAACAGCACTGAAACTGCTAAAGGAAAACATGAAAGAAACACTCAGGACATAGGTATAGATAACAACTTTCTGGATTAAACCCAATAGCACAAGAAACAGCTCCAAGAACTGACTAATCTTACTTTGCAAAATTTTGCACCACTGCCTGGCATTTGGCAATGGACAGGAACCAAATCTAGCATTATGAACTAAGTGAGTCAGCTCTAAACAGGATTCCTGAATATGAGACAAAACGTCAAGGACATGCTAAAATCTTCATAAATTAATGATTAGTAACATAATATACATAAGACTAATCAACATTTTCCCATAAGCCAGAAATGTATAGACTAGTCTAGAATTAGTAGAAGAAATATTTTGTAGGAAAAAATGTTTTTAAATTACACAAGACTGAGGTGATGGCTTAGGTGGTAAAGTTCTTGCTGCATGAGAATGAAGGCTTGATTTCCATCCCCAGCACTCATAAAAAGAGCCGAGTGTGGTGGCACACACTTGTAATCTCTGCCCCGGAGATGCAGAGACAGGTAGATAGATCCCTGAGGTTTGCTGGCTAGCCAGTCTAGCCTTGTTAGTGAGCCCAGGTTCCAGCGAGAGACCCTGTCACAAAAAAGCAAAGTAGATGGCTCCTGACAAACAACACCAGAGGTTGATCTCTGTCTTCCACATTCATGCACACATGTGATGGGCAACTGCACACACATATGCATCCAAACACACAAACATGTACAAACACTGGCACATACCCATACATAGACACCTTCCCATGTAGCGATTACTTGGGACATTTTTTACTTAACTAATGTAGCACAAATGTTAGGACATAATAAATATTAATACAAACACAAAGATGAATTAAAGACTAATAAACAGAACTATAAAGAGAAAGAAGAGCACAGGCACTGTTTCATGGTGAGACATGAAGAAATAGAGTGATTCATATCTTACTTCAGAGGAAACACTGATGCCTTCATGCGTTTTAGTCCACAGGTCCCCATCACATCTGGTGCTTTTTCTGAAGCAGGTTAGGAAAGTGCTACATTATAAATGTGAATGAAGTCCGTACTGACTAGAAACATATCTCACAAGCTAAGAGACTCATAGAATTCGTAAAGTGCAACTAACAGAGAAAATGACAAGTCAGGGTACCAACACTTCCCCCTTTATATTTATTTATTTATTTATTTATTTATTTATTTATTTATTTATTTTTAAAGGTCCACATTAGCTACTTGGTAGACTTTTTAAAAACGTTCTTGAATACTCAGGTTGCATTCAGATACAGTCATCATTCAAACTTGATGAGAATTCATGAAAAAGCAGGCTGCCACCCAGTGATAATAAGTAGCCAGGAGGTGTGGTGCACTGTAATCTCAGAACTTGGGTGGCTGAGGCAGGGGGACTGTGACTTTGAGGCCAGCTTGTTACATAACAAGCCTCAATTTCAGAGACATACAAATCTCATACTAGGCCTCTGTGTGTGTGTGTGTGTATGTGTGCATGTATGTATACATATGTCTGTGTATTCTGTCGGTTCTGTTTCTGTTTCTGTGGAGAACCCTAACACAAGGTTTATCAAACACAATAGGTATTGATGTCATCACTTGTCTCATGATGTCATCACTTGTCTCATGATGTCATCACTTGTCTCATAAACTATGTTCCATTATGGAACAATTTATAAGATATCAAATATACCTGATTGGCCTGGAACATCTCTTCCCTTAAAATGTAGAGTATCAGATAGCTGAAAGGAAATTGTCTGTTAAGAAGCTATGGACTTTGATGCTGGGTACTTTCATTAGCAGTGTAGTGGAGTGGTTAAGAGTATCTATGTTTATACCCTCGCTCAACAAATTATCAATTTTAAAAACGATTTACAAGTTCCTAGGTCTTTTTGTATCTTTGTGACTGGTCGGTAAGACAAGGACAGTAAGAGTATTCTGTTAAAGGGGTCATGAGCTTGAAATATGCAATTTGCTTAGACTTATGTCAGTAGATAGGCAACAAATGTGTACCATTGCATTATTAAAGTATCATACCAAACCATAACATTTCACATAATGACACTGTAATTGTATTAGAGAAAAGCAAATATAAAAAGCATTTACATATCAATAGTATCTGTGATCAGTTTGCCTGACTCATTATCTATGGCATTTACTTGATTGTTCATTAAAGCACTTATTTATGTATTTGTTGATCAAGCATTCACAGAAAATAACTTTCTTCTCATAGAGACCCTGTATTTAGTGATGAAGATAAAATTATATAGTCCTTTCTCTAAAAGAGCTCATGGAATTCAGCATATGCATCTTGATTTTATTGTTCAAGTATTATTGTACATGTTTAATATCAAATGTTTCCTTCTTGAAAGATATGCTTTCATTTCCATGATGTGGCGTACTTCTGTTCAGTTGGAGGCTGGTGAACTCATTGCTGATATCCCATTTCCCACAGCCATTGAGGGAAGAGCATATCCTTTTCCATCACGTTACCTTGGTCACAAATTAGATGACTGTGAATTCAGGGTTATTTCCTGGACTCTACCCTGTTCCCTTTGTGGATTTACTTGTTTTTAAGCCAATGCTGTGCTGTCATGATTATAGTCTTTTTATAATATGCTTTGAAACCAGTAGGCATACTGCCTCTAGTTATGCTCTGTGCTCAAAGCTGTTTTGCTATTTGGAGTCTTTTGTGGTTACGTATGAATATAAGCATTTTCTTTCTCTTAGAAGTGACGTGTGTGAAACTGTAGATTGCTTTGTGAAGTGTGGTCATTTTTCACAATGATGATCATTCCAGCTTTCCATTTATTTGTGTTTTCTTCAATTTATTTCATTATCATTTTATAGTTTTTGGTATGCCAGACTTTTTAACTATTGGTTAAATTTACACTTAAGGAACTTTTCTGTTGCTACTGTAAATGCAGTTATTTTCTTAATTAATTTTTTAGGTAGTCTGTTATTAGTATACAGAAACATCACTGTTTTTTATATGTTAATTTTGTATCCTAAAACTTTATTAAAATAATTTATCAGTTCTAATGATTTTGGGGGAAGATTTTAGAGTTTTCTATGCATAAGATTATTTCTCCATCAAATTGAAACAATAATTTTTGTTCCTTTTAATCTGTTTGAGTTACTTCATTGCTCTAAGGTTCCTAACAAGTGGGGAAGGAGTGATGGGAACAGGTATCCTTACCACATACTGTCTCTAACATTAGCCAGGATTTTATCATGTATGGCTTTGATGGCACTTAAACTGTGGAGAGCTTTTATTATGAAAATGTGTTAGATAATCTGTTAAACTAGTTTTGCATATTGAGATGACTGTAAAATTCTATCCTACATTTTACAATGTGTATTGTGTTTCTTGCTTTGCCTATATTGAACCATCCTTGCATTCCAGGACTAAATTCTAGTTGATCATGGTGGAAGCTTCTTTTAATATGTTCTTTATTTATGTGTGCTGATATTTTCTTGAGGAAATTTATATCATATTCATCATAGACATTCTCCTATAATTTTTTCCTTATGATATCTGTGTCTGCCTTGGCTATCAGGGTAGGACTAGCCTCATAAAATGAGATTGGGTTTGTCCTTCCATTTTAGCCTTTTGGAGGCATTTGTCTGCTAGACAGAGTTGGGTACAAGTCCTACTAGTGTTCTCAACATTTTCCATGGGACAAGTCAGGAATAAACCCCTTTGTGAAGAATCCCAGCATAAACAGCAAGAAAGCTCAATGTCTACCTCCAACATATGTTTCCTATTAAAGAAATCATAAATCTAGGGGAAGTCTCTGATAGGCCAGGAACAGTCAGCAACATCTAGAGAACCATTCCCCTTGCTGTTCAATCATAGCTTTCCCAAGCCTGTGGTCTGTTGGTGGCTCTACCTCACTACCAATTTCTGGCATATTCATGTAGTTACTTTTGCCCATGGATTGTTGCTAGTTGGATCTCTGTGAGGTGGAGATGAGGATGCAGATGGAGATGGAAAATTTGTATTCTCTCATCTTGCTCACATGATGGCTCTATGTAAGATTTAATAAGCTTAAATATCACCACGTTACTTACCATTGAGTTTATACCTTACATACATTCTACCATTACAAGAGAAAGATTGCCATTCTCAAAATAGAAATTATTTTATATTCTGTCTTTGCAATGACTGACTCTCTATGTCTGACTATTGTTTTCTACAGGAAGTTCAATTTCAGGCTGTTCTCTTCTGATGTCTTGGTTTTTCTGTCAAATCTTTTTCTTACATTTCTTCTTTGAGAAGTTAACAACTTCACCCTATTTATGTGGGTGTATCTTGTTTTCCCGCAACAACCTATAATTCAACAGCTACAAAAGTGCTTCACATGAAATATACTGGGCAAATGAATAATTGTGAAAAACAGCAAACTATTAACTTCTGTGCTCATGTTTTTGCAAGATCATGGATCCAGTTAGAATTTTCTTTGTCAAAGTTGAACAAAGTCTTCTCCCAACCTTCCCTTTCTCCTTACTGTCTTTATTAGAGTTGCTTTTTGTATGTATCCACTCAGTTTATAGCAATGAAATGCAGGGAGTTTAAAAAGTAGTTTGGGAGGGTGGAAGTCCAAGATTAGAATGGCAGCTAGCATGGCCAGTCTCTGGGAGGGCCTTTTCCCAGTGTGTTGACAGCTGCCTTCATGCTGTGCCCTCATATGGTAGAGAAAGACAGAAAGCCAGCCCTCTGGTGTCTCTTTCTATAAAGTCACCAATCCTATTATGAGGCTCCACCCTCATGGCCTTATCTAAATGGAATAATCTGGCAAAGAGTTTCAGCAGATGAATGTGAGGGCAACACAGGTCAGTCCATAGCATTCTTTCTTTATAACACTGAGTTTTTATAAAAACTTTTCTACGTAGATCTTAGCTCATGAAAAATTCATTTACCCTGAGTACTGGAAAATGTACTCATTTCACAAATGTTTCAGCTGAAGTGCTTCCCGTGGCTGAGTGCTTCGTTTGTTTTAGGATAGGGCTTTGGACAGGACTGAGGCCTGAGGCTGAGAAGGGGATGCTGAGAGGGGGGTGCTGCCAGGCCCTGAGAGGTTGCTCTCCTTTTTGTTCAGAGGCCCAAAGTGCTGCTCGATCTTCCTGGGAGAAGATTTTTGACATGCACTTTTCAGAAGGAGCAAAGTAAAATAGAACTCCTTATTTTATTGCTAAATGTTTATAAACTCTTCTTCATTTATCTGAAGCATGATTCTGGGGCAATTTATGAATTTGGAAGAAGTGAAATCTTTTCAAACACATATTGAACGTGTACCGTTGTTGCCATTTACATTGCTTACCTTGTGCGCCTAATGTGTCAGAGAGTCTAATGGTTTAAAAGAACATAGTTTAGAAGGAATCAAAAATAAAATTATATTCATGACTGCAAGGTTCCAGCAAAACCAAGGATTTGTCTTCCAGTTTTTCTTAATCAAAATGCTTATTACTGACAATCCAAAGAAAAGTGAGATAAATGTATATGTGGGTGCTTGTGTGTCCTGCATGTATAAGAGAGAGGTCAGCAAAATTGCTTAAGAATTATTAATTGCCTAAAAGTGGAAATAGTCTAATTGTCCATCAGTTAGTGAATAAATAAATAAGAAATGGCGTATGCACACAATGGAATTCTGCTCAACAATAAAAGAAACAAAATGACATATGTATCAATGTGAATGAGAACCTCAAAATAGGAAAATTGCAAAATATCAGATGCAAAATTACACATGTTGTTATGATTGCATTAATATGAAATGTCCAGAAGACAAATCTGTAGAAGAAGAAACTATTAGTGCTTTCATAAGGCGAGGGAGCCCTAATTGTAAAGACACACAAGACATCTTTTGGAACTTACTGAATAGTATACATTAAAGGACAGATTTTCAATGTGTAAATGATACTTAAATAAAGCTCTTTAAAGCAAAGAGAATTATTCAAACCAAAATGGAGATTTTGAAAAAATAACCTCTTTTAGTTTTTAAAAATATTTTTGAGCTTTTGTACATTTTGTACAACAGTTCTTAATTAAATTAAGACCACCTCCTCCATCCATGACCCCACCCCCCACACCCCAGGTATATTCTACCATACATGTTAATTCCCATCCAATCAAACATTTTATTTCATATCCTTCAGTGCAAGTTTATCCACTGGAGTCTAGTCAGCCTATCTAGTGACCTTAAGGAAGGGCTATTCTCCCTCACCCAGCTGTAATCAATCTCCGATAGTTCTCAGGCTAGGGCCAGCCTGCCAATCATTTTGCTTGCACCACTCTGGGCTCTTGTTTGATTGAGTTGGCATGGGTCTTGTGCTCGATGCCACCACTGTCACAAGTTCACATGAGCAAGCTTCCAGTGGTCTGAAAGTCCCTGCTCCCCTATGTTCATCGACCAACCCTGGCTCTTAATCTTTCCACCCGCCCTCTTCCACAATGGTCCCTGAGCTGTGGATAGGTGAGGCTTAATATAGGAGTCCTATCCAAGGACACATACTCTGAAGTGTTATTCTCTAAAACTGAGCCAGTTATGGCCTTCTGTATGCATCATACTCTGTTGTATAAGGAAGCTTTGCTGGTGAGAGTTGAGAATGCACTAATATTCTCCACTATGTTCCATGAGCCTTAGTTATAGAGGTTCCACTGTGGAAATGTCACATAGGGGTGGGCATCTCTCAGACATATATTCTCTGTATGAGACCAGTTGTGGAACTCTGCAGTAGCCTACCTCTGCTACACAAAGAATCTTCTTTGATGAGAGGTGTATTGCATACTTTTCTGTAAGTAAAAGGATCCACACTTAGGATATAGTAAGAAATTTCATTTGTCTAGCGATAGGGCAGAGATATGTTTTTCTCTAGGATCTCTGACCTCTCCAGTCATGCATATTTGGCTATAATTACAGTGCCACCCATGAGTTCACTTTCATTGAGAGGGCTTTAAGTTCAATTAGATAGCTGTTGATTACCCTTCAGATGACAGTGCCACTACTGCATCAATAGAGGTAGTTTGCTTTGCCAGTCATTATGGTTATTTGGCTTTAGGACTGGGTTGGATCATTGATTGATTTTTTCTCTTCTCTTTTTTTTTTCTTTTCATAGTATCTTCTAGAACTATAAGAGCTAGTCTTTAGGGAACAGGCTTCCAGGTCAGTTCCTGCTCCACTGCTCCAAGTCCTGTGTCCAAATTATGACCTGTCTTCAGCAGTCAGGTCTTACCTTTGAGTTCTGGGTGATAATCAAGGGCTTGGCAATAGCTTCTATTATTTTGGGAGACCCTTGGACTACTCTGACCAACTACTCGAAGGGAGATTCCCTCCTGTCTGGCACTGTACTCCTTGCCATAGGGCTCCCAGGTATACACATGCACTGATGTTCAGACACTATGTGCATTTCTCAGGGGTTTCCCAAGCCAACACATTCCCTCTGTCTTCCCACACTACTCATGATCTGTTCATCCTTCCTTCTTCTTCCCTTCCAACCTCCCTCATCCCTTAACCATCCAAGTACCCTCATTATCCCCACTCTCCACCCCATAACACCTACCTCTCCTAGCCCCATGCTGCTGAGTTCCTTTCTCCCCATCCCCCACATTCCCCTGATGTCTCTTCTGGCTCCCAGCCAAACACTCCCACTCCCCACCCCCCATGGTCTGCTCCCTAATATCCCCCTCTTTAGGGCTTTTTCTTTCCCTTTACCTCCATGCTTCTTTTTCCATTTTCCTGGCTCCTGCTATTACATCAGGATATATACTTTCACATAAGGGATTGGTGTTATGATCCGCAAGTGAGGGAGAACATATGTCACTTGCTTTGCTGAGTTTGTGTTACTGCACTTAGTATAACGTCTCTAGCTCCATCCATTTACCTGCAAGTTTCATAATTTCTTCTTTTCTAACTGCTGAGTAGAACGCCATGTGCTAATGTACCACATTTTTATTATCCATTCCCTAGTTGAGGGACATTTAGGTTGCTTCCATTATCTAGCTATTGTGAAAAGAGCAGCAATAAACATGGATATATAGGCATTTCTACTGTAGAATGAGTCCTTTGAGCATATGCCAAGGAGTGGTATAACCAGATCATATCGTAGATTCATTTTTAGTTTTTTAAGAGTTCGCCACACTGCTTTCCATAGTGGTTGCACGCGTTTGCAATCCCACCAGCAGCGAGCGAGCGTTCCCCTTTCCCCACATCCTCGCCAGCACTTGGTATCTTTTGTTCTCTTGATCTTAATGAGCCTGACTGGGGTAAGATGGACTCTTAAAGTGGTTTTTAATCTGCATTTCTCTAATAACTAAGAATGTTGAGCACTTTTTAAGGTGTTTCTTAAACATTTTTATTTCTTCATTTGAGAACTCTGTTCAAATCCATAGCCCATTTTTTATTGGGTAATTTATTTTCTTGTTTCTTTGCTTTTTGAGTTTTTGTATATTCTGGATATTAGTCCTCTGTCAGATGTGTGACATGTGAAGATTTTCTCCCACTCAGTGGCTTTCCTCTTCACTTCCTTAGTTGTTTCTTTTGCTGTACAGAAGCTTTATAGCTTAATGAGATCCCATTTATTGGTTGCTGACCTTAATGCCCGGGCACTGATGTCTGATTTAGAAAGTCCTTTCCTGCACCTATATCTTGTAGGGTGCTGCCTATGTTTTCGGCTAGCAGTTTCAGAATTTCAGGTTTTATATTGAGGTCCTTAATCCACTTGGAATTGACTTTTGTGCATGGTGAAAGATAAGGGACCAGTTTTGTTCTTATACAAGTGGCGATCCAATTTTGCCATCACCACTTGTTGAAGATGCTGCCTTTCCTCCATTGTGTGTTCTTGGCACCTTTGTCAAATATCAGGTGGCTAAAATGGCATGTACTTATGTTTGGGTCTTCTATCATGTTCCATTGAACAACATGTTTATTTTAGTCTCAGTACCATGCTGTTTTTATGACTACAGATCTGTAATATAGTCTGAGATCTGCTATGATTATTCCCCCCAGCATTGTTCTTTTTGCCTAAGGTTGCTTTGGATATCTGGGGTCTTTTGTGATTCCATATGAATTTTAGGATTTTTTTTTCTATCTCTAGGAAGAAAGTCTTTTCTTCCATCTCCTGGTATCTTCCTCTATCTCTTTCTTTAAAGGTTCAAAACTTTCATTGTAGAGATCTGTAATGTCTTGGGGTTAGGTTTATCCCTAAATATCTTATTTTTTGAGGTTATTGTGACTGGTAGGGTTTCCTTGAATGCTTTTTCTATTGCTTGTTATTGGTATATAGAAAGGCTATGATTTTTGCAAGTCGATTTGGTAACCTGCCACTTTCTGAAAGTATTCATCATTTCTAGTAGTTTTCTGGTAAAATTTTTGGGATCTCATGTATAATATCATATCATCTGTAAAAAGTGATAATTCGACCTCTTCTTTTCCAATTAGTACCTCTTTAATTTCTGTTTTTTATCTTAATTGCTCTTGCAAGAGTTTCAAGCACTGTGTTGAAAAGGAGTGGAGACAATGGATAGACTTTTCTGGTTCCTGATTTAAGTAGGAATGCTTCTAGCTTTTCTCCACATAGAAAGATGTTGGCCATGGGTTTGTTGTATATAGCTTTAATTATGTTGACACATATTCCTTCCAGTCCAATTCCCTCTAGGACTTTTAACATGAATACATGTTGGATTTTGTCAAAGGCCTTTTCTGCATCTATTGAGATGATCATGTGATTTTTGCCTTTAAGTACATTTATATGTTTTATTATATTTATTGACATATATATTTTAAACTATCCTGCATCTCTGGAATAAAGTCAAGTTGATTGTGGTGGTGGATGATCTTTTTGATGTATGTCTGCATGTGTTTTGTGAGTACTTTGTTGAGAATCTTTGCGTCGATGTTCATTAAGGATATGGCCTATAGTTTTTTTTTTTCAATTGTGTCTCTACTGGTTTTATATTACAGTGATAATGGCTTTATAGAAGGAGTTTAGGACTTCTTCCTCTGTTTCTATCTTTTTGAATACTTTAGGAATTGCTGGTTGTAGATATTTGAATATCTGGTAGATTCTGTTGTGAATTCATCTGGGCCTGGGCTTTTTTTTAGTCAAGAGGCTTTGTAATACTGTATCCGTTTCCTTATTTGTTTTGGGTATGTTTAAGCTGTTGAGTTTTTCTTGGTTTAACTTTGGTGGTTTCCATGAATTTAGAAATTCTTCCATCTCATTTAGATTTTCAAATTTTATAAAGTATGTATTTTGAAGTATTTCCTTATAATATTCTGAATATTTTTGGTGTCTGTTGTGATGCTTCCCCTTTCATCTCTGATTTTATTCATTTGGATTTGTTCTTTCTTTCTTTTGGTTAACTGGACTCTTAGATTATTTGATTCTTTGTATTGTTTTCTTTATTTCTATTTCATTAATTTCTGCTCTGGTTTTTGTATTTCTTCTCGTGTACTAGGTTTGGGGTTGGTTTGCTCTTGCCTTTCCAGAGTCCTCAGTTATACTCTTAAATCATTTATATGTGCTACTTCATCTTTTTGTCTTTTTGAGACAAGGTCTCCCTGTAGCCCCAGCTGTCCTGGAACTCACTATGTAGACGAGGCTGGCCTTGAATTCACAAAGATCCACCTGCCTGTGCCTCCCAAGTGCTGGGATTAAAGGCATGTGCCACCACGCCTGGCTCTTTCTGATTTTTTAATATAGGCACTCAGAGCTATAAACTTCCCTCTTAGGATTGCTTTTAAAGTGTCCCAGAGGTTTTGCTGTTTTATATTACCATTTTCATGTAGTTCCAGGAATACTTCTATTTCTTCCTTAATTTCTTCTTTGACCCATTCATCATTCAGGAATGTGTTGTTTAGTCTCCATGAGTTCATGTAGTTACTAGAGCTTCCTTTGTTGTTGACTATAAGCTTAACAGCATTGTGGTCTAATAGAATGCATGGAATTATTTCAATAATTTTGTATTTTTTGAGGTTTGTTTTGTATCCCAGTGTGTGATCAACTTTAGAGAAACTTGCATGGGCTGCTGAGTAGAAAGTGTATCTCTAGTGATTGGTTGGAATATTCTGTAGATGCCTGTTAGGTTCATTGGATGTCTCTCTGTTTATTCTTTTCTTAATTTTATTTATTATATTTATTTTATTTGTATGGTTGTATTGCCTATATGTGGGTAGGTGCACCCCTGTTGTGCAATGCCCTCAGAGGTCAGAGAGGGCATCAAATCCCATGGAACTGGAGCTACAAATTTTTTTCAGCTGCCCTCTGGGTGCTGGGAATAGAACCCAGGTCCTCTTCAAGAGCAGTCAGTGCCCTTAACCACTGAGCACTCTCTCCAGTCCTCTCTGTTTATTCTTTGTCCAGTTGACCTGTCTATTGGAGATAGTGGGGTATTGAAGTCCCCTCTTATCACTGTGTTGGGGTTAATCTGTGTTTTATAGTTCTGTAATGCAGTTTTTTTTAAATGAAATTGGGTGTATCAGAGTTTGGTGCATATACTTTCATGACTATAATATCTTCTTGGTCAATTGTTCCTTTGAATAGAATGAAGTGGCCCTCTTTATCTCTTCCAGTTATTTTTAATTTGAATTCTATTTTGTCAGATGTTAGAATTTCAACACCTGCTTGCTTCTTAGTGCCATTTACTTGGAATATTTTTTTCCCTTCTTTAGCTCTAACATTGTGTCTGTCCTTGAAGTTGAGATGAGTTTCTTGAAGACAACAAAAAGATGGATTTTCTTTTCTTAATCCATTCCACTAGCCTGTGCCTTTTGACTAGGGAGTTGAGGCCACCGATATTTAGAGTTATTATTGGAAGACATGTGTTGGTCACTGTCATTTTAATTGATTTGTGTTCTTGGTCCTATTTTGTATTTTCATAATTATACCTTCCTTTGTTTTCTTTCTGTAACTCTTGGGTGCAATCATTCCTTTCTTTGATCCTTTGTGTTGCTTGGAGTATTCTCTGTAGGGCTGGCTTGGTAGACATGAATTCTTTTAGCCTTTTCATGTCATGGAAAATATCCTGTTCCCCTTTGACTTGATAGATAGATTTTCTGGGTAAAGTATTTGGGGTTGGCATCCATGGTCATTTAGAACAAGGAATACTTCAGTCCAGGCTCTTCTGGCTTTCATAGTTTGCATTGAAAAGTCAGCTGTAATTCTGATGGGCTTTCCTTTATACATAACTTATTGTTTTTCTCTAGCAGCTTTCAGTGCCTCTCTCTGTTCTGTACATTTAATGTTTTTACTGTGATATGCCATGGGGAGTTTCTGTTCTGGTCATGTCTAATTGGTGTTCTATGTGCTTCTTCAATTTGTATAGGCATCTTTCCTTAGTTTAGGGAAGTTTTGTTCTATAATCCTGTTGAAGATCTGGTCAGTGCTGTTGGCCCGAGATTTTCCTCCTTCCTGTATGTCTATGATATGTGGATTTGGTCTTTTCATGGTGTCTCACATTTCCTTTTTTAAATTTTTTTTCTTTTTTTAAAAATTTTTATTATTTTTATTTTATGTGTATGCATGTATTGCTTGCATGTAGGCAAGTGCACCCGTGTTGTGCAATGCCCGAGGAGGTCAGAAGAGGCTGTCGGATTCCTTGGGACTGGAGTTATGGACAGCTGTTAGCTGCCATGTGGGTTCTGGGATTCAAACTCAGGTCTTCTGCAAGAACAATCAGTGCTCTTAACCGCTAAGCCATCTCTCCAGCCCCTTAAAAAATTTTCATAGTCTTTGCTTGAGGAGTCTAGCTCTGCTTTGTCACCCAGTCTTGATATTCTGTCTTCTGTCATTCATTCTACCTGCCGTGCTTTCTCCTGTTGTTTCAAGTTGACTTACTGAGTTTTTTCAATTCTGTCTTCATTTCGGCTTGGGTTTTCTTCAATAGTTCAAGGCCTGAATTGCTTTTGTTATTCCATTCATTTGCACATTTGTATTCCCTTGAGCTTCCTTCACAAGTTTATGCCTATCCTCTTGGAGTTCTTTGAGCTGTTTGTCTATGTGTTCTTTAAATTCTTTGATTGTGTTTATAATTGTTCTTTTAAATTCTGTGTCGTGGGGTTCCTCGGGGTGATTCTCATTGTAGTACACTTCTGTGGGACTGGTGGATTTTGTTGGGGACATAGTCTCTTGGTTTTTCACATTGTGTTTTATGTTGCTTTTTGGGTGTATCTGTGTGTCCTATAGGAAATTCTATTTTTCCTCTGTTTATTTGAGCTTTGGTTCTGTTCATATTGTTGATGTAACTGGGTTGCTTTTTGCTCAGGTACAACAGGGTAGTTACTATGTGCTTCAGATTCTCCCAGGGGATTAGGCTGGTCTTGGTAGTAGGCAGGTCAGGGTAGTAGACAGAAAGAGTCAAAGGCTGGTGTCAGGAATCCAAGGCAATGTGGGGGTGGGGACAACCAGGATAGAAGGCTGCTCTAAGGAATCCAAAGGCAAGGTGGGGTGGGGACAGGCTGCGAAGGGTCTAACAAGCTAGTCTGGACAATTGAGGTGATCTGAGTGCAGGGAGTCAGGTTGCAGTGGTTAGGGCTGAGGGTAGTCCAGAGATCTGGGGCACAAAGAGCAAAAGCAGGCCTGTAACCAAGGCTAGAAGGGGAACCAGATGTGGGGTTGGGGGAATAGGAGTTGCTCAGGCTGTAGGGGAATCAAGTCACAGTGGGCAGGATCACAGACTTATCAGGGAAGAAGTCTGGTCTCACAAGTTCAAAGGGAAGGTGAGGGTAGGGATAGCCTGTGAAGGGTCTAACAAACTAGACTGACAGATTGAGCTGGTCTGAGTGTAGGGGATCAGAATGTAGTGGGTTGGTCTGGACTAAGAGGGTAGTCCAGAGATCTGATGGGCTAAGAGCAAAAGCAAGCCTGTGCCCAAGGCTAGAAGGGGAAGAGTGTCAAAAAATAATCTTAACATCCATGTTTTGATTATGTGACCAATCCCAAATCTGCTGATATGTGAATTTCATATACATTAAACAAGTTTAAGGAATAGTCCTAGGATAGTCCATCCCGTGTACTCGGGGCATTGGGCTTTTCAACAGGAACTGGTAGATTGCAGAAAGTCTCACTCTCAGAATGTCTGCATAATGTCAATTAGCATATTAACAAGAAGATTTTCTGAATATGGAAACAGCCTTCTCAATTTTTAACTCCCCGGTTATTTTTTTAAAGTTATTACTGATCAGTGTTCATTAGTGAGCTGTCAGTAAATAAAAATAACTTTCTGTAGTCTCTTACAACTTTGATCAAAAGATCTTGGAGCTTTCTGGGTTCATTAGTTTTTTAAATACCTCGGTGTTGTATAAAGGTGTCAGGAATGACTACTCTCATTTTGTAAACAGAGAAACTGAGGCATTTTCAAGATACTGTTAAGGTCACTTGAGATTTGAATGAAACACAGTGGTTATGACATATTAACCATATAATTAGAGGAAAGACAAGCAGGGCTCAGCAGAAACCAGCAGCTAACTGTAAGCTGCATTGCTTTAAAATCCTTGGTTTTCATTTTGTTTTTATTTTTAATTACTTGCTCTATTTCATAGTGGAAGGATATCTACAACTTCCCACGAAGATTGAGTAAAAGCTGGGAAGATGATTTAGTCAGTAAAGTGCTTTCCATCCAAACACGGGGACCTGAGTATGGATCCCTGGCACCACATAAAAGGCTGGGCACAGCAGTGCACATCTATAACCCCCAGTGCTGGGAAGGCAGTGACAGGTGGATCTCTGGGCTTTCAGGTCAGCCAGCCTATCTGAATCGATGTGCTTCAGGCTCGGTGACAGACCCTGTCTCAAAAATATAAGATAGAGAATGTTGTAGGAAGACACCTGACAGGGACCTCGGGGCCTCTACCTGCACTCACACCTGTGAATAAACACACACACACACACACACACACACACACACACAAAATTGAAAAAAAAAAAACAGTTTGCTTAATATTAGGCCATTTCCTTAAGAACTTTTGTTTTTTTTTTTTCTTTAGGAAGAAATGGTGTACATTTTCCAGGAAATCATCCAAGTTACTTACTAATTAATAAAAGAAAAAAATTATAGCTATATAGATAAACACACAGCTATAATTGATGAGTCAACTAGATAGAAGTGCTCCATTGCCCACTGATTCTGAAGGACACAGTGAAAAAGAGATATGTTTTACTCTAATGCAGCTTTCATATGAATGGAGGTTAAGGACATAAACTCTTATTTATTTTACAAAAGCCAACTTAACTCCAATTAAAAGTGACACACAGGAGATAATAAGTCATGTATCACAGTTTCAATGCAGCTAGGCAGGAGGACTTGGCGTGTTCTCAGCACGATGATGGATTGCAGGGTGATGGAAATGCTGCTGACCCTGAGGTGACCATGACATAATGTAAACAAGTACAGAAATAGAGTGCTGTGCCTCACCAACAGGAGCCATTGTTACATGACACGTTAAGTTCCGAAGAAGACAGCAGATCCCATCTGCCATCAGAATGAGTCTCAAAGAAGCAGCTCACTGTGTGCATTTTTAGAATAAACATTTGCTTTTATGAAACAATTTTACATGACTTTTCTCTGTTATGGGCACTTGAATTTTCAAAGGCTTGTTCCTTGGGACACCTGGTGAGGGGAATGGTCTTTAAGATCAGGGATTACCATGTTTGTATGGCCACACACTCATATGCACACATGCATGATACTCACACAGAGAACATGCACATAAGACACACATTAACACAGGCAGGACACACACACAGGACACACAAACATGCAGGACACACAGGACATGCACATGTTCAGGACACACACACACGCATACATACATACACACATATACAAATACTCAGGACAGACACACAGTACAAATACATACAGGACACACACATACAGGACACACACTCAGGCAGGATACACATATTCAGGACACACACACATACACACACACTCAGGACATGCACACACACAGGACACACACCACACACACATGCAGGACATACACACAGTACACACACATGAAGGACATACACACAGGACACACACACACATGCAAGACATATACATATGCACATGTAGGACACACATACTAAGGATACGTACACACAGGACACATATAGATGTGCAAGGCACACATTCAGGACACAGACACAGGACATACACTCATATGCCACACACCTACAGGACATATATACACACACTCAGCGCACACACACACACACACACACACACACACACACACAAACAAACAAGGAAATTTTATCTTGTCGTTGGCCCACTCCTGCTTCTTAATGTATAGCATTTCATACACAGCAGCCTTTTGAGACTATTTATGCCTTGAATTCCTTGTTGCTTGGCTGAGGCTTACTTCCCACGTAATATCTGTTTTGTTTTCTGGTACACTGTTCCTCTCGTATCATTATCTTTTGTGTTCCTCAGATGAAATCCAATGTTGCTGCTCTTTTAAAATATGCTCCATCAACCTCTGTTGGGACACCTGAGGTGCTAATTAAAATGTATACTCCTGAGTACAAATACAGATTTACCATCTCATAATCTCCGTGATGGGAGTGCTAAAATGTATAATTTAGCACAAACCTTCTCAGAGATTCATATACACATTAAACTCAAGACCTTTTCCTGTCTTATAATAATAGTTTATGCTTCCACAGCACTTACTGTGTACAAGGCATTGTTTAAGTACTTTATAATAACTCATTCAATTTTCACAGAAACCTTTGAGATGTTATGACTTAAAAATAGTTACTTTTGTGCAAAAATTTCACCTTGGACATGGGACTATGAACTATTTTCTAATCACAGAACGGGAGCTGTATCCCTAACTACCAAACCTTGGAAGGAATCGGGATGCTCTTTAGCGGGTGTGTGGATACACTGAGGTACATCCAGACAATGGGGTGATATTTAGCATAAAAAATGAGCCACAAGAGGCCATGGAAGAACCTTAAACACTTATTATCAGAAGAAGAATAAAATCCATTTGGGAAAAGCTATGTACCATGTGATTCCAACTATATGGTACTCTAGAAAAAACATGCTGATGAGGACAGGGTTAATGTCAGTGATTGTCAGGGTTTGAGGTTGGGGTGAGTGAGGAGAGCACAGAAGAATGTTTAAGGCTACAAAGCTACATGGTATGGTGCATCAATGTCTTATCCACTTGTCCAAAGCTGAGGATTATACACCACCCAGAGTGAACCTCGGGAGCTATGGGCTTCAGGTAGGGACTATGTGTTGGGGTAGGCTCATCACTTTGAACAAATGTGAGACTCCAGTGCAGCTGTTTAGAATGGAAGAGGTTGGCTGTGTGACACAGAGGTGGGGCAAGGGTAGGAGTAGGTGGGAACGCCCCTTAATTTCTGTTCAGTTTAGGTGTCAACCTAAAATTATTGTAAAAATAGCTATTTTCATGCCTAGTTCTAGAATACTGCATTCATCCAAGGTTAATCATCTTTCCCAACTGGTGTAGAAGCTATGCTGTCTTTTAGTTCTTTGGCATGTTAATTCTCAAGCATATCTTCATTCATTGATTCATTCATTGATTCATTCATTCATATCTTCTTGGATTGAGTACCAAACTGAAGTTGCCCAGGAAACGAGATTGGGTGCCAAGATCTGAAGACACAAGAGGACAAGGTTTTGATGGAGTTAATGAAAAGACATTAATCCAGATTTATAAAAGTCATTACAACAAACTCTAGGTTGTGAAATGGCCTGTAAATCCAATCAGAAGGTGGTCGGTCACTCCCTTAACATTCCTGCCACTATTGCACTGGGCATATCTTGCCAGGCCAGCTGTTATTGCAGCTTGCAGTGTTCACAGCTGGGCAAGGATGATGATTACTTTTCTCCTCCCATAGCATGTGTAGCATCTTCTAGTACTATGAAAGCTAGCAGGTAGAGATGAAGCTTCGAGGCCAGTACCATTTACTGAGCTTCAGTTTTTTGAGCACTAAGCACTGGCCAGGCATTAGGGTGGGATTTTCATGCCACCTCTGGCTTTTATAGCACCATGGAGGGCAGACCTGAAGTTGACAATGGTTCAGGTGAAGAAATCGAATCTGAGAGGGTCTTATTTTCTCCCTTCTCACCCAGAATTTCTGAATGTCTCTTCCCTCTGCCTCCTGAGGAGTCCGTGCGGCCCACTCTTTGAAGCCAGTGTTGTAGGTCTCACTCAGTTCCAGGAGGTCACACATGAATGCTCTCTCTAATCTCTGTGGACTCGTTCATTCCTCATTGCTTTCCAACAGAGCCATTAAAACTCAAGTCTCGCATTGGAGAGAATCGACTAAAATATATTTAAACAGCACGCCATTCAAATTATTTTTTAAAAAGCAATTTTCTACTGTAGACATAGAAACCAACGGATCTATTTTAGCTCGCATAATTTCTGATTAACTAATTTAATATCTTTGAAATTACATAAGCAAACTTGGAAGAAGCTGCCATCAATTTCTTGCCTTTGGATGTAACATAATATTTTCAAAAAATGAACCAAATAGAGTAATTAGCCCCCAGGCAGAACAAATGACTCTAATAGCAATCTCTCAGAACATTCTTTTGGTGGGAAGACTAAAAAGGAAAATAAAACTGTGGCAGCCCATGGGTTAAAGCTCAGTATGTGCCCCATTAAGCAAAGGCTTGGCACACTAATGCCTGGAGTTACGTCACAGAAACTCAGAAGTGATGGCCACCCTTCAGGCTGTCAAGACTCTGTTTCTGGTGTATTAACGGCAGCACTCAGCTGCCTACAATCTAGTGGAGAGAGATTTTATTTTGTAGTTCTTTAGTTAATTTGATTCCTATTCAATTTGAAGGTCCACTATTCATACAGGATAAGATTATAGACAAAGTATCTCAGTTGTAGAGGTGGTGTGGTGGTGTACGCCTTTAATCCCCGCACTTAGGAGGCAGAGGCAGGCAGATTTCTATGAGTTCAAGGCCAGCCTAGTTTACATAGTGAGTTCCAGGACAGCTGGGGCTACAGGGAGACCTTGTCTCAAAAAGATCGAAAAAAAAAAAATCTTAATAGTTTGAATAGAAGGTGTGATCTATAGGATGGAGAGCCCATATGAAAAGGGTGAGAGATCTGAATGGGGTTTGCAAGCTCTGGGGTCTGCAAGCTGTGACTAGCTCCAGATGTAAGGCGCAGAATGCTCAAGCAAACTGCCTTGGTTGACATACTAGCTTGAAAGCTAGATTAGCCACCTTCCAAGTTCTGCTCAGTTCTTCAGTATAATGATGCAGTTTTATATTTAAATACAGTAGTTTCAACATTTTTGTGGTTTTGAAACAGAGTCTCCCTGTAGCCTCAGCTGGACTGAGACTCACTGTGTAGAGCAGGTTGGCCTCTATCACACAGTTATAGGGTTGTGGGGATTAAAGGAAAGCTCCACCAAGCCTGGCTAAATAAGTAGTTTTGAAAAGGTACCAGGTAACCCTCAAGTGCATGATATGGCCAGTGGGATTGGTTGAGAGATTTCTCTCTTTGAGTTAGCTATTCTTTGAGCAGGTATCTCTAAACTTTGAAAGCTTTGTAACATCTGCAAAGGACTGTGGGTTTTGGTTTGTTTGGTGTAAAGTGAGAGGAAGAATATACATTTCAAATGAACTATCCTTATAAGATAATTTGGATGTAAATTGCCCTCAGCTGGTGCTTTGAGGAACGGTTTAATTCTTGTTAAGCATAAGTCTCAGATTTTTCTCTCTAATAATCACCAGAAAACAGACTGATATTTTTTAAAAATCTCCATCAAAACTCGTGTTGAAAATTTAATTCCCACTGTGAGGTATTAAAAGTACAGAAACTTAATCTAACAATGATGTTTGCAGGTGGAACCTGAGGGAGGTAATTAAGGTTAAAAAGGCCGTTAGGCTGGGACCCCAATTCAAAGGCACTGGGCTTTATCTTGTTTGTGTGTATGTGTACATGTGGTGTATGCCTGTGTTTAAGGGTTTGCATGCTCATGCTTGCCTGTGTCAAGGGCAGAAGGTGCTATCAGGTGTCTTTCTCTATTGATCTTATTTTTTGAGACAGGATCTCTCATTAAACTTGGAGTTCCCCAATTTGGCTTGTGAGCGGGCTGGCTAGCAACATCCTGGGATCCCCTGTCCCTGTCTCCAGTGCTGTGACTAAAGTTGTGAGCTACCATGCCTGGTTTTTAATGTGACTTCTGGGGATCCAAACTTAAGTCTTCATGGTTGTGTACCAAGCCCTTTACCCTGCCACAGGGCTGTGGCTTTACAAGGGAGAGAGCAGAGACCTGATACGAAGTATGTCTCACCAAATGATGCCCTGTACTGCAGAGACTGAGTTGCCACAGCAGAAAAGTAGTTTACCAGATGCATTTGCCTAATCTTGAACTTCCAAGACTTTGGAACCATGAGCCAGTCACACTTTTGTTCTTCATAATTTGTTCAGTCTGTAGTGTTCAGTCACAGCAGACTAAGACATTTATGCTGTAAAGAGAGGATCATTATTTTGATGACTGTCACCTGAGGCTGGTAGGGTCTGTGGGCGACTCTGAAATGGCTCTTTGGAAGTGGTGGCTGGTTGTGGCAGTGGGGCTTGTGGGGAAGCAAGTTGGACTTCCTCTGTGGTTAAGGAAGACATGATTCAAACTATGTAATTGTGTACATGTTGATGAATCTTATGCCAACTAATGGGACTGAGAAGCAACTAGATTAATAAAGCCCAAGAGTTCTGTGAGCACATTTCTAGAGGGTTCACTATGGGGGAAGAACTGCATATTACAAATGTGGATGGTACCATCCCAGGGTTGGGGTGGATGGAATAAAAAGAGAAAAAGAGAGCCTGGGAATTTTCATTCTCTGCTTCCTGGAGGTCACATTGTGAGCTGCTCTGCTCTACCACACCTTCCTTCCACGACGGATTGGAACCTCTGAAACCCAAATCAGTTCCTCCTTTATGCTGTTTATGTCAGGCATTGAAAGTCTGTATAACTGACAGTATAGTTTGATTCAAGGTGCATGTTATATTATAAAACATTCATAGAAGAAAAGAAAAGCCAAGAATCTTTTTTTTTTTTTTAAACAGAAGAGCCCTTGGTTCTAAAATGAAGGACTCCTCTGGCTCAGATCTCTCTCTCCTCCAGTCTTCAGAGTCTCTGTTTTTCTCGGCAACCTCTCTTACCCAAGTGTTCACTCTCTCCACCTTGTTTCTGCAATATTTTTAAGACCTCATTTTTTGCTTCCTTAGCTTTTACACATTATTTGTTCATTTTATATTTAAATCATTTCCACTCTTGTCTTATTTGCTTTTTTTGTGCCTCTCCATGGCTGTGGTACAGACCCTTCATTTCTAATTTGGTAGGGACGTTGAGACTAGTGGTATATGCTACACGTGTATCCAGAATAGGGTAGAAAAGCTCACACTGAGAGACAAGAGCTTTGGGGAGGAGCAGGACTGTGTCACAAGCACATTCAACAATGGCTTCACCAAGCAGGCTTCACTGAGCAGGGAGAGAGATGGAATTGGCTTTGAAAACCGTGATTAGCCGACGGGCATGAATGCTTTCCATTGGCATCAAAAGATGGACGGCTTGGGCTTTCTTACTGGCTTGCCCACCCATGGGTTTAGCAAAATGGGGGTAGGCTTGAAAGCTGCCAGAGGAAAAATAGAAGAAATAAACTCAAGAGGTTGCCTAGTGTGCATGAGGCTGTGGGACAGATCCCTGCCACTAGATTACTTTACTTGACTTGTGCGTACTTTCACTTAACTTGCTGGTTTTCTTTTTAATATGCAAGGGAAAAGAATACATCATGATTTTGTCTCCTCTCATAGCCAGTGTAGATGTTAAAAGCTGTCAATTTTTCCTGATTATTTCTTTGTTACATTATACCTTTTTATGACATATTTTGCCTTAATTATCACATGGTACAATGTATTTAAAATTTTCCCTTTGACTGGAAAGTTCTTTAAATTCTAAATATTTTGGCAATTTTCTAACATCTTCTTGTTGTTGATTTTCTAATTTAATACAATTGTGATCAGAAGATATGTTCTATGTTACCTTAGTCCTTTGAAAACTTACTGTAACTTTTTTTAGGGTCCAGAGCAGGGCTTATCTTCTTTAATGTTCCCTGTCAGGAGACTGTGTCTAATCTTGCTGTTGCATAGACTGTTCTGTAAACGTCAAGTAGCGCAAATTGTTTGATAGTGCTGGTAAAATTTTCTACAGTTTTGCTGATTTTTTGACTTCTTTTCTCTAAATTATTCAGAGAGAGAGATATTAAACTCTTCAACTATGTGAGTTTGTTTTGGTGAAGTAAAAGCACTCCTATATTTGGCCATTTTATCACGCCTCTGTAGACCTCGGAGATGTCTCACTGTGAGCACCCTTTGTCTCCTGGATGCTCCTCTTTTGGCCTCTCTTTGATCCGATAGTAATACAGCCACCCCTAATTCCAATGCTTAGTAACTACACGGTTTATATAGCTTTGAGTATTGTACTGACAGAATGTTGTGTTAAAAGTATGTTTCTTGTTATCCTGTGGTTTAGCCTGGGTTTTTTATTTCACATGACTAGTCTCTGCTTAGGAAAGTTAGACCAGTTACATCTAAGTATTTTACTTTTTTAAAAAAAAAATTTGAATTGCATTTTTATTTATTTAGTTAGGAGCGGGGAGGAAGGGAATGAGCACATAGCATATGCACGGAGGTCTGATGGCAACTTGTGGGAGCTGGTTATTTCCTTCCATCTTGTGGGTCTCAGGTTTGCCGGCAGCAGGTGCCCTTACCACAAAGCCATCCATATGACCCCAGCTATTTTTCTTTTCTCCTGTTACTTCTTTTGTTCCCCATGTCTTGCCATTTTGAGGGGGTTCAGATTGTCGTGATCTGGAGTACCCCTTGAAGGATCACGTGTTGAAAACATGACCCCCCCCAGTGGTACCACTGGGAGATGGTGGAAGCTGTAAGAGGAGAGGCCTAGTGGACGTGCCTCTGGGCATCACGGAGGCTCCTTGAACAGGAGAGTGGAGCCCCACCCCTTCCCCTCCCTCCACTGTGTGCCCAGCATGCTCCTGCAGCAGTCTTGATATGCTGTTTCTCCACAGGCACAAAGCAATGGGGCCGTTGGTCATGGACTGAATCCTCCAACATTATGAGCCTCAACAGAACCTTTTGCTTTATGAGCTGATGGCTAAGAAGTGTGTTGCACTAACAGTTTTGTCATGAATGAGGAAGGTCATTTTTGGCATCCATTTTATGTATTTTATGGATATTTCTGTTTTGCTTCCTTGGGAGGTTTTTTTTTGTTTCATTATGTTCTAGAAATTCTAATGTACTTTTTAGAGCTACCACAGTCTGTCTTGAAAATATTTTATAGCTTTACAAAAAATTGTAAGAATGTCACAACAGTATTAATATATTTCCAAGAACCACCAACTTTTTGTGCTTCTGTGGCTTAGCTTTTGTTTTATTCCTTCTTTTTAAGATTTAAACAATTTTTTAGTAACATGTACATATGTGTGCCTGTGTGCACATTAGTGCAGGTGCCCACAGAGATCAGAGGCATGGGATCCCTGGAGTGGGTGCTGGCATCCAAACTGTGGTCTTCTGCAAGAACAGTACATCCTCTTAACTCCTGAACCATCTCTCCAGACTTTTAGTTTTTATTTGTTCTTATTAGTTTCTTTAAATTAGCATACAATGTTGTGGGTTTCATGGTGGTGTTTCACACTTTCTTTGCTTTGGTTGACCCCTCTTCCCACTGTCCCTGCATGTCTATGCCCTCTTAATGGTCCCCTCCTCACCCCTAGTAACCCCCTTCCAAGCTCATGTCACATGTATTCTATTCATCCATCTTTTTCCTTTTCCACCTTAAGATCTCTTCTTAAGGGTCTCTTTCTAGTTTCATAACTTAGTAGAGACTCCCCCCATTTACATACACACAGAAAAATCTGTAACTATGTAGTGTTTGTCCTTCTAAAGCTGGCTTATTTTGCTTAGCATAAAACTTTATACTTCCATCCATTTTCCTATAAATGTCATGATTTTGTTCTTCTGTGACTGCACAAAATTTCATCCTGTACAAGTGCCACATTTTATCTGTCTAGTCATTTGTTGATGTTGATGGTTCTATTTCTTAGCTGTTGTTAACTAGGGCAGGTGTGTCAGGGCAGGACTAAGATCCTGCGGGTATATGCCCAGGTGTATTCCTTTTATCTAAAATTTTACTTTTACAAATGCTGGAACCTCTAAGACATTTTCACTATTATAATTTTACTTTAAAAAATAAATGGAAACATAGGAAAAATGAAGGATGCATTTCTTTGAAGACGATAAGTGGTAGTGCCTCTGAAAGTGTCTGACATATTCATAGTATTGTTTCTGGTGCCTTTGATATATTCTAGTATCCTTTCTGGTATTATTTCTCTTCACCCCACAGAGTTTCATTTCGTATTCCTTATAGTGCAAGAATGACATAGATTAATTCAGGTTTTGTTTGGTTGAAAATGTCTTTGTTTCATTTCCATTTTGATGAATATTTATTGTATTTGAGTACAGAATTGTGGTCTGAGAAATTTTTTAGCACCTTAAGCATGCCATCCCAGAATCTTCCCTACTTCATTTTTTTCCCGGTGAAGTTCCTTTTCACCAATGAAGTTCATCTATTGTATGGAGTTCGGTCATTGCCACTGCACATTAGGCAAGTCAAAACTGTGCAGGTGGAGGTTGAATGAGGCTGCACTCTGCCTTGTTCGATCAGCTTGCATTTCATGAATGAAGGTCCTTTGTTTGGTCTTCTTAGAAGACTGTCATATGCTCTTTTGGGGAAATATATGTGTTATAATAGATACATTTCACCCAAGCTTGAATTATAATGTTGTGGGTATGAATTCAGTACTGTGGGTCCTCCATCCTGCTCCATTAGTCTACATGCCTGTTATCGTTTTGTCAGCACTATACTGTTTTAAATACAATGTCCATAATATAACTTGAAATCAGATATCTATAGCATTTCTCTTTATGCTTAGGATTACTTTGGGTATTCAATGTATTTTGAACTTCCATATAAATTTTAGGGCTTTTTCTAGTTCTGTGGGGAATGTTGTTAGAATTGAAAAAAATGTTCCATTGATTCTTTGAGAATTTCATACAATGTGTTTCGATTGTATTCAGTCCCCCTCTCCTATCTCTACTCCCTCCTCTATAACCCCCAACTTCCATGTCCTCTATTACTTTTTTAAAGTCCTATCAAGTCTAATTTGTGTCCCCACATGCTCTTCATGTGAGTCCAACTCCTGGAGCTTGGTCAACCTACCCAGCATCACACCCTTAAAGAAAACTGACTCTCCCTCTCCTAGAAGCAATCAACTTCCAATAGTTCCTCAACTGTGGCTGGACTTCGTGTGCATCTCTTACCATCGCCCCATGCTGGGATTTTGTCTGTCTTGAGTGTGCATAGGTCTTCTGCATGCTGTCACAGTTGCTGTGAGTTCATATGTGCAACAGCCCTGTTCATATGTGAGTTCATATGTGGAACAGCCCTGTTCATATGTGAGTTCATATGTGGAACAGTTGCAAAATACTATTCCCTTGTTAGTTGTCCCCGACCTCTGACTCTTACAGTCTTTCTGCCCCCTCTTCCACTATGATCCCTTAGCCTTGGGATGAGAGGGTGTGTCATAGGTGTCCCACTTAGGGCTGAGAACTCTGCAGTCTCTTATTCTCTGCAGATTGACCACATGTGGGCTTCTGTGTTAATAGACATCTGCTGCACGAAGAAGCTTCTCTGTTTAGTTGAGAGATATAATCTTGCTGAAATTTCAGTGGAGACTACACTGAATCTACAGTTTGCTTTCAGAAATATAGCTATGTTCACAACATTAATTTTGCAAACCCATGAGTATGAGATGACTCTCCATGTTCTAGGTCTTCGATTTCTTTCTTCAGTGTTTTAAAGGCTCTGTTGTAGAGATCATTAACCTCCTTGGTTAGATTTATTCCTAGACATTTTTTGAGGTTATTGTGAATGAAATTGTTTTCTTGATTCCTTTCTCAGCACGTTTGTTGTTTGTAATGGAAAAGTTACTGATTTTTGTGTATTGATTTTCTCTTCTGCCACTTTGTTGAAAGTGTTTATTAGACATAAGAGTTTTCTCGTACTCTTTAGAGCTTTTTAAATAAAGGATGATACTAGCTGAAAATAGGGATATGTTGACTTCTTTCCTTCCAATTTGCATGATTTTTATTTCTTTCTCTTGTTATATCATCCAGTCAAGACTGAAAACACTATATTGTTTAAAAGTGGAGGGTGGGCACGAGATTGCATTCTTGATTATCAAGGAAATGCTTTAATTTTCCCCCCATTTAGTATAGTACTCTCTATAATTGTGTCATATGTAGCTGTTATTATGTTTTCTTGTATTCCTAGTTTGTCCCGGGATGTTATTACAAAGAAAAATTGAAGTTAGTCAAAGGCTTTTTCTGTATCTATTGCAATAATTATGTGATTCCTGCCTTGAGACTAAGTACTGTGCTAAATTTATTGATTGACATCAGTTGAATCACCTTTGTCTCTGGAATGGAACTCATTTGATAATGGTGTAGGATCCTTTAAATGTGATGTTCAAGTCTGTTTATGGCCCCTTAATTTAGAAGTTTTGCATCTTTGCTCATCATGGAAATTGGTCAGGAGTTTTTGTTTGTTTGTCATTGTTGTGTCCTTGTCTGGTTTTGCTGTCAGGGTAATACTGGCATCATAGAATGTGCTTTGCAGTATTACCTCCTTATTTTATGGAATAACTTGAAGAGCATTGAAAGTTGGAATTCAGCATGTTTTCTGTCCAGTCTTGGCTATTGTTTTCTTGAGAGACTGTAATTGTTTCAATCTTGGTGTGTGTTACACTTGTTAAAATTATTTACATGCTATTGAATTGATTTAGTAGGTTATACATATCTAGGAGTTCATCTTTTTCTTCTAGACTTTCTAGCTTTGTGGATTTTAGGTTTTCAGAGTGTTTCTTAAAGATCTTCTGGATTTCATTTGTATCTGCTGTAATGTTTCATTCTTTGTATTTGATTTTATTACTTTGTATCTTCTCTCTTACTTTTGCTTAGCTTAGCAAAGAGTTTGTCTGTTTTGACTTTTGAGAGAACTAACTCTTTGTTCCACTGATTCTATTGTTCCATTATTCTCCATTTCACTAATTCCTGTCCTGACCCTTGTTTACTTTGTATCTACTAATTTTGGGTTTGGCTTATTCCTATTTTTCTCAGACCTTTAGGTACACAATTAAGCAAATTCTTCCGAATTTTTCTGACATTTGTAGTTTCCATTGCTTTTGCTGTAACTCAAGTTCTCTGACAAATTATGCTTTAATTTTCAATGTCTAGAAATTTTTATAAACTCTCCATTATTTCTTCAACAACTCACTTGTATTAGTCACTTTTCTGTTGCTGTGATAGAAACATTGACCCAAGCAATTTACAGAAGGAAGAGTTTATTTGGGCTTACGGTTCCAGGGGAATTACAGTCTGTCATGGTAGGGAGGCATAGTGGCTGGAAGTGGCTGGAGCAGGAGCAGCAGAAGTGAAGCTCTCACATCATCACCAGGCACAGGAAGCAAGAGAGCGACTGAAGATGTGGCAAGGCTTAAGAACTCTCTAAGCCCACTCCCAGTGATGTGTTTCCTCCAGGATAGCCACACCTTCTAAAACCTCCCAAAACAGCATCATCATCTGGGGACAAAATGTCCCAACACTTGGAGCCTATGGGGGAACATTCTCATTCAAACCATGGCATTCTACCTCCTGGCCCCCATAGGCTCATGACCATATAAAATGCAAAATGCATTTAGTCCAACCTTAAAAGTCCCCATAGTCATTATCAGTCTCAATACTATTCAAAAGTCCACAGTCTCTTCTGAGACTGGGTAAATATCTTAACTGTAAGCCTCAAAAGACAAATTACATACTCCCAACATACAGTGGAACCGAATACACGTACCATTCCAAAAGGGAGGAATGGTGGCATAGTAAGGAAATACCGGACCAAAACAAGACCGGAAAGCAGCAGGGCAAACACCAAATCCAGTAGCTCCATTTCCAACTTCTGTGACTTTACTTCCAAAGGGCTTAGATGGCTCAGCCTCTCTAGCTTTGCTGCATGCAACACACATCTCTTTCTTGTGCTGGTACCACTCCCTGCGTGCAGGTCTTCTCGGCAGATGCCTCACAGCTCTGGCATCATGAACTTCTTGGGGTCTCCATGGCCAACCAGGCTTCACCGTCACAGCTTCACACAATGGCCTATCAGGGCCTTCTCTAGGCAGGGGAACCCCTGCTTCATGCTGCCTGGCCTCTGAGGTTCTCTGAAACTTCGGAGGAAGAACTGATGACCCCTTCACTCTTGCATCTTTCATGCCCCTAAAGCCAGCACAAGATGAGCAACACTGCCAATTTAACTGCAAGTTTGGGATGGACTCCAGCCTGCTTTGTCCATTTTAGAAGCTTTTCTCTTCAGTGGTCCCTGCAGCATCTTCTTTTCACAAGTAGGAAGCATAACTGGGTGTGGCCTTGCCCTGGAGGCACTCTCAGTATTGTTCAAGTTTGAGTCTCTAGGCCCCTCTGTCAAGGCTTGATTAACTCATGGCCTGAAGCTTGGCAGAGAGTCACCAGATACTCTTGGCAGACCAAGAATTGGAGGAAGAATGCTTCTACCCTGAGACTTTCCCTGTTCTTTGCTTCTGTGGTCTGAATTAATGGACTATGCTTCCCTTATGATAAGTAGTCTAGGAAACAGAAATAAATAATTCTGTTTCAGTGTTTGGGCACAAGAGTTTCTCAGTACTGTAGGTTTGGCTCATATATAGAAATAAAGTATTTTAGTAGTTGCTAACAGTCATAATAAACAGAACACCTTAAAGTGGCGGCTTATCTAAGATACTGTAAACATTGTGTGAGTTTCAGTTGGTAAAGTAATGTATCCTTGGTTACTCCTTGGTTACTCCAGATCTGCTTTCTATATAAACTTTCTTAAATTCATAATAAACATGCATCGGTACACTATCCTCTGCATCCGGTGCATCCTGATTTCTCCTGCACCTATTCCTGGGATCCCCAAGCCCAGAGGAGGCTTGTGACACCCCTCCTTAATCACTTTAATATCCTTAATCACTTTTATCTCCTTATCAATGGGATCCTCTCCTTCACATGCCAGGGCTCCAACATTTACCTTCCTAGTGCTCTTTTTCAATCCAAACCGTAGTTCTCTCTGCCCCATTTTCTCTCTTTCACTGTAGATCTGCATAATATTCACCGTTAATAGCCACACTATCATTTCTCCATTAGGCTGTCTTGAAATTTCTTCACCAGAGAAATTAGTCCATGGCTTTTCAACTTAGCCTCAGGCAAGCTTTTTGGCTGTGGGTAAACTCCAGAAATACTCTTTGCCAAAATATCCCAATTGCTGCTTAAGTCCTTATTTCCCTCTGAAACTACATTGTTCTCAGCACTACTTTCTTCCAGGTCCCTACTAGAATGGCCTGTTAAGCACCACTTACAGCAGTCAACTGCTTTTCTAGCCCAACCTTCCAAAGTCTTGTACATTTCTTCAAAACCCCACATGGTCAGGTTCTTCACAGTCCACAGCCCACTCTCTGGTACCAATTACTGTATTAGTGACTGTTCTGTTGCTGTGATAGAAACATTGACCCAAGCTATAGAAGGGAGAATTTATTTGAGCTTACGGTTCCACGGGAATTACAGTCCATCATGGCAGGGAGGCATGGTGGCTGGAGGTGGCTGGAACAGGAGCAGTAGAAGTGAAGCTCTCACATCATCATGCAGGTACAGGAAGCAAGAGAGGGCGACTGGAGATGTGGTAAGGCTTAAAAACTCTCTAAGCACACCCCCAGTGACGTGCTTCCTCCAGGATAGCCACACCTTCTAAAACCTCCTAAAACAGTGCCATCATCTGGGGGACAAAATGTCCAAATACTTGGAGCCTATGGGGGAACATTCTCATTCAAAGCATCACACCACTGTTCATGAGTTCATTATTCAGGAGTACATGACTCAGCTTCCAGGCACTTCCCAAAAATTTGACATTTTCCCTTACTATTGATTTCTCATTTTACTTCACTTTTTTCATGATAGGATACAAGAAATTATTTTGATTCTTTTGTTCTTGTTGTGATTTGCTTATGGTTTTAAGTATGATATATTTTAAGGAAAATGTCATGGGCTTCTGAGATATGTGTTTAGTCCACAGCTGTTAAGATGGTATATTCAGCAGAATGAACGTGCTTATGTAGCCCATTTGAATTATGGTGCCGTTTTAGTCTGAAGTTACATTGGTAAATTGTCATCTGTATGATCTATTAATGAGAGTGGCTGAATTCACCCACTGTTATTTATCTGGGCTTATCTTTTCCATTGTGTCCAGTAGCATTTGTTTTGTGAAACTGGGTGCCCCAATATTCAGTGCATACATATTTACAGTTGTTATACCTTCTTCATGGATTGCTTCCTCTACTCATGTAGTGGCATTCTTTAGCTTCTCTGCTTACTTTTGGCTTGAAGTCTGTTTGGTCAGAAATATGTTGTCCGAGTTTTCTTTAGTGACAAACTCCATGACCAAAAGCGGCTAGAAGGAGGAGGGGGTTTATTTAGTTAGACTTTCACATCACAGTCCATCATTGAGGGAAACTAAGACAGGAGCCTGGACGTAGGACCTGAAGCAGAAACCATGGAGGGATGCTGTTTATTGGCATGCTCCCCTGGGTTGCTCAGCTGTCTTTCTTATATTGCACAGCCTGCCTGCCCAGGGATGATGTAGCCCTACTGGGGGCTGGAGAGATGGTGCAGTGGTTAAGAGCACTACCTGCTCTTGCAGAGGATGTAGATTCAGTTTCCATCATCCACAGAGCCCCTAACAACCGTCCATAACTCCAGTTCCAAGGAATCTGGCCCCCTCTTCTGGCCTCCACAATCATTGTACAGCACAGGTGCATTTACATGTAGGCAAAACATTCATACACATTAAATAAATAAATAAATAAATAAATAATGAATGAATGAATGAATGAATGAATAAATAAATAAAATTGAATGAAGGAAAAGAAATGCTCCACAGACATGCCCACAGGCTAACATAGTGGGGGTCTTCCATCCTTTTATAGTCAACCTCTGTGCTTCTTTTCTTTTAACTTTTCTTTCTTCTTCCTTTCTTTCTTTCTTTCTCTCTCTTTCTTTCTCTCTTTCTCTATCTCTCTTTTCCCTTTTGTTTTTCTAAGACAAGGTTTCTTATATAGCCTTGGCTGACCTGGAACTCACTACTCAGACCAAGCTAGCCCTGAACTCACAGTGATCTGGCTTCCTCTGCATTCCAAGTGGAATGATGAGATTAAAGGTCTGTGCTGCCATGCTGGGTAAAGCTCTGTGCTTCTTATGAGGTACATTTCTTATAGATAACAAATGGTTGGATCTTGCTTTTAATCCCATCAGCTAGTTCGCATCTTTCAACTGGACAGTTTCAGGTTATTACTCAGAGGGGTTTGTTGTTTCCTGTAATTTTTGGTTGTTTTTCTGATTAGTTAGATTATTGCCTTTTCATTTCTTTATCCCCTGTTAGGAGCTCTATGATTTTCTTGTTAGACATGATTAATTCTTTCCTAGTTCTTATGAGTTTATTTATTCCTCTTCCTGTGGTTGCATTGTTAAGACTCTCTTCCTTCTCTGTGTGTCCCACTCTTTTAGCTGTCTTCTGCACTAGTGCCTTGGTGGTCCTGAACTGGTTTAGCTTGTATGTGTCCTGACGTGCCTCCCCCAATACCCATCGGTCTACTTAAAAGATGGGTTGTTTGGACAGTAATTTTGGTTGGCAGTTGCTTCCTTCCAGGTTTGAAATAGATAATTCTATGTTTTCCTGAATTTTAGGGTTTTGTTCAGAAGGACTAATATACTTGTGATACATTTGCCATTGTGAGCTGACATATTCCTGTGCAGCTTTTTATTTTTAATTTTTACATTTTATTTATTTAGTGTGGGGAGGGTGCAGGTCCCTCAGCAAACGTGTGGAGGTCCGAGGAGAATTTCAGGAGTTGGTTCTCTCCTTCCACTATGTGGTTTCCAGGATCCAGATTAGACTGCCAGGCTTGGTGGCAAGCATCTTTAACCACTATGCCCTCTTGCAGCTTTTAATATGTGTCATTTTGAAATTTTTCCTACAATGTATTGTGGAGAAGTTCTTTTCTGGTTATGTCTATTTTGGGTTTTTCATATCTGTTGTGCTTGGACATTTATTTCTTTTCCTGGATTTGGAAAGTTTCTTTGCTATATTTTCATCGAATAGATTTTCTATGCTTTTAGGTTTTTTTTTTTTTTTTTTTTCCCTTTTTTCAGTCTTTTTGAGACAGGGTCTTCCTGTGGTCCCAACTGGCCTGGAATGTGCTATGTAGACCAGGCTGGCTTCAATCTCACAGAGATCCACCTGCCTTTGCCTCCTGAGTGCTGGGATCAAAGGCATGTGCCACCACACCCAGCTAAGGGAATTTTGATTTTGTTGTTGTTCTTGTTTGTTTGTTTTTGAGATATGTCTCTTTGTAGCCCAGCTGGCATGGAACTCACTATATAGACCAGGCTCACCCCAGTCTCAAAGATCTGTCTGCCTCCCAAGCACTGGGAGTGTAGGCATGTGTCACCAGGCCTCAAGGTTTTGGAAGTTGTAGCCATCCCTATTTATTTTTCTTTTTTATTGATATCTGAACATTAAATACTGTTTAAATATGAAGATTTGTCTCATTTCTGAACAATGTAAATGTTAACTATGAAAATATTAAGAAAATATCTCTTAGTAGTGGATGATTTCTTGGTCTACCAGGCAGCATATATCACATATAAGCTTTGTTTATGTATTTATGTATTTATATATTTATTTATTTATTTATTTATTTATTTATTTATTTATTTATGTGTATGGGTATATTGCCTGCATGTGTGTAAGTGTACCCATGTCTTACAGTATCTGTAGAGGTCAGAAGAAGGCATAAGATTCCCTGGAACTGGAATTACAGACAGTTGTTAGCCAACATGTGTGTGCTAGGAATTGAATCCAGGTACTCTGTAAGAGCAGCTAGTACTCTTAACTATTGAGCCATGTCTCTAATCCCAAGCAGAAGCTTCTTACTATTACCCATACTTCTTGCTTCTGGTCTTTCTTTGCTATGACCCATTCCTGAATTCGTGGTGTGGTTTTTTTCCCATTATTTCATTTCCTTGTCAAAAACTTGAAATAACTTCTTCGCACAGGTGTTCACTGCCCGGTAATGGTAATGTTTTTGTTATTCATTTTGTGGTAGTTCAAACAATCTACTGTTGAACTGTATTTCCAGTCTCCAGGTGTTTCTTTTTCTGGGGAATCATAATGGTGCAGAGGAGTGAACTTAGGCTGAAAAATCACTAATGAGTTCATATAGATTTGAAGTGTTACAACGTATGTGGCCTCAGACAATTCAACTAAGTTCTTGAGATAACCAATAAAATGGGTTATAATTCTGACCATATAATATTGTGTAACAAGTACAATTAAAGTGTCTGTAGGAATGACTTTTACAATATGGACATAATTTGGTCTTAAGGCCTTTGCCTAACCTTGCAACACAAAGGTTACTGTTCATAGTGTAACAAGCTCACTGAGCCATGTGCTCTTTTCATGACCTGGGCACCTGACCTTAATCCCTCAAGATTCTTCCTTACCCTCCACCCAATATAGTGTTAGATAGACTATGAATGTGCTTTAGCTATCAACATGCTGAAAGCAGTTTTTGTCACTGAAAACAATGAGAGACATCTGTTTGTTGTTTTGTTTGTGTAATATTCTAGGCCCAGGGATCAAAGGGCCAGATTCTGTAGTAAGAAAAGGGTGGGTCCTGACTTCTACTTCCCCATTTCATGCTGGAGATACTGTTTCAATAAAAGAATGGGCTCCCCTTGCTAGAGAGCACAGCTCCTGGAGACAACTGATGGGTCGGGTGGTCAACAGTTCGAGTCCTCTCTTGGCATTATGGATGCTGAGTTAGGCTGTTCCTTTATTAAGGCATAACTGTAATGTGACTTAGAAATACCACAGTATCTCTATAATAAATTGTTATAAATTAACAAATCTATTATTAAATTGTATAATAATCCAGTGTCCTATTCCATCTACTAACCTGCTTCAGCATTTGATTCTATACTGCACCACACTGTTACTCTAATATATTTTCTTGCTCTACCTTAATTATAAATTTCTTATGAACAAGGATGTTTTTGTATTCCCTACATAATTAGTATTTATAAATATGTTAGTTTAATGTCAAGGAAGAACCATTTATTAAGAACCTACAAAGAAAGATAATTTTCTATGAAACTGAATACTGAATGACTAAATGATAGACAGAGGTAGGTGTCACATGATTATTTTTTTAAATGATTCGTAGTCATTTGGTTTAGATGCCAGAGGATTCTACAAAATGGCTTATAAATTATGTTTTTCTGTTATCTAGAAAAGTCTATTTTTATTCCTACATTTATATTTTGTTGTTTATATTTCTATTGAATGCAGTTCTCCACACTTAAAACTGCCCAACAGTTCTTGGTCTACAATACAATTTTCAATAGTTCACACATACAAAATAGTCTATCTATTTGCCCATCCATGGCAAAGTATTCAAATTCCTCCTTATAAAAATTGTTAATAAAATTTAACATAAAAATATTAAGGATTCTTTAAGATGAGCCACCTCAGGACAAAGATTATATGCACATACAAAACACCCCAAATTAATAACCCATATGTTTGAAAACCCCCACATATATGATATATCTAGAGGAAAAAAACTGATAAATGCTAAGAAAATACCCTAATAAACTTTTCTTATTTTTAATAAATGCCTTTGTTTAAGAAAATATACATTTTTATTAGTGTAGAACTACATATAAATGGCTTAGCTTTTTCATGTTTTTGCAACCTTCTTTACTACCCATGAGTTAAAATTTATATAACCAGAATTGACTACTTGTGACTATAAAGGAAGAAAGTTTATGAAATACAATGAATAATTCATATTTTAGGTTTTTTCAATTAAAAATTAAATCATATATGAAAAATAAGGTTATGGATATGTTTTGGAATTTACCTGAAATACTGACTCCTTATATTCATTTTATAGTTTAAGTAAAGAAATTACTAATTATGATTGCTTTACATTGTGTTATTTAGCAAGGTTTCACAAATCTAGCATGTTTGCCAGTGTGCTAAAAAGTTGTTAAAGTATCATGGTGACCTCTGGGACAATTGTTTTCCATCTGTCTAAAGAAAATACATTTGGCAACCATGCATGAAATTAATTTATACAATTAATTTTTATTTCTTGAAATTCATATTTTTTACTTTTTTATTTATTATTTTAATTTTAAGTGTATGGTGTATTGCCTGCATGTAGTAAGTGCACCCATGTTGTGCAATGCCCGCAGAGGTCAGAAGAGGCTGTCAGATCCCCTGGGACTGGAGTTATGGACAGTTGTTAGCTGCTATGTGGGTGCTGGGATTCGAACCTGGGTCTTCTGCAAAAACAACCAGTGTTTAAGATGGCTCTTAACTGCTGAGCCATCTCTTCAGCCCTTGAAATTCATATTTTAAAAATATTCTAATGGGTGTAGAGGTGGCTCAGAGGTTAATATTGCTTCCTCCTCTTCCAGAGGACCTGAGTTTAGTTCCCAGCATCCATGTCAGATAGCTCACAACCACCTGCTACTCCAGTTCCAGGGGATCTGACATGACACCTCTTCTGGCATCCACAAACATGTGGAATACACACACACACACACACACACACACACACACACATACACACACACACAAACACACAGAGACAAAATTCTCGAGAGCATCATGGTGCTTGCGTCCCAGCACTTGTGGAGCTAAGGAAGAAGACATCGTAGGCTAGAGAGAGATCCTGTCTCAAATAAAAATGAAATAAAACACAAACACACATAATAGTCTAAATACACAAATAAATTTGAGTTATAGTTTGTTCCTCCCTGGGCCAAGTCAGTAAGGAGAATTAATGCAGTGTAGCTACCTTAGAGAAAGAAGCAGAAAGATCTCATGACTGGAGAGAAAATGATGAACTTCAGGGTGATAATCAGGAGGCCAAGTTGTCTGTCAGTCCTTGACTGAGCATTTCATGCTGACAGTCTCTAACTTATTAAAAAACATTTCCAAAGTTTAAGTCAGAAATAAAATATTTATATTCCTTTCCCTGACTCCAGTTCACCTGACTAATTCTAGTCAGGGTCTGTGAAGGAAGTCCCTGCAACTGCTTAATAAGAAACTTCTGGATTCCTTTGTGGATGTTTTCAGAGGACGGGGAAGCTCATGATCAGTTGGTTAGTCTTGCAAGAGGCATGCAGAGTAAGTTCAAAAGTTTATGGTTTGTCATATGTAAGAACACAGCCAAAATAATATCAATAGTTAATAAAATTCATAACGATTTAATCTAGAATCCAGTCTGCACTCAAACTTCACCAATTGTTCTCAAAATGTCCATTTCCGCGTTTGTCCAACAAGACCCAAACAGAACCATATATGGCATCTGGTCTTCTGTCCTGTAAGCTGGCCTGACATACTGACTGTATTAGCTGTTCCACAGACATCCTATCAACAAATTCGCCCATTGCTTCCTCCTGGAAGCAATTATATTCATCTTTTAAATATTTTATTTTGTTTTGTTTTCCCTGATACAGTTTCTACAAAAAAAAAAAAAAAAAAAAAAAAAAAAAAACCAACGGGAAAACCGGGGGGGGGGGGTTTCTTACCGACCTTCTTTTTTTTTTTTTAAAGAAAAAGGACATCTTTTCATACATGAAATGTTAGGCATGGCCCTCCGGATGGCGTTCCTATCAGCGCTATGTTATTTATTTTTAAAGCACAAGGCATGACTTTATGTTTGATATTAGGAGCATATATTTTTTCATTTTGGATCAGAGATATGTCCCATAAAGCAGTTATTTTTAAATAGCTTAAAGAGTCAATAAATTCGGGGAATTTGTCAGTAATGCAAGTTTTCATGAGTTATATTATTACTTGTTTTACACCTCTCCGTATGTTCCATTTACTTTTTTCATATTTGATTTTACATTTCTTTTACTTTTCTACTTATTTATATCATTGCTTTATTTTTGAGATAGAGTCTCCTATAGCCCCAGCTGGCCTGGAACTCACTATATAGAACAGGCTAGCCTCTGTCTTACAGAGATCTACCTGCTTCTGCCTTCTGAGTGCATTTCTTAAAATCATATTGCAATGACCTATTTCTCAACCCATGTCTCTTCCATAGTCTCATACAACACTTCTCTGTTGTGTATATTACGTGACTCTGACTCCAAACGTTCCTGGGCAGGATGCTTGGCCTCCATGGTGGAGGTTCTGGGATGTGGTGGAATCTCAAAGATGGGGCTGTGTGATAGGCAATTAGAACATGAGGTACCAAGAGTGAATTAATGCGGTTCACTGTAGTTGTGGATCTCCTGGGATAGGGCAGTCCTGTAAAAGTGAGTTCTTAGAAAGTCAGACCACCTTATGGTCTTGGGTACTTCTGCATGTGGCTGCTGTCCTTTCTTTTTCCTTTCCCGTTTCTCTGCCTTGTGACACAGCCAGCAGAGACCTTTCCAGAGACTAAAGAGATAGGTACCTGATTTTGGACTTTGGCGCTCCAAAGCTATGAGTTGAACAAAACCCTTTTCTTTATAATCATAAGGTATTTCGCTATAGCAGCAGAAAATAGAATAATAAAAACATTTTTTTTTAGGATTCTGGGTGATGACTTCCATTAGTTCTAAAGGGATGGTAATATGGAACGAACAGACAAATTAAAGATGACTTCCATGATATCAACTTAAATATATCATTTATTTTTATAATTGGGGAACATATGCTTTTTACTTAATTAAATAACTAATTAATTAATTTGGACATTTTGATACATGCTGTTTCTTTAGGTAGAGGATATGAATAATTAAAAATAAGTTGTACACACTCAGTACTTGAGAGGCAGAGGTAGAAACAGACAAATCTTGTTGAGTTCGAGGATTTGAAGCTAGCCTGGATTATATAGCAAGTTCTGGGCCATCCAGGGATATACAATGGGACCCTGTCTCAAATAGAATTGTAGATGACATGTATATAATATATGTCAGATATTTCATGTTGTGATGGAAACACCCCATGGAAGGATTATGTATGTGGAGCAAGAATTTTGAAGATTTTCATCATTAACTGCAATTTGTCCTTACTTCTTGCTCTCATTTTTTAGGGATAATATATACAGTTTTAAGATACTTGAATCCAGGTATAAAGTGACTGAATTCTCATGGATTTAAGTATGAATGCTTCCTTTCATTTGGCTTCATCTCACAGAGCTCTGCCTCTCTCCAATCCCCCAGTGCTCAGATTAAAGGTGTACACAGCCATGCCCGGCCTTTATTGACCTTATTTTTTGAGACAGGGTTTTCCACTGAACTTGGAGCTCACTGATATGACTAGACTAGCTGCCTAGCAAGCCCCAGGGATCTTCCTGTCTTTGTGTTCCCAGCACTGGGGCACACCACCACAGCTGGCTTTTTGTAGGGGTGCTCAGGATCCAATTTCAGGTCTTCATGCTTGCTTGGCAAGCATTTTACTGACTGAGTCATAACCTCAGCCCAGAAATCATGGTTTCTAAAGGGAATAGCATCCTTAGAAAGAAGCTAACTGCTTTTCATAAGCTTAATAGGAAAGCTGCCTTGAGGAGCTCTTAAGAATTGGTCACAACTTACTCACCATAGGCTCAAGGATTTGTAAAGGGAGCTATATTTGAGGAAGAAGCATAAAAATTTCCTTCATGTTAATTACTAGATGTGAAAAACATCACCATTGAAATCTACCTGATGACTTTATATCCATGCTCAGATGCCAAGGAGCTCAGAAAGTAAGTGACTGTGATGAGTAATAATCAGATATATAGAGATTAGAGATGCATGTGCAAACATCTAAGTGTTAGTTGCATTAAAATGAGTTTTTCTGTGTGAAACAGCATATTTTAAAATAAAATGGAGATCTTTTTTAAAGGTTAAAACCTCATTTAACTTTATGTCTTATATTTTTACTGAGTACAATATTGTATAACTGTATTAATTCAACTGTGAACCTAAAAATTTACAGCCATTTTAAAGAGATGCATCTTAGCTCTGGAAATTGTTATTGAATTTGTCAATGCTTTTATAATGAAATGCTTCTTCTAGTTATGTGGTTATTAAATAAATAATTTTAAAACAAACAAACAACAACAACAAAAAAAACCAAAAGAAAAGGGAGACTCATTTGACAGATTTTTCCCTTGAAAAGGGCACCTCTGGGACCCTCTGCTCACACGAGGTTGCCTAGTAAGTTTATTTCCCTAAGACTCATTTCACCATATTCAGCACTGCAGCCGTGGTCTAAGGGAGTCCAGCTACTGCTACTGCTAAAGCTGGCTGAAGACTTGTCACTAACCATGTGATGCTGCTTTTGCAGACTTATAGACATTTTGCATTAGGAGATGGATGATAGGCTTTTAAGGACACGGGGTGAAACAGGAGATGTGTTTGGGTTTCAGGTTGATTAGGGATGGACTTGTGGTGCTTAATCTTGATTGTAAATTTGATTGAATTCGGAAGCACCTAGGAAACGAGTAAAGCACATCTCTCTGTGTGTCTGCGAGGTTATTTACAGAGATGATTACAAGGGGGTAAAGATCCACTTAATATGGGTGGCATCACCCCCCAGGCTGAGGTCTTGGTTGGAATGAATGGGAGCAAAGCAAAAATTCAGGTAGTACAAGTGCGTGCCTGCTCTCTCTGTTTCCTAGCTACTGTGATGGGAGCTGCTCTGTTCTGCCTGCTGTATTGATGGCTTGAAATCCACAAAGGAGTGAGCTAAGACAAATCCATCCTCCCTTACTTTTCTATACATTAGCTATATTTTCACAGAGATGGAAAATTGATTAGCATATTTAAAGTGAAATTTTACTAAAGCTGTGTCCCTGAAATGATATTTTATTGGAAAGTTTAACTTCAGATTTTTTTAAATTCAAAGATACACTTACATTTCAATTCATCAGAGGAGAATTACAAATTACATCACACATGCATGTTTGGTATATGTAAAGATGATACATATGCATCATTGAGAAATAAAAGTTTAACATGTCAAAATTCATTGGTAAATATAAACTTAAATATGTGTAATTCTTTTGGAAAAAGAATATTTCTATGTATAAGTAAAAATATCATAATTCATGCCAAATTTAAATTAAATACAGTGCTTGGTGGCATAACTCATAATTTTTATGGTTTTATTTATTTGTATTTTTTATGTATGAATGTTTTGCCTGGATGTGTATAAGTGCACCTGTATTACGCAATTCCTGCAGAAGCCAGAAGAGGGCATTGAATTGATGGTTGTGAGCTGACATGTGGGTGCTGGGAACCCAACCTGGATCCCTTGCAAGAGGATCTTGACTCTTAACTGTTGAGCCATCTCTCCTGAATTTTTTTTTAAAGTTTTTGAAGACACTAAAGATTTGGTATTGCATTAAAAGTCTACTTTTGTTGGGCATGGTGGCACACACCTTTAATCTCAGTACTCAGGAGGCAGAGGCAGGTGGAACTCTGTGAGTTCAAGGCCAGCTTCTTAAGTTTCAGGTAAGCTGGAGCTTCAGGGAGACCCTTGTCTCAAAAAGCCCCCCAAAGGGCTACTTTTAATATTTAATTGTGTTGGATAGGTTTAGTGTCAACTTGACACACCTGGGTTGAGGGAGCCTCATTTGGGGAATTGCCTCCATTGGACTGGCCTATGGCATGTATGTGGGGGAATTTTCTTGATTGTTGAATGATGTGGGAGGGCCCAGCCCACTGCGGATGGTGCCACCCATCCACAGGTGGGACTGTGTTGCATAAGAAAGCAGGTTGAGCATGGGCCAGGTGAGCAAGCCAGTAAGCAGTGTTCCTCCATGGCTTGTGCTCCAGCCCTTGCCTCCAGGTTCCTGCCCTGAGTTCCTACCTGGAGCTCCCTGATGAACAGTGACCCAGAAGCTATAAGCCGAATAAACTGTCCTCTCCAAGTTGGTATTGATCAGAGTAATTTGTCACAGCAATGGAGAAACAAACTAGAACAGAAAAAATTTAATATTTTATACTGAGATTTTATAAATTTGATATATGGTGTTTCAATGTATAAATGATTTGCCATGCAGATATAGGTTATTATTACTAAATATGCAGTTATAAGGTTGTAATGTTTCTCCATGTGTTTGTCTATGAGCACTAATTTGAATAAATAGAATTGGTTTAATCATCTGAAATACAAAACTCAGAGTTCATTACTGTGAGGATCAAGAGCGTGTCCTCTGAAGGCCAGCTCTCTGGGCTTGATTTAGGTTGTGCACTTACAAAGTGAGGGTAATAGTATGTAGTTAATGCTTGGATTCTGTGGATTGGTTCATACAAAGTCATTAGATTAACACAGCACAAAATAGTAGTAAATATTAGCTATGATTAGATTCTTTTTTTTTTTTTTTTTTTTAATCTTCCCTACACTGTAGGCAAGAAGATCATGAGTTTCACTGTTACTCTTTAGATGACAAATTGAGCAACCATTAAGACACAAGGCAGAAGTTCACAGCTTTGCAGAATTAGGAACAATAGTTCCTTTGTTGAGTTTTGTCACTCATCAAGAGATAAGTAACTGTGAGGCTGGAGAGATGGCCTAGTAGTTAAGAGCACTGACTGCTCTTGCAGAGGACCTGGGTTGAGTTCCCCCCACCCACATGGCAGCTGACAACTGTATATAACTCCATTTCCAGAGGACACAACGCCCTCTTCTGGCTGCCATGGGCGTTGCAAGTACATGGTGCACTTTTAATATACATGCAGGCAATACACTCATACACATAAAATAAAAATATTAAAACTTTTTTTAAGAAAGATAAATGGCTGAATGAGGAACAGTTTTCAAGTGTTTATAAATATTTATAGCAAATCTAACATTACTTGATGGGATTACTCTTTTTTTTCTGGAGAAAGAAGATTCTAGAGTAATGTTGTCCTCTCAGCATCAGTTCTCACTGTTGTCAGAAAATTTGGCCTAGATAGGGAAATACAAAGAGATAATTTTGGAAAAATAGTATTTTTGTGACAATTATAGTCCTTGTAAATTTGATTTGTATTAGTAAAATGTTCCAACCCAACTTTTTGTTTATTAATAATATTGGTTGACAAGTTTTGTGAAATTGGTCCCTGTGCTCCTCACTTATGGCAAGTCATTATTTACTAGTTTTATAAGCTGTTTTGGCAAAAACTAGTTTGAAGATACTTAAATTTAATTTTTTATATAAGATAAGAGTTTTAATTCTGTAACTAGCTGTTAAGAAACAGTGGGGACCTGAGTTCAATCCCCAGGACCCACATGATGGAAAGAGAAAATGGATTCTTGCATGCTGTGACCCAACCATGTCTACATGTATACACTACACATGCACATAAAATAAAAAAAATAAAATGTAATAAAAAGGGTTTAAAGAGAAATAATAGATGCTTTTCAAATATTTGAGAAGATCTGAAAACAACTGGCTTTCATAAGCAGTCTGCTTGTTTGTTTGCTTTGTTGTTATTTGAAGCAAGTTCTCTCTAGGAAGCCTAGGCAGGCTTTGAACTCATCTTCCGGCCTTGGTCTTCGGAGTACAGGGATTACCCAGCATCCTCGGCTATGTATTCCCTTTAGATTCAGAGCTATGTGATCTTATCTTCCTTCTCTAATCACCCAACAAGGAGAGACTCTCACAATGATACAGGGACCAAATGCGGCCTTTCGAGGTGGCTAGCCACAGAGGAATGCTGGTTTCAACTCCCTGCATGGCGCCACACCTTGTTAGAACACGGGATGTTATGATGCGGTGCTGTCTCAGAGTTTCCATCGGAAGTCTGGCCTGGCACCTCTGCTGCTGAGTTTCTCCTTCAACTATTTCACAGGCTTCCAGTGATGGAATCAAATCAGAGCCCCCCCCCCCCCATTAAAGTAAACTGAAACTAAGTTTCCCAGGCTATATTCTGGGAAGCTGTACAAGGAAGTAAAAGGAAAATAATTCTAACACTAGAGAAGAAAAGATGACCTTTTCATGCGTCTTTGCTCAAGCTGGAAAAATACCTGAAAAATCCCCCTCCCACTTCTGCTCTGCTGTGACCAAGCACTTCTGCTGTGACCTGAATACTAGCCCGCTCCCACTGCTGTTTCTGGTTTGTGGTTTCTGTCTATATAAGCAAGCTTCGAAGCTGAATCTGGACTTCCCCTTTTGATCAAGGTGGAAGGCCGTCTATAGACGAAATAATAAATCCTCATGCAATTGCATCTACTGGTTTGAGGACTGAGTTATTGGGGTGCGGCCTCCCGAGAACATAGGGTACCCCAGTCTGGGGGTCCTACACCAGGTCCTGCAGGATTTCCATCTTGAAGGGGAAGGACTGGGGGAGGGAAGCCCTTTGACGGCTTCTTTCCCTTTCTTTAAAAAGTCTCTATGGAAGGCAGCTCCCAATCCACAGGAGAAACAAGGGGAGGAAACATCTCTGTTTCTTCCTGTTTGCTTCTAACTTCTTTCTCAGGGCCTTCCTGTGGAAAGCCATTCCCACTTTCCAGTTTCCTGCAGCTACAATTGTTGCTGAGGACCATGGCTTATAGGAGGGTCCGTGGACATCCATTTGACGTCTTAAAACTTCATTGTTCATAGTATGTTGCTATCTGAAGAGTGGCAGCTCTTATCTAATTTTAGGGTTACCTCTTCAGAGGGGGGAATGTTAGAGTAACAAAAAAAAAACATTAAAAAAGAAAGAAAGAAGAAAGAAAGAAAGAAAGAAAGAAAGAAAGAAAGAAAGAAAGAGAAAGAAAGTTGTCAGAAAAAAGTAATGGGGAGATATGGGAGGTGTTGGAGGGGAGGGAGTGGGTATGGATTTGATCAAAACACCTTGTATGCATATATGACATTCTCAATAAAGTTTTTTTAAAAGTTAAAAAAACCCTTCATTGTTCATTGTCCACAAGTCAGACACTATCATATCACTCCTTTGTTCAAAATGCTTTACTGACTTTTCCGCAAAGGCACCTAACCTACAGATTCATCAGCAGTGTCTCAGAACTGGGCTCCTGCCTATGTTTCCAACCCTGTTTATCAATACTTTCCCTGGTAACTATATTTAAATCATGTTGATCTTTTAAAAGTTTTTTAATATGCAAATTCATATCCTACCCCAGGGCCTTTGCACAAGCTGCTTTTGCTGCCTAGAATAATCAAGATTTCCCACTTTTTACATGACTAAACTCTTCTTTATCCTGAGGACTCTTTTCAAATATCCCTGTCTAACTATCTACCATCTGCCACAATATTGGCCCCTATAATTATTCTCTATAACATCCTTTGCATTGTTTATTCTATTTCTTTTCCATGTTTGATGTCATTTTAAATTCTTGTGTGTTTTATCATACCTACCAGGAAGAAGACTTAACATGATGCATTACCATATATACTTTCCCAGCTTCTAACAGGGTGCTGTCCAAATGCAAATTCACAATAAATAGTTGTAAAAGGAAGAAATTAATGAAATGCAGCATCTAGCCTGGTATCAGTCATCAGTAACTATAGACCAGCATTGCCACTATGAAAGCCAAACCTCACAGTTAGAATGTGATAAGCTGAGGACATCTGATAAAATATCCACTGAATGAAACAATTAGGTTGTTTTATTTTATCTCATATATACAATCATATTATGTATATATATATAGAGAGAGATAGAGATGAGAGAGAGAGAGAGAGAGAGAGAGAGAGAGAGAGAGAGAGAGAGAGAAAGGAATATCCCGTGCCAGGAAAATGTAGCTCAGTGGTAAAGTCAAGAGGGACACAGTAGAAGGATTGGTTGGAACCTTGGAAAAATCAAAGGTAAAACCTCTGAGTTCTATTCATATAAAGGATGCTGATGAGATGAAGACTGTACCCCATATCTCTCAATCAAACAATACAGGATTTCTAGAGAGCTAATCACTTCACACCTTATTCTGTCATTAAAGTGCAAGGAGAAACATCTTTCTTCCAAGATGTTTGTGGTTTTCATTTTCATCCAATAAAGCAAACTAATAAAACCCAGGGAAGATTTGCAAAGTTGGAAAATCTCTGGGCCCAAAGAAACTGCCAAGTGAAGATGTTGTGGTGCCTTAAGTGCTATTGTCAGGAAGCAGGATGAGAAAACATACTGGTAGCTATGGGCACTTTTATGGAAAAAAAAGAAGCAAAGAACGGTATGAAAATGTCACAAGGAAATGTGTTCACACGTGTAAAGAATAGGCCTTAAGTTATACCAGAAGTCAGTTGGTCAAAGAATCATAAAAGAAGATTCAGAGCATGGAACCAAGGGTTTAGGGGACAGAGCTCCGAACCATATGGGAATCCTTTCCAGACTTGAGAGCTTCCACCATCTTCTGGAATGGATTACATAACTGCATGACCTCAATCCCATCCTCCAGTGACATGCCCATGTCCACTGTTCTTCCTCTCTCTTCCTCTTCACCCCTCCTCAGCCCCACAGAGCATGCCTATGTGACTTCCTATCAATAACTCTACAGGCATAGTAATAGGGTTTCTATCCATCATAGTTTACATAGGATCATCAAAATTAGGCCCATCGTTCTTGCATAATTGTGTCCTATTTTATTCTCCAAATGCTTGGATTGGAAAATAAACTATAAGGTTAAAGTATCGAGCATCTCTAGTGTTTTATATATTCTATACCTTCAGTCACACATCCATTCACATATTGTGAAACCATAGCATACTCAGGGGAGGGAGGGAGGGAGGGAGGGAGAGAGGGAGGGAGAGAGAGAGAGAGAGAGAGAGAGAGAGAGAGAGAGAGAGAGAGAGAGAGAATCTGTATTGGTATCCAATGAGCATTTGTCTCTTTGCTTATGCTGTTTTTTACCTCAGGGACAGTATTTATGCTAACGAAAAAATTCAGGTGCCACGGGAATGTAGCTACCAGTGGTTTAATTCCAATCTTCTTATGTGTCTTGGGGAATCATAACCTCCCAGGATTGCCATAATTATTCTGGTCTTAGAAAGCCCAGATTTTATAGAGAGACTTCCTGTGTGTTTTGAGTCAGTTTGATCAATTTTATTCTCATTCTGTTTTCTTCCATTCAGGATATGAAATTTGAAAGAAAAGGACTCAGCCAGGACATTCCTCTGTTATGTTTAAAGCTGGACAAAACATTGGAGAAGTATGTTCCTTAATGTCAGAGTTGGTATGTTGGTAGGTTGACGAGTGTGTGTGTGTGTGTGTGTGTGTGTGTGTGTGTGCTGTTATGGATTAAGTATGGATTAATTATAGGTGATTGTACCCCTAGGTTGATATAGCCTGAAGGTCAGGCTTTTGGAAAGCATGGCCCCATTTCATCCTGGACTAGATGAGCTGCAGGCTGTTGGGAGATGTGCATCCTAGCCATGGAGATGAAGCTGGAGCCACGTTTGATTTCTCTCAGAAAAGGCCAGCATAGGAACTTCCCAGGTGTGGGCACAACAGTTATGTCGAGGCAGCTTTTTACCTGGGATAGTCTCACTTGGAACCTTAGGCTTTACCCTTTCTGTGTGACTTTGAAGAAGGCAAATAGTATATTTCAGCATTATTTATTTGTCAGTTAAGCAGGAATGATAATCTCTATGGGGTTATCCCAAAGGTTGAATGAGATAAGAAATAAAGTGTATCTTAAAGAGTCTCCCTGAGCACGCTGAATGCAAACAATACTACTGGAAGCTGGGAACCTCAGGGGTTCTCAACAGGGATCAATTTAGCCCCCAGGGAACATTTAGCAATGTCTAATGGCATTTTTAATTGTGACAACTGGGACTAAGTAGGGTGGCTAAGGGGTATCTAGTAGGCAGAGGGTAGGATTCCACTAAATATCCTTACAGTGCACATGGCAGCCCCACGACAAAGACTCTTACGTTTGAAAACGTCAGCAACGGTGAGGTTGAGATTCTGCTTTGCGTGGGTGCCACCTCTTCCCTGCTGTCTACCAGGGTGGGAACTGACTTCCTGTGAGGACTGCTTAGTGTCTGAGATAGCAGCCATGCAGTCAGGATTGCAGGTCACCAAGGTGTCATTTCTGTGCTGCACTAGAGATCAGTAGGACATGGACTAACATTCTTCACATGTGCGATATTTCTAATGATAGGACTTTGTATTGTGAAAATTGTCAGAGAAGTCTCTAAGACTTAATATGTGAGGGCTAATTACAGGCTAAGGTGCTATCCTAAACAGTCAACAGTAAGGTACCATTTAAATAAATCGTGGTAGATTTAGAATTAAACACTAGGGGATATCTAAAAATTAGACTGCATGCATCGTGTTCCTTTTCAACATTAAGGAAGTTAATTTCAGAAAAATGTGGAGTTATAACCAGGGACTATATTTTCTTTAGCTCCTTTTTCTGATACTTATGGCATCAGACTCACTTTATGTTAAAAATGAATAATGTAACCATCTAGCTATGAGGATTAGAAGTCAGTATTTGATCCATGGTTATATCTAGTCTGGGAAGATTTTGATTGTTTACAGATGAGCATGTACATAGCCAGGTTTTTATAACCATGGTTTGTACATTAATGGATTCAACCAATCTTGGTTAGAAAGTATTTGGAGGGATTGAAGAGGTATCTCAGTGGTTAAGAGTACCTGCTCTCCTAGAGAATCTGAGTTTGGTTCCCAGCACCCACATCCAGTGGTGACTCACAACCACTTGTAACTCCAGCTCTGGGGGACTTAATACCTTCTTCTAGCTTCTGTGGGCACCTGTACCCACACACGCACATAATCACACATAGTCACATAATTAAAAATAAAATAGACCTTGCCAGGCATGGTGGCCCACACCATTAATCCCAATGCTTACGAGGCAAAGACAGGTGGATCTCTGTGAGATCCAGGCCAGTGTGGGCTACATGGAGACCCTGTCTCAAAACAAGCACCTCAATAAAATAAATCTTAAAAAAAATGTATTTGGAAAAATTTCAGCATGTTTACTGCACATGTGCAGCCTTTTGTTTTCTCATCACTTCTCCAAACAATAGAGCTCAAAAGCTATCTGCAAAACGTTTGAATTGTACTAAGTGTTATAAGTTATTTAGAAATAACTTCACCCCTATGTAAGCATGTGTATAGGTTCTATGCAAACACTGAACCACTGTATACAAGGAACTCAGTCATCTGCAGGCTTCAGCATCTGAGGGGTCTTGGAACTCATTCCAGTGTATACTGAGGAATCACTGAATGTGCATCATCATACAGTTGGTAGCTCTATCAGAAGGTAAGGCCGGAATAATTATCTGCCTTAAGACCTAATGCAGTTGTGATCACATGCCCACTCTGGCTTCTGACCTAGGATGCCATTGCTTTATGGGAGTTCAAATCATCCGAGTATCTCTGGGTACCTGGTGCGCTGTTCACACTCTGTCTTAACCTTTTCTTATGCATCGTGTTCCTTTTCAACATTAAGGAAGTTAATTTCAGAAAACCTTTCATTGTGAATGTGGCATCTAATTATTCAGATTAAAATTTTAGGCTATTCCCGAGTGCCTTGCAATTCCTGCCAAGGAAAGAAAGAAACTGAGGAAATCATCTCACTGTGGTTAACAGAAAATGTTTGATGTTTACTAATGAAATCTGTTTACCTTCATAACTGTATAATAGGGCCATTAAAGACAATAGATACAGTAGTTTAAAAGTAATAAAATTTACAATGAAGTGTATTTAATTTGAAATTGAATTGCCAGCAAATGGGTATCCTAATGAACCCATGTGTCAATGCAGCTCTAACCACATTAAGGGAGATCATTTGTATCACAGGAAACTGAATCAGCAGTGAGACCCCAAAAGGCTATTCCTCTGGTGGGGGTACAGTCATTGCCACCAATGGCCCTGCCTCTGGAATTAAGCTTAAGTCAGGAGAAGTGAGATACATGATCCTTCTTAATTCAAACGCATTTGGGAAAGCAGGCAGATGCTGTCAGGGCTTGAGACATCAACAGACAAAAACGTTATTAATGAAGACCCTGAACAAAGCAAGCACATGTTAACTGTGGAAAAGCAGTGAGGGGAGAGATACATCTTGATCTCTGGCTATCACAGTAAGAAGGAAAATAGTTATGTTATATCAGCTAAGCATCTATTTATTCTTCTTAATTAAAAAATTATTTTCAAATGCTGTTGTTGGATAAGGCATGTCCTCTGAATGAACGACCAGCAACAGATGGACCTCGTCTTCTCTCCCTCCCCTCTTACTGTAGAACCCTAAGAATTTCTGTAGGAAGGGTGGGGTGGAGGGGGACAGTCACCCCTCCCACCCAATCAGCCTTAACTGCATGAGGGGACCAAGGAGAGACGCAGTGGAAGCCAGGGAGGAGGATGGTGCTTTGCCATCTTGGACCAGCAGTCAGAAAGTTCAGGAAACTGCCAAAAGATGTGGAGAAAAGAAAGGCCCAAGGGTGTCCATATCTTTGTAAGTAACTCCTCGCTGACATTACATGTTCTGTTAGTAAGTCCAATAAATATTATTATTCTCTAAACTGTAGTTTGGAGGAATAACTTCTCAGTTGGTTGTAAGGACAGCAGGAGGAGGGAGGGTCACAGCAGGCTAGAGCATATGCCTTCCAGCAGTAATTTTAGTACAGATGTGTATGTATGTTTGGGTTTGTGCATGTGAGTGCAGTGCCCATGAAGGCAGAAGAGGGTTTCAGATCCCCTGGAACAGGAGTTACAGCTGTCTGATTTGGTTGCTGAGAATTGAACTCAGGTCCTCTCTAAGAGTAGTAAGTACTCTTAACTGCTGAGCCATCTCTCCAGCCTCTAAGCACCAACTTAAAGGAATGTTTTTCTCAGGATTCAATAAACTATAAGCTCAAAAATGGGTTGGTTGAAAAATAAAGTGAAGAAACTTACTGAATATAGTGGATCTTCGATGATGTGGATACAGCCACTAATGGATTGAAAATGTAGTTAGGCTTATGATGGACTTAGCCATATGGAACATGTACAGGCATTTTCCTCCTTGTTTTCTTCTAGAAACAATATGGTATAGTAGACCTTTATGTGATATTTATATTGCATCAGGGATTATAGTAATAAATCATCTAGAGCTGCTTTGGAGTATATGGAAAGAGGCAAAGCTAGAGAAATGGCTCAGCAGTTATGAACACTTGCTTTCCTTCCAGAGGACTGGAGTTTGACTCCCAGCAGCCACATGGGGCAGCTTACCACTGCTTGTAGTTCCAGGGGGTCTGACTCCCTCTTCTGACCTCTGTGGACACTTACACACACATACATATACACAGACATATGATTAAAAAATAAATCTCAAAAATTAAAGTATATGGAAAGTGTGTACATAGGTTTTATGCATATATTATGCTGTGTCATATAAGGGACAGGAACTCCTGTAGACTCTGGTGTGCAAAGGTGTCCTAGAGTTCATCCCTCCCAGGCAGGGAGGATACCTGGATTTGATCTCCTGGTTATTTATGAGAGATCTGACATTTCCATTGTTGGTAGATGAGGAACTGATAGAGTAAATCATATATACATCTTATGGAAACATACTTCAAATCCCCATCATGCCAGATTCATTAAGTGCAGCCCCTGCAATACCGTGATCATCTAATTCTTAATCTGACAAAATGTTTAAGTAAAACACCAGACTAATCTGCATTGTAGATCCAAAGACAAGCCTTTCCTCCACTGCCATTTCCCTCCCTCCTTCCCTCCCTCCCTCCCTTCCCTCCTTCTTCCAACTTTTCCTCTTCCTTCTTTGTCACACCTGCCACAGAGCTTCATTCAGTGAGGATTTGGATGACTGTATGAAGGGTGATGTCATGGAGCAGCGTTCACTTGCAGAATTGACTAAAGAATCCCTAGGCACAGAAGAGGCTTGCCGTAAGGTGAGTGCTTTGTTCAGACTTTTCCCCTGATGTGGAATGTCAGGTGATGACATGGAATGCTACTGTCCTTGACTGCTCTTTCCCTCCTATGGAACTCTTGGGAGAAGGAGACGTTTTCAAAAGCAGGTCTTGCTGAATGTTTTGGACGGTCATCCCAGGCTAAACCAGAATGGCTAAAAGCTGTCCGCAGAACAGCTTGTGGCATCCCTTGGTACATACTACCAGTGGGACCAGGCTCGGTGCCTGCTGCACAGTAAGGTAGGCCAGCTACCACGCAGGTGACAGAGGCTTGAGCTGTGATGAATCTTCTGTCTCCTCCTACTCTGCCTGACACCCGCTTGATGGAGGTTGTAAATGCAAGAGAGATTGTGGTATAATTCCTCAGACTGGCATTTCTGCCCCCTAGTCACCATTCGATTATCTTCCAAATTGCTGTGTTTCGGAGAGATAAAGGTTCTTTATGGCTTGCTGACTTGAAACAACCACAAGAGCAGGCACAGAGACAGCTAGGCGACCGTGCATAGTAATTCTATTGGTAAATGACAAAATCTTTGTTTGTATGACATTTCCAAAATTACTACAGAAGATGAATCTAAAGCACAAAATGTCACATTTGGCATGCAAAACCATCACAACATATTTCAGTATAAAATTCATAGAGGCGTTTAATTTAGAATGTGTTTAATAACTCCGTCTGCCTGCATCACTAATCCTGCCTTGAGGTCTAAAAAGATTGTCTTATTTATTCACATGGTGTTAATTTTAAAAATATTTTTGGAAACCAAAATATTAAGGTTAAGTCTTTGTTGTTAATTAAGATTTTCTAATTAAACTAAAAAATAATTGTTATTCTGATTAGTTCTTAAGTATGATTTGAATGGAAAAACAAAAGAACTTCAACAACTTTCCTTGTTTATTTAACTGTGATTTCATTCTAGAAGCATACTATCTATATGGAAATATACATTATCTCTTCAAAGAAATCCTATGCAGAATTAAGACATCTTCTGTTGGCTGTAGACTAGCCCAGTGGTACCACTAACCTGAACATCCAACAGTAACTTTCTTTTAAAAATAACAATTTTTATCAAAGCACGAGGTGCTAGAGAATTCTTCAAGGTCAAATTATTTTGAAAACCAATAGGGACTTGCAAATATACAAATAAATCTTAATGCCATCTGGATTGTCACTTTAACATCTACTTAATCTGAAATAGTAGTTCATTAAAATCATCAATTTGGACAAACTTTTGACATTTATTGAAAATGAAGATGGCCTGCTTCAGTCAGCTGTGAGCCAGCAATGAAAGTCGGACGCTCTGTGAAAGGTTTAAGCCCTGTCCTGATATTTCTTCCTCTCTTAGTGGGGAGAGGGGAGTTCTCATGGGAAGCCTGTGAGACAGGGCTGCACATTGAAAGTGTATTTGATCAGGTGAGGTGTGAGTCTGACATATTTTACAGTTATCAGTGTGGTATCATTGTCTGGCAATAGTGCTGTTTAGGACTGCTCACTATCAAATTCCCCATGTGAGATGCGCTATCAGGGTTACTCATTCCCCTGTATCTCAGCAGACATGCTGTGTGGTGTTTAGAAGTGTTGGTTTCCTGTTAATTCTATCTTGCTATAATAGATTAATGTTTTCTGATGTCACAGATTATTAACGTACCATGCCTAAACACTAGCTAAACTTTCCCTCCTGTCATCCTTGAGTTTGCTTTTTGACCTCTTAATTATACATCATAGGTCCTCATCTGTTATCATTGCTGATACCTGACAATTACAGGTTGAGTGAAAATAATTGTCTCTTTTCTCCCTCCCCCCCGCCCCCCGAAAAGCCCATTGTTGCTAATTGTGAGGTTTTACCTGGTTCCTGTGTAACTCAAGAACACTGCCTTTTATTCAGGGTGAGCAGTCTCGGTTGCCTGTACAAGTACAGATCATATGCATCAGAGGCCTCAAGGACAAGGTTCCACAAGGCTCCTACTGCCTCAGAGTGTCCCTGCTGGATCGGCTGGGGACCTGTGTCTCACAGTGGTGGCAAACAGAGCAGATGAGAACACACCCAGTGCATCATGGTGGCAACTTCTATGATGTGGGGCTATATTTCCATGAAAGCCTTTCTGTGGTAAGCTGACCTGTGCACATGCATTGCTTTGTGTTTTTTCGGATTCTGCTGTCCCTCTCTGTCTACCTTGCCTCTCTCTTCATGTGGCTTCAGAGAATCAACAGTGTGTAATCAACAGAGAAGATTTTATTCATGTGGTCTTTCAGGCTCAGATTCATGTGTTCAACCACTGTCTAATAAGCATCTATTATTCCCAAGCCCTTGCCGTCCAAGGACACCTCCAGTCCTGTGTAAAGCAAATCTCTTGTTTACTCATCAAGAATGTGGTATAGATTATTGATCTTCCTCTTCCTCCTCTCAGGCTTTGTAAGTGGACAGCTCTGATGTGTGCATCATGTGGGTGACACATGTGTATCGATGTAAACAACTAGGACTGTCGGTGTCAGGTGAGAATCGGGATTTGCGCAAGAGAAGTTGGAGGAACTGTATGGAAAAGAAATGACGGCTCTAGGGAGTGTACCTACGAGTTCTGGAGGACCTGGTGTTAGGTGAGGCTGTGGTGAGCGAGGCTGGAAGTGACCCAAGAGGCAGGGAGGACAGCAGGGGTCAGAGAGCATCAAAACTCAACAACAAATCAACATTGGTACTACAGGATGATATTGCAGAAGAAAACATTTTCTTTATTATGAAACGGATTTTCACTTTTTATTTTTCCTTACCTTAACTTGGTAGAACTTTGAAGATACTAACTTCGGACTCTGAGGTTTTAGTTTGTTTGTTTTGTTTTGTAACTAAGTGACAATTCCATAGGAACTATGAGAATGGAAAAAAATATAGGCTCAGTAAATACTGTACGATTAAATAATAAGTGCCAAGTCCCAAATCAGTCTATCGTTTGGAAGTTGATGGGGGTTCCAAACAAAAAGCAAGCATGCCCCATCATTGGAAGTTAGTTAACGTTAGTGATGCCTGAGCTCATGACCAGCTTCAGACACAGTGGAAAACTGATAAAGGTAATGATGGTGACATCAGAAGTTACTTTGAAACAGGGACTTAAGAATAATTTATTTCTAGGAAATGATTAATGAAAGGGGACTTTGGATAACAAGATGCACCAAGGGACCAGCCAAGCCTCTGCTACCCTATTTCAAGGTAGATATGGTGATGCCTGCCCAGCATAGGCATGTGTGGAAATGCACCTTACCAATATGGAGCAGGAATCCAACAATCTCTTTTTATTATTATTGTTATAATTATGCTACCTCTTTGATAGTGAGACCCATAAAATTTTACCCACTGGACTTTTCTTTTAATTAATATGATAAATGCTTATATTTCAGATAACTTCAAATTAACCTTTGGTTAAGAACAATGTAGGTTAACAATTTTTTTTCTTCGTTAAATGATCCCAAAGGCCTTGTTAAGAAGCTTGGGGTATATGTGCAGGGTGTTAGTCTAGGTTGGTTATGAAGAGGACTTTGTCCCCAGGGAATCCACTAACTGCCAGTAGTGGAGTCCGAGGACAGGAACAAGCAGGCATCAGCCATAGTTCAGGCCCCAGTTCCAACTCTTCATTCTTACCCTCTGTGTGAGAAAAATTTCAGGAATGTGGGAGTAGCTCATAATTTAGTTAATAATTTTAGGGGTATAATCAACACTACTGTGCAACTATATTCTTTGGTACAATTTAATCAAGTATCCCAAATTTGACAGTGTGAAGATTGACTAAAAATAACCAATATGCTCTTGTATTACACCTGTAATTCTAGAATTTGGGAGTCTGAGACCTGAGGACTGGTAGACAGCTCAGAGCCAGGCCAGCTTGCACTGCAGGGTGAGACTCTGTCACAATAAACAAACAAAACTAAAATCTTTTAAGAGTTTGTTTTGATGCGCTGGCGAGATGGCTCTTTGGGTAAAGGCACTTTCTGCTGAGCCTGATGTCCTGAGTTCGATCCCTGGTCCCCACATGGTGGAAAGAGAGAAGGGACTCCTGCAAGTTGTCTACTGACCTGCACTCACACACTGTGGAACACACACACACACACACACACACACACACACACACACACACACACACACACACACACACACACACCGGTGCACACATGCACACACCAACTATATAAGTAAAATACATTAAAACCTTTTAAGAGCCATTTACACAAAGAACTGTTTTACATTGATACAGAATATCATTTGACTTTGGTCATGGCATTTGCTCAGGTGTCCATTCTCCCTTGAGCCCCTGATAAGATGTGAACTCTGGATGCAGGAGCCTTATCCTTGTTTGTTTTGTAGATGATTTCCCTTGTGAGTCTTTTAGTTAGTGTGACTGCTGTGGTTTGGAGATGTGTCCCTCAGAGGTCCATGTGTGAAAAGTTGGGTCTCCAGGGTGGACTGGTACTTCGAGATGATGGACCCCTGGAAGTGGGACCTGGTGGACAGTCCTTGGGTTCTTGAGGGTGTGGTTTGAAGGGGACTGTGGACCCCAGTCTCTTCTATTTTTGCTTCTTGTTTCAGCAGATGAGTCATTTTTAGCCCTGCCATACCCACCCACCGTGATGTGCTGCCTATTTAGAGGCTAATAGCAATGGACACCATTGAAGTTGGAATAGAGCCTCCCAAACTAGGAGTCAAAGTGCCCATTTCTCTCTATAATTTAAGTGCCTCAGTTATTTCATTATAGTGATGGAGCCCTGACTCATATGCAGAGTAGGCTCTGAGTGAAGTGCCAGGAGGAAGAGTTACATCAAGCACATCTGGGAGCCAAAGGTCACAGAATGCTAAAAGAGTGAGGTTTCAGAGCTGTTCATCCTTTGAAAAGATGCACTGCATCTGCTGGGACAACCAGAGTTGGCAATTCCTTTTACAAGAAATACATTTTCCCTTCCTGCTAAACAGAGCACCAATGTCTTGGAATAGTTGAAACAGTAGTCTCAAATTTTTCATGTGTCAAAAACAAGCAAACAAAAAATAATTACCTCCTGCCACAGCCAAGAAAATATACTCCTTAGCAGCCCGACAAAACATCATAGACTTATATCTATCCTTTGTTACCCATCCCTAGCAAAATCCTGAGTCCCCAAAAGTAACACACTAAGCTGCTTCACATTCAGTGGATATGAAAAAGTGTGATACTCACAGCGAAAATAGAAGCAAGAAAAGCATCAAAACTACCGGAATTTGACAGGAGAGTGAAGTCACCAGAGACTTTCTGCTTTCAGGATTGAAATGCTGTTGCTCCAAGTTCCATTCATTCTGTCAGACTCAACCCAGTAACATCAAGTCTTCTCACTAAACACACAATTCTCCCTGCCATTCGCACTGCTGGGAGTTTGTAGGGTCTGATAGTTAAAACAGCATGTTTTTCAGTAATATAATACAATGCTATTTTATTTATTTATTTATATTTATTTATTATTTATTTATTTATTTATTTATTTATTTATTTATATTTGAAACAACATCTCATGTGTCCCAGACAAGCCTCAACTCATTTATGCTAGGCAAGCCCTCTACCAACTGAGCTACATCACCAGCCGTATAGTTTATAATAATAAACATACACTCATATGGGGCTTGAGAGATAGCTCAGTGGCTAAGAGCACTTACTGCTTTTGCAAAGGACATGGATTCAATTCCCAACACCCTTATGGTGACTAGCAACCATCTGTAAATCCAGTTCCAGGGGATCTGATGTCCTCTTCTGGCTTCTGTGGGAATCAGTCATACAAGTGGTGCATATACATACCTGTAGGCAAAACACTCATACATATAACAACATAAATAAATAGATTTAAAAAACATGTAAATGTAAAAACATAAGGGATTTGGTACATCTGTTTCAGTGCATTTAAGATACAAGTCAAAGACAGGTAAGATTTTATTCTTGCCCCAGAAGAGGAGGCTACTGACTTTCCTAAGACAGATGGAGGGTGTAGCATGTCATGCTAACTGTAGAGAGATGAATGACCATCTATTTCTCTACAAAATTCAAGAACCAAGAAGGCATAATCCAAATGAAAAGACAAGTCCTACTTACAAGAGACATGGAATCTGAGGAAGAAATGCCTACGTCACACGTCTGTAAGGAAGAAATGCCTACGTTACATGTCTGGGTGGTATGCCTTTGGTATCAGGCTGAGCCAGGAGGCCAGTGCTTGAAGGTTAAGTTCAAGGGCTGCACACAGGTGTTGAGAGGGCTCCTGAGGGAGGCAACAAATGTATGGGCAAGCCCAATGTGTGTGGCTCCAGATAGCCACAGTATGACTACCACACCTATACTAGTTTTTGCTTCTCATCTCAAATAAGTCTACATCTCAACATAGCTCTTGCTATTCTATGAGGTATTAATGGTCAAATAAGATGAGTTAAAGAGAAAATCCGAGTCTCAGGCCCCTCAAATAAGATGAATAATACCAATTATCTTACTTTAGTTAAGTTCATTTGTGGACTTTAAGCATAGGCCCGTTGGTGTTGAGTGCTTGTTTAAAGAATTTTGAGTTACTCCTTGGTAGAAACATTGAGAACCTAACTGTATTCAGACATTTATTCTGAAGACATTTCAAATAGAAAGATTGCCATCATCATTGTTATTATCCAATAACAGCCTACAGATGTAGATCTTTGGGAGAATATTCAGTCTGACTTACCTTTTGACTTTTGGGCAAGATGATAAACTAGGTCAAATTTTTGGGTTACTTGGTCTGTCATGCCAGAATCAGTGGTTAGAAGCCATGTTTATTCTAAGTTTGTTCTATAGCTATCTTGACTATACAAAAATGTAAGCAAAAGGTTTCAAAATGTATAATTGAAGGAAAAACCAAAAACCAGAGGGAGAAGTGACAGACTGGGCCATAGCTGAGAGAGTAGAGAGCATATGGTCAGTTTTAGTGATCGAAAGGTTTGGATTTTATCAGCTATTTGGGGATAAGGCTTTGAGCTTGTTGGAATGGAATGTAGGAAGTTTTCAGCATGATTTTAGGTGCTCCAAGTGCAGAGCACCTAAAAAGGACAGTGCGGATAAAAATATCCCCAATTAAAAGCAGATTATCTTAGATAGCAATATATGATTAGATAAATAATGAGAAATATGATTTTACCTAAGCTCATTTAAAATTATATTTCCCCAGTTAATCTCCAATATGATTTTAAAATAAAAATATGATGTGTGAAATTAAAAATTCAAAGGATACACTGAAGATTATCTGAAAATCAGGTTCTCACCTGTCCCCTAGACTGCATCATTAAAAGTAAAAGGATGGAAAATGTGAGAGACATAGACAGAAGGTTCAACAAACTTCTCTTCGGCAATTTCTAGAGGAAAAGAATGATGGAAAGTTACATTAAGAGTTAAGTACTATTAATTTCTCAGACCTATTGCAAGACATGAACACACAGATTAAGGGAAAGAAACTTGTAGGAAGACAAAGTAAAATCAGTCAATCCACAATGGCATGTTCTAGTGACAGCAATAAAAGACTGGGGACAGCCAAACAGCATGTTTGAAATAACAAGACAAATGATACTTGTGATGATTAGTGTGCATTGTCAACTTGACAGAGTCTAGAATCATCTGGGAGTCAGGCCTCTGGGCATGCCTGTGAGGTATTATTATCATGATAACCTTAATTGAGGTGGTAAGACCTACCCATAGGGGGTGACACCATTCCCTGGCTGGGATCCTGGACTGAATAAATGGAAAAAGAGAGCCAAGCCTCAGCATGTGTTCATTGCTCTCTGCTTCCTGATTGCGAAGTTTGAGCCTATCAGGAAAAGACCACCAGACCCAATTCAAATTTTAATTAGCCAAATTTATTTGCTGCAGTAAGACTGGCGGTCTCCAGAGGCTAGATAAGGGACTGCAGTAAAGTGGGGGTAAAGGGGTCTTTTAAAGGCAGAAACCACAAGCTACTTCATTCCTGTGGTATTAGCAGTAGCAAAAACAGTAAGGTCACACTGACCCTTAAATGCGGCAATAAGCAAGTTTACAGAAGCCAAAACAAGCAATTGTTAGCAATTTTCTTAACAGATACAAAGAGACCTTGACAGGGGCTTTCTGATTATTGTTATTTCAGCATACTACCAAGAAAGACAGGATATTGTTTAGGTTATTTTCCCTTGGGTGGGTAATATTCCTCTCTGTGGTCAGCTATTTCTGAAAAGACAAACAAACAAACAAACAAACAAGCAAACAAAAAAGTTCTGGGGGAAAGTGACTTACTGGAACTCAGTTCAGACCTTGAGCTGGCTGCTTCTCTGATTTTTTAAGTCTAAGGTGGCTACTTTGTACAAAATGGAGTTGCTCTAGTCATTACGATGGGACCAGCTGCTTCAAGCTCCTGCTGTTTGACCTCCCTGCATAGACTGTGTACCCTTGACCTGTGAGCCAGAATAAATTCCTTCTCCCTTAAGTTTCTGTGATCAGTATTCTATCACAGCAACAGGAGAAATGAAGACAGTGCTGCTCACCTTTCCTGTCACCCAGGGACTGGGGTAGAGGTTTCACAAATGAATGGAACTTCCTGTGGTGGTTTGAATGAAAATGTCTCCCATAGGCTCCAAGTGTTTGGACATTTTGTCCCCAGATGATGGCGCTGTTTCGGGAGGTTTTAGAATGTGTGTCTAATCCTGGAGGAAGCACATTATTGGGGGTAGGCTTGCAGAGTTCCTAAGCCTCCAGATCTCCAGTCACCCTCTTGCTTTCTGTGCCTGTGTGATGATGTGAGAGCTTAGCTTCTGCTGCTCCTGCTCTAGCCACCTCCAGCCACCATGCTTCCCTGTCATGGCAGACTGTAATTCCCCTGAAACTGTAAGCTCAAATAAACTCTTCCTTCTATAGATTGCTTTGGTCAGTGTTTCTATCACAGCAACAGAAAGGTGACTAAAATACTGTTCTTAATAAGAACATTAGGTTGAGTTCCTAAGGCTGCCATCAAAAAGTATCATGTTCAACAGATCTTAAGGAAAATCTTCTATTTGGTTCTTGCAGGGGAAATCAAATGAGCCGAAGTTTCCCATCAAGAACTTGGACATTACATTGATCATGACTGGAAAGGTTGTTATGCTGAAATCCTGTTTTCAGGTGGAGTTTAATCATCAATAGGCAAAAAGGAAGAACCAAACAACATAATTTTTGAGTGAATTGATATGGAGGCGGGTGGAACCTTAGGAAGGTGCTTGGGCACTCATTCCTGGGGTGCCTGTCTTGTGATGTGAGCCTTGGAATGGATTGGTCCTTCTCAGACCTGTGTCTTCTGCCTTGTGAGGCCCTCCTCTAGAATTGTGTATTATCCATTCACTGTCATAAAGGAATCTTCTGCCAAAAAAGAAAAAATGTGTCATAGATCAGAAGTCTGGAATCAAGATATAGATAGCAAAGGTTTTGTGTTTTTCTCACAGATTCTGGCTGCCCTAGAGTTTCCTTAGCTTGTAGACATCCACCATGGTCCTTACCTCATCCTCCTGTTTACCTTTATCACATCTTTCCTGTGTGTTTTTCTGACTTCACGTACAAATTAACCTTCTTCATATGGTACCTGAAATGTTGAACTACAGTTATGCTAATGATAACATTATTATTTGGTTAAATATAAAAGATCTTATTTCCAAATCTGACCACTTGAATTACTGGGCTTTGGAATTTTCAACATACCTTCTTCTGGGGAACACAATCCACCCTATATATTCACAAATGTATCTTTACCAGGCATTGCTAAACTAGTAGAGTATCACTGAAGATCAGGAAGAATACGAGAACTTATGACAGTTTCTTAAAATGTCTGTGAAATGTTACACAGATTTAGGAAGGGATTATTCAACAATATGCCTTTTGTACTCAGTTTTAATAAGACATTAGTCAGCTTAAAGCATTTGAGTAGCAAAAGAAATAATAAAGGATCATAAAATGTAGATAATTATTTCTTTAATTAATAAAATGAAAATTTGAAGTTAATGTCCAGGTGGGGGGACCCGATCATCTATCTTCACTTTGCGTAAGACAGAGATAGTGCAATTTAGGAACTGCTGCTTTGAGCCATTCATGTATGTTCAAGAATGCATCTTACTTCAGCTAGCAAGATGAAAGTACAGAAAAGATTACTGAGAACATTGAGAGAATGTTCTAGGGGCCTGGAGAGATGGCTCAGTAGCTAAGAGCAATGGCTACTGTAGCAAAGGACCCAGGTTTGGTGCCCAGCACCCACATGGCAGCTAATAACCATCAGTATCTCCAGTTCTAAGGTCTCTGACACCCTCTTCCTGCCTCTGAGAGCACTGCATTCATATGGTACACTTATATACATGCAGGTAAAGCACTCCGACACATAAAAATCAACCAATAAAAAAGCTAATAAAATGGTCTAGGAAAATTTTAGAGATCAGTCAGAAGTTGGGTGAAAGTTTTTATGCTTCAACTGTCTTTCTGCTTGATTTCAAATACATTGCTGTGGCTAAATAAATACAGCAGTTTTCAGGCTTTATGGGGTATTAAAAGAGAGAGCATTAAAATAATTTTGAAGACCATAAAGTCAGGTAGGAATAAAGGATTGTGACCATTATTTTCTTATCCTATCAGCTTGCATGATCACCTTTTGTGTGACATTTTGAAATATCATGATTTAACTTTGGCCTTGATGTCTAAACTGCAAGAAACTTCTGTTAATTGTTAGACATGTTGTGTTTGTAATTTTTACTTTTGTTGGGTACAGGGATTGACACACTTATAAAAAAGGATACAAATAATAGGTTAAAGAAGCAAAACCAGCAAGATTCAGGCAAAGAACATTGATTAATGAATTTTTTAAAATTCTTAAAGGTCATATGCTGAAGTTTGGCTGAGCCTCGGGCAGATCTAATGAACATGACCAAGCCCCTCTGTGTGCAGCAGGTAACCCGTGCTGACTCTGAATTTGCTGACATTACAGGGTTATTATTTCTGGAAGGATGTAGCATTCTGGAGCAATTTCTCTAATGATTCCATTAAGACCATGGTTTCCTTCAATTTAGGGTAACATATTTCATTTTTCACATTACCCCACACCACAGAAAAAACATGAAACTATGTTTCAGATTGAGGGTCTATGTCAGCCAAAGGAAGAAAAAAAGTCATATGATTTTGATGGTACTTAACCCCATTTTATTTGATAAGCACATCTGTTTTGTGGATCATGTGTCAGTATGTGAGGTAGTTTAAAGGCAAACAATGATTTTGCTTAAAAATCACTAACTCGTGGAAATCTTGAGAATTCCTTAAAGAAGAAATAAGGAGCCACCACCAGCTGAGTGATATTTCAACACCTTGGCCATAGCAAAGAGTCTATAGGACCGGGGTCTCTGAAGACACAAGTTTCCAGGGGGTAACAATGAACAGGCATTTGTTAGTAACTGGCCTTCAAAAGCTCTTCTCCTTCCCTCTTTACCTGCTTATAGACAGCTGGGATTTTAAAATATACTTCAGTTTGCTAAAAAAATATCTCATTTGGAAATGCTGTTGCAGAAGGTTTCTTCTTGTATACTCGAATCCAGTGAAGTGCTTGTAGACAAGAGACAAGATTTTAAAGGTTGAGCTAGAATGTATGCTTTAAAACCTGAAGGGAATTCTGACTCTAAAGTTCCTCAGGGATGGGACTTGGAGCAGTCTGTCTCCCCGTGTCTCTGTCATCTCCACTGTGAGACCACAAGAAGCCTTGTCTCCTTGATCAAGAGAGCAACAGAGCAGTAATCTACAGTCAATGTTATAGGGTAGATAAATTTTGTAACAAACAACCCCATCTCTAAAACGCAAACGTAACATAAATATATACTTTAAATGAACTTCTGGTTCACTGAAATATTATTTCCTTTCATAACATATCCATGATTGTGTTTTTGAAAGGACAGGAGTGGTTGTGGTTTCTAAAGTCCTTTCTGAACCCTGTGAAGTGCTTGTAGACAAGGAGGAGGTTGAGTGCTTCACTGTTAGACCATGGCACTCAACCGTAAAGGAAATACTTTGGATTGACATTAACATTTATATTTCACACATGACAAACTTGATTTCAGAGAAGTCTGCCAAGCTACTCAAGACCATATGGATTCTTAAAGCAATGTTGGGAATGAAGCCTTTACCCTATAACTCTGGGTACTCAGCTCCTGTTTTCTAACTCCTCTAAAGGGATCCTAATCATCCAATAACCTTCCACTGCTCCTGGGGTCTTCCTGAACTAAAATAATCTTTCTCAGACAGTATTTCACTTCTCTGTTATAACCATTTGTTGACTTCTCCTTGCTTTTAGGATTAAAGACCAGAGTAATGTAGGTTCAGCCTCCTTATCACAGTTTCTAGCACATCAGATACAGCCACTCCCCCACCATGTATTCAACTACATTTGAGCTATGAATGTACTGAGTTCTGTATATACTTCAACCTCTGGCTTTCTACCTGGTATTGGTCATAGGCTTTCATTCCCATTTGCCCTTCAGACTTTAAACACATTCATTTTTGCTATTGTTCATAGACATTAACTGGTCCCAATAAGATCCAAGTGTCTGAGAGCATAGGACATGCATCTTTGCCCTTCAGGGTGCAGAGCCCTTATCCATACCAGCTACTCAATAGCTGCTTCTGAAATAAACAAAAAGGGGGGGGGGAACTACTAGAGGGGTGAGACAAATTTAATAGAAATTCGGGTTATCAAAAATATGCATTGTTGGGGCTGGAGAGATGGCACAGCAGTTAAGAACACTGACTGCTCTTGCAGAGGACCCAGATTTAATTCCTAGAACCCACATAGCAGCTCGCAACTGTCCATAACTCCAGTTCCAGGAGATTTGATGCCCTCTTCTGACTTCTGTGGACATCACACAACATGTGTACACTTACATATGTGCAGGCAATACACTCATACACATAGAATAAAAATAATAAATAACAATTTAAAAATGTGCATTGTTTCTTAAAGAAAAACAGAAAGTGAAGGAAATGCTAAAATAATGTTCAAAGACGTATCTTAGTGTCTATGATTTTTAAAGTCAGAACATAGCTGATGGATAAGGAACAAACTGATTTTGAGGTGAGGGAGATATCTCAGTGGCTGCTCTTGCAGAGGACTTAGATTCAGTTCCCAGCACCAACATGATGGCTAACAACTATCCGTAACTCCAGTTCCTTGGGGAATCTGATGCCCTCTTCAGACCTCCTCTGGCATCCTCTGATGCCTTCATGATAGTATGACAACCAATAAACATTTCTTCCCTTAGTACCAGAGGCCAGGAAATAAGAGATTAATTTTTAGAATTAATTTCTTTGATGCAGGCCATTTCTCTGGTTTCTATACGGCTGCCACCTCTCTGTGTGCTCAGATTTCTTACCCCAGTGCCTACGCATGGATAAAGAGAGCTATGTCTGGTTTCTCATAAAGTCATTGATTCCATCCTGGCACCCTCGCGGTCTAAACTTGAGTACCTCATAGGGGCCCCACTTGTAGATTTCTTTGTATTTGGAACTGAGGCGCAACGTGCAAATTTTGTGGTGTTAAACATTTAACCACCACAATGTGCAAATAAGAAGTAATTAATGAATCAATAAGCATTTCTATGTTAGGAATGATGCTTATAACAAGAGCATCAAAGGAAGTATGAAAACTTGGTAAGTAGCATTTTTGAATTTGTATGACCTTCCTTGAATTATTGGAAATATTTGGTGTTTGGTGTTAATTCAAATGGGATGATCTTGGTTAGTCAAAGTTATTGCAATATACATAGCCAAATACATTTTATTTGTATTATTTTCTATATTATATATATATTATTCTTTGGTTTCATTATCAATATTCTATTAAGATAAAGAAAACTAATAGAAGTAACATTGCAGTGTTTGGGGTTTGTGCTGAGGCCTTAAGGGACTGCCAATTTCCATTTCCTATCTTGTTAGAAATCTTTCTCTTAGAGCTTCAAGTTGAAATGCTAAAATACCAAGTTTTCTGCAGGAGAGACCAGAAAGTGAAGCTGTCTATTGCAGAAAGAAAATCCAAGTCTAAAACCTTCCATTCCTCTCTGACAAGGACCAGGGTATGGAACCATCTTGGATCAGCCTTTTTAGCCCAGCCATGATCTCAAGAGAAGCTCCAGGTGGTCCATCTGAGGCCGCGTGGAGCAGAGGAGTCACTCCATGAGCTGTGCATCCCTATAATAGGGAAATTAGTTATGTTAAACATTGGTGTTCAAGCCACTAAGGTTTAGAGTAGTTTGCTATTTAGTAACACAGAAGGTAGGGACTTACTTAGTTCCTTCTGTACTAACTACTGTGTTGAGTTTAGAGAAATAAAGTCATGATCCTCACCTGAAAGTGATCATAGCCTGAGTAGTTTGAATTCATTGAACCTTGTGTGCTTTATTTAAAATGAAAAAGTCTGCTTACTTCTATGTTCAGTTACATTATGTGCACATAGAAAATAGGTGTGGGAGATAGAAATGGATCACTAGTAGACTGTTAAGGGTAGAATTATGTGACTTCCCCACCCATATTGCTACACTGAAATGTTAGTCCCCAGTACCTCAGAACACAACTGTTAGGAAACGGGGTCTTTAAAGAGATAATTAAAATAAAATTATATCATCGGAGTGGGCACCAGCCCAATAAGACTGGGGCCTTTATTGAGAGAGAGAGAGAGAGAGAGAGAGAGAGAGAGAGAAACCCAGAGAGGGAATGACCACCTAGAGGCAAGGAGGGAGGCTTCCGAAGAAATGAGCGTGTGTAACACTTTAACATAAGAAATCTGTCTTCGAGAAGGAGGTGAAAATACAATTGTCTAAGCCCCAGGAGCAGACCGTTCTGTCAATCCTAATGCCTAACACAGAGGCTCATGAAGAACTGGGGCAATATATTTTTTTTTCCCTGAAAGGACAAGAGCAAAAAAAAAAAAAAAATACTTCAACCTATTATAAACCACCATGCAAATCTGGCATTACTGAAATAAGTGTATTTGGTGATAAACGTATCTGTCACCTGCCCCGTATCTTTGGTGTTCCCACAATTTAGTTAGGAGGTTTTGTCCTATGGAGGGGACACACAGACACTTTAGACACTCCAAAGAAAAGTTCACTCTGACTCACTGTACTAGCAGGCTGTTTTCAGGATGTATAGATTTTTTTTTAAATCAGCCATTTAATATTTATTTATCAGTGTGACAAGGTACCATTTTTATAGTGGTAGATAGGCACCATTTCGTTTCACTGGAGGGAAATCCAATATGAATAAAACAGCAACTTCTCACACATGACATTTAATCCATGCATGTAAATCAAACTGAGGATCTATTATTCATTATTAAAAGAATGGCATATTTTTATTATACTGAGAATGAAACACAAATACTTTGAAAAATTTAGTGCCTTTTCTGGAAATTTTAAGACACTCATCTTGTAGTTATTTGGCTGGTACTGGATCTCATTTTAAAATATAGCTGTAAAATTAATAAGTTTGAACTTTTATGCTTGAAAAAAGGATGCTCAGTTTCAATGAAACAGGCAAACTTATTTTTTATTTAAAGCTTCCTAAATACTTAAGACGGTAAAGTACTTCAGCACTGTGCCAGTTCCAGTATATGTATGAAGAATCGAGTTCATATTCTTGTCATTATTAGTCACGGCTACAATGTTCTTCCCCGAAGTGCTCTCTGAAAACCATATATATATCAGAAACTGATTAAAATGACCTAAAGTATTAATTCGTAAAGTATGATGAACCCAACACTTTGCAAGAGGTTATTTTCTGTGTGACATTTAATATCGAAGAGTTGAAAGGATTTTAATAACTCACAGGAAGGAGTGGTCCTAGGAAATTCAGGCTTTGACAGTGATTACTTTTATTGATTATTAGTTATTATCATTAACTATATTATATTTTGTGACTTTAGAAAGTTTCCCATTATGCAAGTGGAGGAAGGTTCTTTTCTCAGTTCTGAAAAGGACCACATTGACTGGTAAAGGAATTCTGGGACTTGGAACCTTTAGTGGTAAGTGGCTTGTGAACTGTACCCGTGAGCCCTGAGTATTCACTCTCATCACTGATCTTCCCTGACGGACTCCCCAAGTAGCTTCCTGTTGTGACCACACATAATTCTCTCCCACTGAACGAAGAGATGCTCCATCCTGTTCCACCTCACTCCCACCCAAATAAACATATGATCTAAGGGACACTAGTCAAAGGCACATTTTCAGAGTGAGGCTTAACAGAAACCTGGCTTGGCTAGCATTCGCCAGTTTGTGAAGATTATTTAAACTCCTTGCCCCCAGCCCTTGAGTGTGTGAAATGGGAATCTGGCACATAATTTATAGCAATTTCATAAGCCTTAGATATTATTATATAAGTTGCTTAATGTAGCGGGTTGTAAATATTTTAATGATTTTTATCATCATAGTGGTAGTCTCCCACGTAGAATGTTCTCTGTTTTCCTCTATAGTTTAGATTTTTTTCTAGCCCTTGTAAACATTTCTTTGGGAAGCCTAGTTGATCTTGTCCTTCCTAAGAGATCGCTCAGTTTGTAGTCTTTTAATGTTACTGTGTCTCCATTCCTTGCTTCTAGATGACAGGAAGGGTTTTAGGTTCATCCGTATACAATACCACTTTCTCCACATGTTTGTCCATTTCCCATTATTCTAAGAAATACTTGAGGTTATCAACTTATAAAAAGGGAAGGTTTATTTTGACTTACCATTTTAGAAGTATCAGTCTACGCTCAGTTGGGGTTGCTTATTCCTTATTGTTTTGAGCCTGTGGCAAGACAGCACATTATGACAGGAGCATATGGTGGAGCTAAACCACTTGACTCTCTCTCTCTCTCTCTCTCTCTCTCTCTCTCTCTCTCTCTCTTTCATGAAGTTCCATAGTGTTCCCTCAAGGACATTCTCTTCATGGGCCAGAATCCTCTCCTTATGTCCTACCTCTTAAAGGCTCTACCTCCCTATAGAGCCAAGCTGAGGACCAAGCCTTTAACATACGAGCCTTTGAAGGATATTATAGCACACTGTATTTCTAGTCCTCTGTATGAGAGGGAGAGTAACAATTCCTCATTACCTACAGTTTGTCAATCACATTACTATGTATCTAACAGATGCTGTCAACACAAACTTCAGAGAACTCAGTCCTTTGTTGAATCCATTTTACAGATGAGATAAACTTCAGCGAGGACTCACTTAGATGATTAAAATGAGGTTCAAAGCTAGATGTGGATGACTCCATATGTAAAGCATGGAGGCTCACAAATATGCTCTGAGGGAAGCAGCAAAAACTTATATATTGATTGTTTTTTTTTCCATGTTGGCAAATTACGCTCTCATTTCTATAATTTTTCTTTGTTTTTTGCCAGACTCCATTTATTTCTAAAGACAAATCCCTCTCTTTTAAATCTCTCCCTTTATGTCTCTGAAAAGGTAGGTTCTGAACCATATAGTAAAAATAACGTTTGTAAACAAGTGAGGCTGTTCTACCACTGAATGTTGGCAGGTGGTCACTGAGTAATCTTTGGTCACAGCAGGACATCAGCTTTCTGAGAGTAGGCTTTGTTCTTCCGCAAAGGTCCTCCAGAGGAACAAAACCAAGCAAGAGGAGATTTATTTGATTGGCTCATTTGAACAGAGATAGTCTCACAACGGTCATCTGCAGCCTGGCAAGCTGCAAAGACCAGCTCAGGCCAAGAGGCTGGAAACCTCAGATTGCAGGGATCTCTGATAATGACAGGGTCTCAGGGAAGCTGGAAGCCAGAAAACTCCCTAGATAGCTGCTAGTGCGAGTCCACGCCCAAAGGCTGAGAAGGCTGGAGTCTGATATCCATGGTGATGATGGCCAATGACTCGCACCTGCCCAAGAAGGATTGAGCTTGTACACCCCGAGGTGAGCCTCCCCCTTCTGCATTTTGTTCCAATCACCCCAGACAGGGTGGGTCTTAACCCCTCAGCTCATTGACTACATGCTGTCTCTAGAAACTCGCTCAGAGACACATCAATTCCTTACCAGTTTTCTGGGTCCCTCAGTCCAGGCAAGCTGACAATATTACTTCTCAAAAGCCTGTTTTGCCCAATGCTGTGTTGCCGACATCTAGACCTGCAGCCGTCTCTAGGTATGTTTTTAAAATAATGAGCATACTAAAGGACTCCAGAGTCACATCAGCTCTTCCAATAGACTATTGAATGTCTTTTACTTGACTTTTTTTGAATGCTGGGGATTGAACCTGGGGCTTCAGAGAGCTAAGCATATGCCCTACCAGCGAGCTACACTCCCAGCCCAACTCGAATTATTTTTAATTGATGTTTAATGCAAATTCACACATTTTATTTTACTGGGAATGCTTTCAAAATGCCGTGGTTCCATCTTTGTCCTTTGTGTCTATTCACGCACAATGTATTCAGAGTTCAGAATGCCCTAGTTACAAAATAGTAGTTCTTGTTCACTCGGCATGCAATTCAACAATCAAATCATTTTGAATTCTCTAAAGAGGAAGAACTTGCTTCTATATTTGAACTCACTCACATTCAGAGGGAATATGTTTTAATATTTCAACATCTATACAAAATGCTTTACAATTACTTTTAAGGTTTTAACTCTCCTATGAACACCACGTGAAGTCACAAAGGACCAAGTAGGGCAAAGAATTTCTCCAAGGTCACACAGCCTGTTAATTGCAAAGGACAAGCTTGGCTATCTTTTCCCATCTATCTGACTCAAACATATACCAAGTTTGCATCGATGACTTTGAACTGATGCAGCTCCCACAGCTTATGGAGGGGGCAGGAAAAGAATTCATGTTCAACTCCCCAAACATTCCTCAACTCAAGGACCAATGAAGACCAATTAGTAAACCAAATCCGATCATGTCAAGCCCCTGCTTAATATCCTTCTCTGCCTTAGGATCTTCGTTGCATTTCGAACAGAATCCAGATTCATTACCTGGGCCTCTAAAACTTGCTTTTGTCCTTTATGCCATTTTCTGGTTTCAGCTTGCCCAGTTTTCTGCTTGTGTACTTACTCACTTTAGCCCTGCCTTCCTTCTCTGAATATACCAAACTTACTCTGGTCACAAGGTACCGAAAACACTTGCTCCAGCAGGTTTCTTCTTCAAACCTTGACATGGTAGGTCTCAGGGGCAAGAGTTTCTGCCTCACTGAGAGTTTCCCAACAGAATATCCCTTTGTCATTTTCTAGTGCTTTACTATTTATTTTTATAACTTCATTTTTCCATTAGGATAAGCCAAACATTTATTACTGTTGAGGAAATAATATTAACTGGGGACTGGAGAGATGGCTCATTGCATGACATGGGTGTACTTATGTATGTATATGTAGGCAATACTTGCATTAAATGAATAATAAATAAATAAAATTTAAAAAATATAAAAGAAATAATATTAACTGCATATACCTCTCCACCAGCTTATAGCAAACATAGGAAGTTTGTTATACCCAGTTCCAAAATGGTGCTTAAAACAATAATGGGCATTTAATGAATGTGTGTCAGTGAACAAATGATCCAAAAGAAACAGTAAAGTTATCTCATCAGTGATTGTTGATATGAATTAAATCAATAATTTAGTGGCTGAGGAAACAAGCAATTTCCTCCCTAAATCTTACCCTGTTTCAGTCACCTGTGAAATGGGCTAAAAGTCAACTACACAGAGGCCTGATGGGCACACGAATGCCACGATGTGCTTGTAAGCGCTTTCTGCAAGACTGCGTGCAGCACAGGCACCGGCTCTTGCTACGATCTTTGGTGCGATGCCGGCTGCCCAAAGGGAAAATGTTGATTAGCAATTATTGCCAAAAGTTTTCTACTTTCCAAATGATATATTTGCGGGCTCCTTGTAAAGCCATTTGTGGTTAATTTGTTGGTCTTTGATCTAATCAGACTGCAGATGTTCAGCAACACCATCTTTTTCTGCACTGAGGCTCCTCACAGGGGTTTGTAAAAGTAATGGGCTGTGCCCAATTTTCCCCCAATGTGTTCAACTCTCAGGGACAATGAAGGGAAAGATCTATCTTTTGCCTAACAAGGAGAAAAAAAAATGCAACTTTATGTTCTTATAATTTAAAACATAAAATAAAAAAGAGAAAAAAAATTAAAAAGAAACAGAGAAAGGGGCTGTGAATCCCAGAACTGAATTTTTTTGAATCAAAATATTCAATTATAAATTTTCCACTTCTCTAGGGCCAAATATTCTTAGTTGAACCTTTGAGCAGCGTGCCAAGAGATGAGTTATGACATATTGAAGTTGAGGTCAGGAAACAAAATTGCAACAGAGGAGGTGATATACCATATCTTTCCTCGTCATTTCAGTCATGTTTCATGGAAAATGTTGGAAAGGTCATGTGGTGTAGTCAGTCATGCCCAAGCATGACTCATTCTGACTTTAGACAGAAATGGAGTTGTTTTAATCAAGGAGGAGTCGCAAAGACTTCATTAAAGCTATGCAAATCTGCCTTGCTTGCCTTTGCATCTGCGTGCAGTAGTGATTCTCAAAGCGGACGCTGAAGGGCCAGCTAATTCATCATTCAAAGTATGATGACCTGATTCACCAGAACCTCTCATGCTGGTTAAAATTTGAGGTTCCAGATCTGAAATGTAAGCACTAATTCACATAGAAATCTTCATTTGAAATAAGCACCCTTGAGTAATTCTTGTGCAAAACCAATTTGGGGGACTGCTGGTTAAAGGTCTTCAAGACACCATAGTATGATTGTTAGTGACTTTAGAATGATTCAGTCAGCTGTGGGTAAATCTCAAAATTAGGCGTAGGGCCTTTAGGGTTGAGAGATCATATGTTGTGCCTTTATTCAGGGAATATTTTTATTTGGAATTAGTGACTTATAAAGGAGAAGATGAAGGATCCTGAGTTTTATTGTAACAAAGATGTTTTCCCTTAGCTCTAGATGTGTCTTTGGATGCCTGAACCCAAAATGAACAACCCAGAAGAAGACAAAATGGATACAGAGACACATTCGGAAGAAGAGACCATGAGTCTTTGCAAAGTCATGAAGAACAGGAGGACCTTGAGGCTCGAACCTAAGGCTGCCTCTTTGCAACTGGAAGGAAGTGCAACCTGTACTGGTCTTGGAGGCCTAAAATCAGATCCTAGCTGCACCTTCACGTCTGTTTTGCAAGTCCTTTGATCAAGCTTCTTTGCACCTCAGTTGAGGCATTTGCAAAACTGGGTCCATAAAAGAATCTACTTTATAGGGTTACTGTGATGATTAAGTTAATGAGGATAAACTGCTTTTGAAAAATGCCTTGCATTTATTGAATAAATGTTAACTCTTGATATTATAACAACATTTTGGATTAAGGGCTTAAAAACAGTTTTCTAAAACAAGGACCTGGAACACTGTATTCAGTGGTACAGGGAGTAAGAGGCTCTTTTCCTATTCAGAAGCTATGGTGTTTTTAATTGCTCTGGTCCTCTGTCCTTGATACCTAGGCCCAAATAAATTTCCAAGAATAATTACTTTCTTGTATCCCGTAGCAGATAGACTGGGGATTAGAGTTAATTTGCCCATTTAAAAAATTCTTGGCTGGGAAAAAATGGGACAGAAAATAATAGCACTATAAAAGTTTTGCTGGATAATCTAGATCACCCTGGGCTGTGATATCAATTCCCACTCACCTGTTCTGAGCTGTCTGCTTCCAAAGGAACAGTTTGCACTTTCTAATGCAAATTAAGTATTGATCTATGTCAGTGGCTAGTCATAGTATTCCCAGCAGAATGCTAGTTCTGTAAGACACTATTTAGTCTTTTTCTATTCTGTTCATCTGTCACCATGGCTCTTTCCCTGGCTCTTTAGATGTAGTGGCATCAAGATCTAAAAATACTAGGTAGGTTATTTATTCAGTAATAAGCTGGAATTTGTTCTCAAGTTTATCTGATGCTAAAGCCTATATGTCTAACCTTTAGGATATACAACTTTCCTTTTAAATTAGAGAAATAATTAGACAGAGGACTGGAAAATTTGGATTCAAGCATCCTATACACTGTATATAGTCTATCGAGCTATTTAAGATGCATTTAGAATTGTAGCTATGGAAGATTTCCCATGAGCAACCTAAGCTTTTCCTAATGTTCAGCTTATGGGCTGAAGTACTGGTTATATGAATATTTGCATGTGGACTTGTGATTAGTTTTACCCAGATGTTGACAAAGAAACAGTAGCTCCTTGCCTTACTTACACCCATGATTTTGGATTATTCCTATCTTGGTACGTTAATACAATGGTTAATATCATAAAATTAGCATAATCTTGGTTATTCTGTGTTCACAAAGAAGCCTCCAGGGGTGGCTTATCACAACAGAACTTGCCTTTCACTCAGATCCTTGGCCAGAATTAATCAAACAGGTAGCCTGGAAGTACAATCCCACTTCATGTTTGGAATGTGAGGGGCTAGAGGTATTCGGTGAATAGAATTAATGGCACTGTGTCTGTTAAGGATGGAGAGTCACTATCCTACAAGTAGCACTGTGAACACCTGACACATGGACTGTTTACTGTCAGAATTAGCCAGCCTTCTCATCAGGTTACAGGAGGCAAATGAACGACTCTACTATGCTATAGAAAAGTTTCTAATAGACCAAGTGACTGGGTATAATAGTCTCTCAAATTTTGGGTCGTAGTTCCCATTAGTATTTTTACTGGATAATCTGAATTCCTCAAAACATTTTAAAAAATGCCCTTTTCTGAGATTATCAGTTTTTTTCCTCTTTTTATCATTGCTATTATTTAATATAAGTTTTAAGAACTTACATGCCCTTTAACCTGTGACCATAGCATACCAGTCCCTCTACTGACACATCTGCCTGGAAGCTGTGGGTTACAATGATTTCCTGGTAAACATATGCTATGACACAAAAATAAATTTCTCTCTCTCTCTCTCTCTCTCTCTCTCCAGACATTTTATAAAATTATTTCAACAATAATCATTTTGATAGTGTTCAGCATATATCTATATATGTATGTGTTAATATGTATTTAACAGATTTAATTTAATAAAACTAGAAAGTTAGATTGCTCAAATCTTAAATGAAGTGTTAAGGAATTCCAATTTGATACATCCTATGTTTACAAGAAATGGTTTACAAAGCAGCCAAAGGCAGAATTTAGAATGATCTAACGATTCTAGAGACTTTTAGTTCAGTGCCCAAAGCAATATTTGTGACCAGAATAGAGAGAAAAGAAGCAGGCATTGAGATCCAAGGTACATTTTCCATGTAGTGCATATTTTTATTTGAAGATTTTATGGATAAGGACATATAGAGAAAGACTGAGCCTAGTCCTTTGGCTGTCCCAAAGTGAACTCTTCAGTTAGATATCAGCAGTTATTGTTTATTTTAATGTTTTATCTTTATCTTTGATTTTCAGCAGTGACTATGAGACACTTTGGCATGATTTCTGTGCTTTTGGCGTGAGATTTTATGAACTTCTTGATTTTGTGGAAAGATATCTTTCGTTGATTTACTTTGCACCACTGTCTTTCTTACGTCATATCCGGACACCGATTTCAGCAGTGCTTGAGTACCGTGATTTTGTTCGTGACTTGCTGGTGCTTGCTACACAGGACTTCCGTCTTCTCATCTTTTCATTCTTTTAGTCTTTGTGCTTCAGTCAGATTTCACTGAAGTATCTCAGTGTTTCCCTATTCCATTTCCGCTGTGTCCATTTACAAGGTCAAATCCATGTAATGATTTTTGCCACTTATTTCCTACTTTTGTTCTCAAACACTTTAAGTTCTCTCCTGAAACGCTGTAACCTTTCATGGGTCCTTTCCATAGTTCCCTTTAATTTTGGTTCTCAATCATAGTGATGTGAAATCCTTGTCCGTTTCAGCTTCCGGATCATGTGTGGGTCAGTTTGCATCGGTTGATCTGTGCTGCACATACTCTAGCCTCTGCAGATGTCTTCCCGTGGCACCTCATAAACTGTAGTGAATGCACTAGAAAATATGTATCTCCCATCAAAGTCTGAGCTCTCTGCTTAGATCAGGTGTTGAGCTAAACTTTAGTTTGCATTCTCACTGGGGTCCACAGTTTTAAGTTATAAATGGTCCCTCCTCTAGCTGTGCCTCGTAGCCAAGTACCATTTGACTTGGTGAGATTGCTCTGTTCTCTAACATTGCCCTAAGACTGCTGAAACACTGGGCATCTCTTTGCCTTCATACCTAGAACCAGTTGTTCACACGCTGTTGAATACTTGATAAAGGTCTAGGGTTGAGACTTGGTAAATAGTAATGACTTGCTCTCTCTCTCCCTTCTCCTTTCTTTCCTAGAGTCCTCCATCCAAGGACAGTTTTGTTTCTTCACCTGCTTCCAGGATTTAGTTTCCCATAAATTAGTCTCCTCAGCTCTCAATGAGTCAAAACATACGTACAATTTTATAATTGTACTTTTTTCTGATTATTTCTCTTGTTTCTGCTTGTGGCCATACTAGTGGCCAAGCCCAACTCTCAAATACATTAAACCAGTGCTCTACTGAGCTACATCCTCAGCCCTTTTCCTTATCATGATGCAAATGTTGGTTCTTTGTAACCATCTCCATCATAATGAGAAGCAGGACTTTGAAGGCAATCTGTCTTTAAAATGGCTTTATCAGTATTTCTATTACCACTACAGAAATTGCAGGAAGTACAGAAAGACGAACCACACTTTGAATATAGCTTTTCCATAATTGTTCTAGTTTGCTTTCTTCGCTCTTAAAAAAATGACAAAAAATAAAAAAAACTTGAGAAGGAAAAGTTTTACTTCAGCTTACACTTCCAGAAAAGTCCATCACTAAGAGAAGTCAGGGCAGAAACTCAAGCAGGAGCAGGGCATGAACCATAGAGGTGCTACTCACTGACTTGTTCCTTCTGGTGTGGTCAGCTGCTTTTCTTATACAGCGCAGGTCCACCTGCCTACGGATGGCGCTGCCCACAGTGGGCTGGGCCCTCCCACGTCAATTAGCACTTAAGAAAATGCCTCACAGACATGGTCACAGGCTAGTCTTCCATTCTTCAGCTGAGGTTCTCTTTCCTCAGGTGTCTCTAGTTTGTATCAAGTTGACAGCCAGAGCTAACTATGACAATCATGTTACAGAGTTCACTCTTGACCAATATTGATTGCTTTAATTTGCAAGTATTTGGTGTCCAAGTATACAGAATTTTTCTCTCTTTCAATCTTCCACCCAACATCCAGTTCCAAAGTTCTCACTTGCTTCTTAGCTTTTGCTGCTTCACTCTTCTTCCACACACATCTTTGATGTAGAAGATCAATTACACGACACTGTAATACACAGCGAAATCCATCTCTGCAAAATCGTTCTTCCAAAGGAGCATTCTTTATGGTGGTCAGAAAATGAAGGTCCTTCAAGGACATGACGACCTCCAGTTACCAGGATTGTGATGATGAGATGGCTTTGACATCAGAGAAAGTGAGCACTTGTTTTAACACACAGTTTTTAAATACAAAGCCAATGAAAGCTACTAAGTGTTACGTCAGGATAACTGGAGAAAGAGTCAAACTTGTGGGAAAGGTCCTTGGAGAGAGGCATAAGGAAACGTAGTCATCTTTCTTGCCAAAGAGCAAATACCAAATCTCAAGTTACACATTATAGTGCAAAAGATCACTTGTACAACAAGCAGTAAGGGAAGAGAGCTCAAAGAATACATTTTAAAAAGACAGCTGTTGTCAGAGAACCCTTTATTGAAGAATTTATGACTCCTGCCTGCTTCATCTGGAATAAGTGGCTAGGCTTTTCATGTTCTTGTACTTAATTCTTTCAGGAGTTGTCATGGTGGCTGCCTATGACTGCTCTCCAGTAGAAGAGGTTGAGGCAAAGTCCTTCTGTGCAGCCCACAGGTGACACAGTGCTGTACAACATCCATACATTGTGCTTGGTACCTCTAAGAGAATGGTCACGCACAAAAGGATTCCAGTGTTTGGCATGGCTACAGGTGCATTTAACTTTCAATTTTTTATTTCTGTTAAATGTCATTTCAGAAGTGGTTCTGATGTCTTAAATACAAAAATAAGACTAATACACAGTTTTTTTTCTGGGCATTTTTATATTTAATAGGCTAATAATTGTATCAACTCTATGAAGAGGATCCATTACTATGATTTGAGGTCTTATTTTCATTTTTGTTTTTAGATCTGTCATATTGAAGATTGAACCCAGGGCCTCCCATAAGGTAGGCAAGTACTCTATCATGTAGCTATATCCTCAGCCCTATGCCTGGATTGATGAGAAACTCAAGTTTATACAAACTTAACTATAAAAACAGAAGTAGCTTGCATAGACCCCAACAAAAATAATCACAGAATTGCTGGTCAGTTTCTTATTTCATCTAGTTCAGTTGCATTGCTGAAAAACACTGGCTTAGGACAAGAAGGGTCCCAGATTCCACTCCTAAATCCACCAGTAAAACTAGCTGAAATCATTATCAATAGCGTCGGTTCAATTTTATTTTTAGATGATGACTCTAAACAGGTTTTTGACTCCATTTCTCCTCCCCATTTAGCTTTTATTCTCTTATTGCAAATGTTACTCATGGCCAGCAAGCCAAATGAAAAGTGCGCTTTGATTAAGGATCTCTCTTGTCAGTAATTTGTGCCTAATGTTTTTAGCTTTCCCATGGGCTGTTGTAGAAAATGGTAAATCTGGTTTAAATGAAACCTGATCCCACTAATGCTTTAGTAGCAGCTGCCACAGGGTTATGGCATTCTCAACAGATGTATCTGTCTCATTTTATCCCTAAACTTAAGTCTTGAACCATTTACATAAATCATACAAATACTTTTACACACTTTTGGCTGAATGTTTTGCAGAATAGTCTAAGACAAGACCCTTCTCTGTCCATTTGCAATTATTCATGCAAGATTTTTCTTTTATTTTTTAAAAAATACTTTACTTGTTATTTTTATTTTATGTATATGAGTGTATTGCCTGCACATATGTCAGCACACCCATGTATTGCAATGCCTGCAGAGGTCAGAAAAGGGGGTTGGATTCTTCTGGAACTGGAGCTACAAATGGTTGTTGGATGCCATGTAGGCAATGGGAATCAAACCTGGGTTCTCTGCATAGCTGCCAGTGCTCTTAACTGCTGAGTCATCTCTCCAGCTCCCCACACTAGATTTTTAAAAAGAAATTGTCTATAAGCTTTAAAAATATATATATTTTTAAAATTTTATGTGTATGAGTGTATTGCCTGCAGATCTGTAAGTGCACCTGTATTTTACAATGCCTGCAGAGGTCAGAAGAGGGCATCAGATCCCCTAGAACTGGAGTTATGGATTCTGTAGCGTTAAATGTCGTGTGGGTGCTGGGAGTCAAACCTGAGTCCTCTGCAAGAGAAGCCAGTGTTCTTAACCACTGAACCATCTCTCCAGCCAACATCTATAATCTTTTTAAAATAAAATATTATTCATGCCTTGTACTTTTCTAATATTTTAAAAGCCAATGAGTAGGCATCATCTTTATATCTGAGAGCTTGAGTCATGACCGTTTACCCATCATGCTCACCACTGTTTGGCTCTGACAGTAATGTGCCCATTGTAGTATCCCCTAAATAAACTGTAGTCAAAAAATTATATAGGAGTCTATTTTTTCTTTTTTCAAGTTATTTTATTTTTAAAAAATATTTTACTCATTTTTCAAGTTGTCATCATGAATAAGGTTAGTTTCTTTGGAGTATGATCATTTTCTCAACTATTTTTTAAAAAGGGATTTATTTCGTGTAAAGTACTTGAGCCATGAACCTGAATGATCCAAAAGGTCCCCCGGTAGGCATGTGAAATCATGACTGTGACTGAAGATAGAAAGAGGTACCTAGGCAGTCATCTTAGTTTATTTCTTAGTTTATTATTCTGTTGCTCTAACAGAATACTTGAGGCATGGTAATTTTTAAAACAATGCAAGTTTAGTAGGCTCATGGTTCTGTAGACTGGGTAGTTCAAGAGTGTGGTGACAATGTCTGGTGACGACCTTGATGCGTTCTAACATGGTGGAGGCCACTGTGAGAAAAAGAAACACACTAGTTTAAGTCTGAGGCCTACTGTCCCCTTCTTATAAAGCCTCTAATGCCGTCCTGAAGACCACACCCTGTGACCTCATCTAATCCCACCTCCCAAGGCTCTATCTCCAAATAACATTAACATGTGAATTAATGCATGAAGTTTATAGCACTTGAACTTTTACTGGATACATTCAAACCATAGCAACAGCCGACCTACCAGTTCAAGCCAGGAATAAATGAAAATACAGAGCACCATGTTGGTTGTCAAGTTATAAGTCTGATTCCTAAAGCTCCTAAAATGTGGAGTCCTCTGACAGCCACACTTTCACGGTGGAATGACTGCTCGGTTTCCTGAGTCCAGAGTCTATTTTGTATAAATTCATCCAAAGGTAAGTATTGAAAGGCAGCAGAAGAAATATGAACAACTTTAAACTTATTTCTGAATTGTCTCTGGGTATCACTGGGTATGTTTCTGAAGATAGGAGACTCAGAATATTTTCTTGTCTTAATTTCTTTCCTAGGTACTCCCTCAAAGGACAGATGTGAAGCCTGGCGTGTCATTCTTGTTTGAACTCTTCATCCTTCATGGAATGTCTGTTTACAATGACCTTGTCATGGGCTGGGGAGTCTTTCCTGTATGTGATAACAACTTCTGTGTAGTGGAAGGAAAATTTAAGTGTCCCCTCTTACGAGGACATTATGACCAAACACTGGATAGCTTCAGGAAAATTGAAGATTTGATTTGCCAGGACTTGGACCAGTGGCTGTGCAATCTATATTTTAAGGTTTGTAATAAAATGATATGTTTTTAATTTTGTGAGATAGGATTTTGCACCATAGCTCAGGCTGGCCTCAAACTCTTGATCATCATGCCTCAGCCTCCTGAGTGTTAGCTAGCTAGGGTTATAGTTGTCTAATATGATTTTGTAATTGGATAATGGTTTCAAATGTTTCTCAAAGCTACTTCTTTCTGTTACCTTTCTTTCTCACAGTTGAAAATTTTAATAAAGTTGTTGTTTGCCTTTTTCTTTTTTTTTGGTCTCTTTGAGACAGGGTCTTCCTGTAGCCTCACCTGTCCTGGAACTCACTATGTAGACCAGGCTGGCCTCAATCTCACAGAGATCTGCCTGACTCTGCCTCCCTGAGTACTGGGATTAAAGTTTCTTTAAAAAGATAAAACTAATTGCATCCTAATAGTAATTTCTGATACTGAAGATTAATTAATATATAGAAATAAGGAATAAAATTGTAAGTTGTTGGGGAAAGTGAAAGAGAATTTAACACAGCTTTTTATGTTGTGAATAAGTCAGAATTGCTTCCCAAGTCCCCTGGTTTTCTCTGGTTTTGTCACCTGGGATTGGGTGATGCTATTTTTTCTTAACTAATATATATATATTACATACTTTACTAATATAGTGATTATATTAGCTATACTTAACTAATATATATGCTATATAATACACATATTTTATATATAATACATATCATGTTTATTACATATATACACACATATATATACACACACACACACTTTATGTGTATGTTTTGCCTGCATGTAATGTAAATGCACTCCCATGGCATGCTATGCCTGCAGAAGTCAGAAGAGGGCATCAGATCCTGGGGAACTGGAGTTATGGACTATTATTAGCCGCCATGTGGGTGCTGGGAACTGAACTGGGGTTGTCTGCAAGAGCAGGCAGTGCTCTGAAACACTGAGCCATCTCTCCAGCCCCTCTTACCTGAAGTTTTTACCAAGCTTCTCATGGGTGTTGGGAGTTGCCTGTGCAAGGACATAGAGTAGACCAGATGTGATTTTGGCCTTCTGAGTGTTCATCTCTGATGAGACAAATGTGTTCATACAGAGAGGGTAATTCAACAGGGGCTGAGCAGCCATGAAAGAGCTGTCTGCCTTAGTCGCGCCACTTCCAAGCCTATGCTTTTTGTCTGCTTCAAATATCTAAAACACATAAACTGGGGCATACACTGTTTATTTGTACATATTTAGCCTTCTGTCTACTGCCAAACCAAGTCTTTTAACAGAAGTGACAGATCATAAATTCACTGTAGTCAAACATCATGATCCAGAAAAGAAAATGGTAGCAGATGTTAAGAATAAAGTTTTCCAACCTGTTTGTAGTCTATTTTTGCCTCTATGTCCAAACTTGTTATTTCAGATTGTAATACTTTTCCTGGTTGATTATATTAAAAGGTATCACAAAGTTTTATTCTTTACCTACACATTTTTTTATCTAGCTATCATCTATCATCTATCACTCTATCATCTATTTATCATCTACCTACCTAATTGATGGAACTAATATGAATATTTCCAGGAAATGTGTAATTTTGGCTTTAAGTTCAACAGTTCTCTTCTTGTGTGACTGTCTTTCTGTTTCCTATTTATTTTGGGTGTAATTATCTGGAATTTCTTTTTAACTAGTTTCATTATAATGTTTTGTTGACATGTCCTATTGAGGTAGTATAGGGATGCTATTATGAAAATAGTTCCTGGGGCTAGAGAGATGTCTCAGCAGTTAAGAACACTTGGTGCCCTTACAGAGAACCAGTTTCAGTGCTCAGCACTCATATATTGGGTCATAACATCTGTTACTCCAGTTCCAGGCAATCTAATGTCCTCTTCTGGCATCCACAGGCAGCAGGCACTCATGTTGTACACATACACACATTGAGGCACAAAACTCATACACATAATATAGAAATAAACTTATCTTAAAAAGAAAAGGAAAATAGTTCTTATGTAATTATTTGCCTTCCCATTCAATGTGGAAGCAGTGCTACTTTGAGATAAATTAGAATCATTGAAAAGAAAGCTTGAAAACTATTACTGTGTAGGCACTATGTTTGGAGAATTTGTACCAATTATTTTGTGGTGGTGCTCTGATTACTAGAAGTCACTTAAAGCTCTTAAAATCAGAAAGGTTGATGTAAATAAGCTTGAAAGATTATTATAAATGAGTGTAAATAACTATAATAAACTGTAACAAAATGGGTTTAAAATTGTAGTCTTAAATATGTACCAAGAGTCAAATAAAGTGAAGGTTAAAATACAGCCATAAGAAGAAAGCAAATGTTACTATAGTTAATATAAAAGGTATCTGTAATGTGTGTGTCTATGCACATGCTTGTGTGTGTGTGTGTGTGTGTGTGTGTGTGTGTCTGTGTCTGTGTGGTGTTATGTATCCATGTGTGGGGGTTCGGTACACTAGCCTGTGTGTGCATGTGTGAAGAACAGAAGTTGACTTTGGGTGTTTTCTGTGGTTTTCCATCTTATGTTTTGAGACAGGGTCTCTCACTAAATGCAAAGCCCGTAGTTTTAGCTAGGCTGGCTGGGTAGTCAGCCTGCAGGACCCAGCTGTCCTGCTCTCCAACTCCTTATAAGTGAGGGTAACAGACATGAGCTTCCACACCGAGCCTTTTACAACAGCGATGGGGATCTGAACTCAGTTCCTCATGCTTGCTAGCCACACTTCACCCACACAGTCATTTCCCAGCTTCAGAACTTGTTTTTAACTGGTTTTCATTTTCTTAAATAATGTCAGTCTCCCTTTCCCCCAAGTCCTAATGCTTGAGATGGAATGGAGAGCTTCACATATGCTGGGCAAGTGTTTTGCCACTTAGCTACGTTCCCAGCCTTTAACTATGTTTATTTTAGTAACTGGTACCTACAATTCAGTGTTCTATAAATTGTGCCTTGGAAGGTTGGCACTAACTTTATTTCATAAAGAACAATTTATATAGCATCATAAAGAGACTTTATACTGAGATTAAATAAAAAAGACTTGATGAAAGATAAAGTTACTTGTTAAACAGAATCAGTACAATTTGATTCAATCAAAATATACTTGAAAATTAATATTTTCTTCCTATTTTTCCTCTTAATTAAAAACATTGTGGAGGAAGAAAAAGCAATATTATAATTTACCTATAGACCTAGACCTTGCCTAGTTACTATGCATTTCACATTGATGTAATTATCTGCCAAGACTTTTATTTACTAGACAGTGTTAGAAATTTTCTCTCTCTGTCTATCTAGTTGGGGAGTCCACATTATTAACAAGAAGAGAATTATGCATGGTGTCTGATTAAGAGGAAATATTAGTGGAGATGAAGATGCTTCTCTTTTATAAGGATACAAAAAATAACCTTATCTGAAAACTCTATTTTCCTTTCTGTGAATTTCTCAAATATTTGAATATACCAATGTGAGTTTTCTCAAGTGCAGAAAGTTCTGATCAGTCCTGGGGAGTGGCTCAGTTGGTAAACTGGTTGCCCTATAAGCATGAGGACCTGAGTTTGTTTCCCCAGCCCCATTTTTTTAAAGCTAGGTGGAGCAGCATATGCCTATAATTCCTTCACTGGGGGAGGCTGGAGACAGCAGATCCCTGAAGCTCATTGACCAGTCAGCCAAGCCAAGCAGGTGATCTCCATGTTGAGTAAGAGACTCTGTTTTCAAAACAGATGGAGCATGACTGAGGAAAACAACCCAGTGTCGATTTCTGGAGTTCACATGATGCAGACACAGACAGACACAGACACATAGACACACACACACACACACACACACACACACACACGCAAGCATACACACACCCAAACATACACAGACAGGCATACACACATGGAGACATAAACACAGACACACAGACACACAGACACACACACACACACACACACACACACACATGCATACACAGACAGACACAGGCAGACAGGTCCACACATCAAAAGAAAAAGTTCTAATGAAATAAAACGGGGTTTTAATAAAAAAAAATAAAACAGAACTGGGAAGAGCATAGTACGGTGAAACAGATGATGGAACAGAAAAGTGTTTTATTGGTTGGTTGTTTTTTCAATTTAAACTTAGACTATGAAATCCAGGCAAATCCTATCATTTTCCCACAGGATCAATGGGTGGGAGAAAAATGCTCTGGAGAGGGCCAGGCAGGACCAGAGCACATGGCTTTTCCCTGACCTCTAATGTTGTCCCATGTCATTGGAGACAGTGCCTAAGCAGTAAGTCAAGCTTTTAGAAAAAGGTTGGCAAACTGCTCTAATTTAGCCCCATAGCTTGAGTGCAAAGACTCAAAGAGGAAAATAATACAAGCAAGAAAGCCTTTCCAAGACACTTTTCCTTTCAGTTTCTTGTTATTCTGAATATTTTGTTCCCTATGTTTTTTTCCCTCAAACGCTTTACTATTTTCTTAAATATGTAGTTGGAAAAGTTTTCCCAATGAGTCCCACCTACTTATCATCTGCTAGATCCTACAGTGTTATCATTTCTTTTTCAGTGTAAGGTATTATTCCTTGGAGATAATAAATATCAAATGAAAAATTACTGGTTTTATCCCAGTATGCATTTCAGGCACACAACATTTGCTTACAGGAAATGAGAAGCTCTGAATTAACATATACAGCACAAGGTAATACCTGAAATGATTATAGAAATTGTTTAATACAAAAAATGATCATTCTTTGTAAAATAACCATACAAAACCTACAAAGTCTGGAAAATTGAATTCCTAATTGACTTCTTTGGTGTCTCAAAATTTCTCTTTGTTCTAGAGAAAAATTGACTTCATAGTTAATATTTGCAACAGTTTCCATTAACAGATTTATCTCTTAATAGGTAATTAAACTTCCTCCGCATTTGAACGATCAAAAAGGCCATGAAAGCTACGCTCAGTTTTCCCCTGAATTTCCTGTGTGCTTAATGGTGGAAGCAGAAAAAGCAAAATTAGGTGTGGAGAGCACAGCTGGCCATCCAGAGAAAGGACCCGAGACAGACAGCTGTGCATCAGCGGACAGCTTTGTCTGTGCTTCTCAGGGTTGGTTGGCTTCTTTTTTCTTTTTTAAATATTTTATTTATTATTTTTATTTTATGTGTATGAGTATATTGCCTGCATGTGTGTAAGTGTACCCATGTTATGCAATGCCCTTGGAGGTCAGAAGATGACATTGGATCCCCTGATGCTAGAGTTATGTACAGTTGTTAGCCACCATGTGGGTGCTGGGAATAGAACCCAGGTCCTCTGCAAGAGCAGCCAGGGCTCCTAACTGCTGTGTCATCACTCTGGCCCCTGACTTCTTTTCTTTAGCAAACTTCTTGTGTACTTTGGGTTGTGTCATGTTAAATAGGGCTAAGTCAGATGTACTCATTTTCTATGAGTGCATTATTGTCTATTGCAAACCATGTTGAAATAGTATTACCATGAACTGGAATATTGGTTTCCATATCACCTTATCTATTACAGAAATAACTATAAAATTATTGCATTGAAATGTTAGTTTTTCTCCATGATGTTATTTTTTCCATGATAAACATATTTTTATCTATTTTTTGAAGGGATGGGATAATTTGACTTCTTTGGTTTTAATTTCTAAATTTTCACCTTTCTTGTATCTTTTTGAGAGTAGTAAGAAAAGATAGGAGTGTAAAAGAAAAAATATTCTCAGCACCAAGATCTCAAGTAATCAAATGTTTTTTAAAAATAGGCTTTGTTTTTGAAGATTCACTTTATCACACGTTAGATAAAGATTTGCAAGTTTTCAACTTTCAGAAGAGCTACATTGGAAATGATCTTTTGTAATAAAAAGTTACTTCCTTTACTAAAAGTTTTCTTCGTGACTTTCTGTAACAGGACGAATACTCTAGCAAAACATGGTATTAGTGGCCATGGTATGTGATTGATTGGCAGCTATAGAAGTGATAGCACTCAAAGTACCACAGTGAGCAGTGGTGACTCACCAGTGATAAGCCCTGTAGTGAGCATTTTATTTGAAATTATCAATTTTTTAAATTACATGCTACAGAAAATAATACACCCTACATTATTACTCAGTCCTCTGCTTTGGCAATTCTACTTTGCTGTGTTACCTTTACATGCGCCTATGCTATGTTATGCTATGCTATGCTATGCTATGCTATGCTATGCTATGCTATGCTATGCTATCCTATCCTATCCTATTCCTCTACTCTACTCTATCCCATCCCATCCCATTTTATTTTGTGTGTGTGCATGGGTATGCATGCATTTATATGTGCATGCTTGTGGAGGTCAGGTCCACATTGTCTTCCTTGATCTCTGTTCCCATTGTTTTTTGAGACAAGGTCTCTCACTGAATCTGGAGCTGATGGATTGGACTAGTTTAACTGACCAGCCAGCGAGCTCCAGGAATCCTTCTGTATCTGTCCACCAGTTCTGAGATCACAGGCACCTGCTACCACAATCAGCTTTTTTAAAAATTTAATATTTAATTTATTATTTTTATTTTATGTGTATGAGTGTATTTCCTGCATATAGGTAAGTGAAACTGTGTCGTGCAATGCCTGCAAAGGACAGAAGAGGCCATCGGATCTCCTAGAACTGGAGTTGTGGACAGTTGTTAGCTGCCATGTGGGTGCTGAGATTTGAACCCAAGTCTTCTGCAAGAACAACCAGTGTTCTTAACCACTGAGCCCCTCAGCTTTATTTTTTGATGTGGCTTCTGGGGAATGGAAATCAGATCCTCGCGCTTGTAAGGCAAGCACTTTACCATGGAGAAAATGGATTTGAAGCTCAGAAGAGACAGAGGGAATGGAGGGGAAATTGGTCTTTTAGAGCAGCAGGAGGAGAGCTTCCAGCTGAAAACTGCCAAGTGCTTAGTCAGCCCAGGATGTGTGAGATGAGAATGTAACAAGGCTGGACTGAGCACAGCTCTGGGAAAAACCATGTTTCCAGAGCTGGATGCTAGCACTCTGCCATTATAGTCAGACTGGACAGCCACATGATTCTACTTCCCAGGTCACCTCTGACTTCTTTTTTTTCCCCTATCAACTGGCAATGTCAAACTTCATAATAGGTGATAAACATTTCTTAAAACTGTGGTTGGATTTTGTTTGTTTGTTTGCTTTAACTCCCTTGGAATGATGCCTTGTTGGGCTGAGAAAATTCCATCAATGCCAGACTGAAGTCCTTAATTTCTGCTTGTCTAAAACTTTGGTCCAGAATAAACCCTGGGCTTCCCTCTCTGTGCTTGACCTGCTTGCTTGTGACTCAGCCAAGGTCATCAGATAAGGACTACACCCTCTCTAGAATCATATACACCTGGAAATGTGATGTTAAATTTTATACACAGATTTATAAATATCATATTATATGACACTGATCTTAAATATTTGTTTTTAAAATATTTTATTATTTTTATTTTATGTGTATGAGTATATTTCTTGAATGTATGTAAGTGAACCCATGTTGTGCAATGCCCTCGGAGGTCAGAAGAGGATGTTGGAGCCCCTGGAACTGGAGGTACCATGTGGGTGCTGGGAATAGAATCTAGGTCCTCTGCAAGAACAGTCAGCACTCTTAACCACTAAGCCATCTCTCCAGCTGTTTAATAAATAGTTGTGAAAATAAATTAGGACCAAGGTTTAGGTTGAAGCTAGGTAGTAAATCCCATAGTTATAAAGCAACTTGATCAAAATATCTTGTTCTTACACTTGAGAACTTGTGCTTGACTCACTTGTATCCAGAGGAGAAAGCAGATAATGAGCTTAATGGTCTGGTTTTGAAAGGTAACGAGTAGATTTGCTCATCCTCAACATGTACTTTTAAGCTGACTCAAGCATTTTATGTTGGGGTATAATACGTTTAAGTGTTTAATTAAAAAACTTTTTTTTTATCTTATGTGAATGTGTGTATTGCTGAAAGTATATGTAAGTGTACCCATGTCATGCAATGCCAACAGAGGTCAGAAGAGAGCATTGCTTTCTCCTGGAACTGGAGATATGGATGGTTGTTAGCTGTCGTGTCGGTGCTGGGAATTGAACCCAGGTCCTCTGCAAGAGCAGTCAGCACTCTTAACTGCTGAGCCATCTCTCTAGCCCCTTAAGGTTTTATTTATTTATTTTTTTACTTTAAATGCAAACATCTGGGTTAGGTGACACTGAATGTTTTTGTTGTGTGGAGAAGGGAAAGGTGAGTGATAGGGGCTTCAAATAAGCAGAAAACCCTGGCAGTTGATAAGGAATAATTGGTACTATAAAACACCTCCTGTCCAGAGGCCTGCTAAGCCATAGTTAACCTCATTCCAGGTTTCTTCATGGACAGTTCTGTTGAGGATATCCACAGATATGGTGGTGGTCTCATTCAATTGTCTCATTGGGAGAGTTGCCTTTACATGGGGTGTTTGTTTAATTAATCATCCCTTTTATCTCAAGATACCCCTGCTCTTTGGGAAAAAAACGATTTAGGCATTGTATATCTTCTTTCAACCTGGATGCTATAGTTTTATTGTGTCTTTCAGAATTTGTATGTGGGAAGCTTGGTTCCCAAGTGAAGCAATACTGAAAGATGAATTTTCTAGAAGGAAGTGATAGGGTAGATGGGGGTTCTACCGTTAGGAATGAATTAGCAAGTTTTTAAAAAGCACCTTAGTTATGAAAACGGACCTGTAATTTTGCCATATTTTGTCCTGAGATTGTTTGAGACTGTACAGCGTTCCCACCAACCTGAAGGCCTTGTTAGAGAGCCTTTGCACTTCTTACCCTCAGGACCACAGGAAACAATGCCTTTCCTTCACAAATTTTCCAGGCCTAGCAATGCTACCAGAGCCATGGGAAATGGACTAAGGCAGTGAATGGCTGAGATGTAAAAGAGGAAGACCGTGTCTAAGCTTCTTCTAATGGCCGAAGATCATCACCCTAAGAAAAAATAAAGCAAAAATAGATATGAGAATAACTATGCCTTCATTAGAAAGCATGTCATTGATCTCCCTTAAATATCAAATTTAAAGGTTAACTGTGAAGTCACTGAACAAAATATGTGCATTTGCAGAATATATTTCTTTTTTAATATTTTAGGTTAATAAAATATTATTAAAAATTTTTAACCTTCAAGAGAATGGATTCTGACTTAACTAATAATATTTCACCACAGCTGACATTTTTACCTGAGTTTAGCATACTGAGTAGAAGATTAGAAGCAATTACTTACAAGATCATTTTTGCTTTCTAGTTTTTCCTTAGGGCTTTATTTTCTAGACATACAGCACTATGCTGTGAACTTGGCTTTTAGATACTACCTCTAGCTCCCCTCAAAGCAGGACAGATGTCTGGGAAACATGAACACCCACACAGTGTGTGAATATAATATACTGCAAGAGGGAGAATTTCTTATATTTCAGAAAAATATACTTGAAAACCCTGATTATTCTTTTGTTTTCTCTGAGCTCAGAGGCTGATGCAAGTCTCATATTCAAAGGCTACAGAGCGACCATCTCCTCCTATTCTGAACAGATTTATACAAAATCAGAACATAAAAATCTCTTCAAGTACATTATTAGTGGTTAATATCTCCCATGGGTTTTTCCCTAATATATTGGGGCTGTGGTACAGTGTGCTTTTCTACCACTGATATGTTGCTAAGAGATTTAATAATGAGTAAACAAACACAACATGTGGTAATTCATTTCAAATTAAAGGTTTATCAAACTCTGGCTTGATGACTTTCTGGCTATTTACAATTAAAGGAACTAATCTTAGGGAAGTGACCACTTGGTGTGTTCATGGTTGGAGCATTTCTATCTGAAATGTATGTTGATGATCATCTACAAGCTGTCCTGCATTAAGAGGCTCAATATGTAATCTGTTGAATCAACCACTGTCCCCAAATTACGGAGTAAAGGCTTTCGTGTTCACTTGCAAGTGTGCTTACACACACACACACACACACACACACACACACACACACACACACAGAGTTTCCCAAGGGGATTCTCAATGTAATCCACAGTTGTTTTCAGTGGTGAGCAATGCTGGGAATAAGAAGAGTTCCAGCTGGCAGAAAATATTTACAAAAGGCAGAAAGAGAAGAGCTATGATATCACTTTTGTGCTATTGCTAGCTTATAGATTGCTTTGATTTTTAGGAGACACACCAGGGAAACAATGATTGTGTTTGACAATTTTGTTTTTTATATGGCTAACTTGCAAGAACAATAGTTCCTGGCAAAGTCTAGGTCTGTTTTGTGATACAGAATTCAAGAGAGTTTTGTGATGAACAGTGAACAAGCCATATTGCTAAATGCTAAGGCACTGTAAGCCCAAAGTGTCTATGCTTGATGTCCAGAGGTTTACTTGAGCCCCATTCTACTCCATTCTGAGACAAACATAGTCCATGTGGCCCATAGGAGGGGTAGGGGCTTCCATCCCTGTCCATAAGGGGCTAGTGAATCTTCTAGAGGGGAATTCAGACCTGAGAAGAAGCAAGTGCAACTGGCTAAATAACAATTTAATTATAAGACAAGGGAACAACTGTGGGAGATATATGTTGTCAAAGAATCAGGTTAGCTGCTTCATGCTACAAGTCCTTGAGTACATGTTGGAAAAAAGAAAACTACTTTCAGTAGCATTGATATTAGATGAGAGAAAGCACTCTCTCTCTCTCTCTCTCTTTCCCCCCACCCAGCTAAAGCTTCCCCATCAATTCTTAGAAACAATATCTACTATACAAAGAAATAAAGAGCTACTGTTGATTATAGACAGTCTCCAACTTCTGATGACCAGAGCTATGAGTTTTTCATTCTATGAATGAGGGGAAGAGTCTGTTCAGGGCTGAATTTGGGTCTTTCCTTAGGTTAGTGATGTGCTGTTCTGCTCTCTCTCTCTCTCTCTCACAATAGTGAACATTAGAATGGAGTCACAGCTCCGGTCAGCCACATGATTGTGAGGGTACTCCACCAGCACTCCTAGGCTGTTAAATATACTTTTAACAGGATATTTGAAATTTAGACTGGATTTATAAGTGTGTAATCCCATAATCGGTCCTCTCTATGACATCTTCATTCCGTTGTGTGCCCCATATTGTGCATGACAAGCAAGTGTTAGGGTGTAAAATTCAATGTAAAGGCAGACCACCCAACCTGGCTGATGGAAGAAGTATTTTCACAGTCTAAAATCAACTCAGATGGTCATAAACCACGTAAAAAGTTGATTCCTACTTATAACTGCAGTAAAGCATAATAAACAATGCTTTCTAAACCATGTCCATGTGTTAGTCTTCTGTGGCACTTTTAATACACATTGTTGCCTGCCTGGGCTGAGCTCCAGACTCAACGATTCTAAGTCTCTGGGGTCAGGTCCTTAACATCAGTACTGTTAAAAATCTTGTAGTGATTCTAAGTCTAGAAAGACTGAAGGCTTCTGGGCATGATATCACATGCCTAGAATCCTAGCACTTAGGAGGAGGAAAGAGAAGGATCAGGAGTTCAAGGCCAGCCTTGGCTATATGAGATCCTGCCAAAAAAACAAATAAAACCAAAGGCCTGATGTGTGTCTGTGTCCCTGAAACAGAATACCTTGGGATATTCTTTCATGCTATTCTATCACTGAAAGTCCTCACCTACTAGCTTAAAATTTCCTTCTTTAAGAAGCCGTACTTGATGCCTCTATGAACTGACCCCAGTATTCTTTCTGTTAATCACATCTCTGCATTTATCTGCATGTTTGGATGACAAGTTTCACGAGGAAGGACCAAGCCTATGGCATCTAAACTATGCCTAGTACAAAGAAGTCAATCGAAGATCTACTGAATGAGTGAATTAATATATTCATTAGGCAACTGTGGACGAATAAAGCCAAGAAGTACATAATACATATTTTCATTTGGCAATTAAACTCTGGTAGAAGGTAAGGGAGCACGGAGTTAGAATCAGAAAATGGTCGTGAATCTCAGTTTACTACTGACTATGGCAGAGCCTCTGTGAGGTGGTGCGCACATATTCAACGTTGTTAGAAACTCCCTGTTTTCCAGAGTGGCCATCCCATCCTGCATTTCCACCGTTTATGGAGGCGTTTCAGTTTCTCTCCATGCACAGCTGCACTATGTATTGGCAATTTTAAAAGAACTCATTCTAATTTGTATGTAACAGCATCTCATGATCTATTTGTATTTCTCTTCTGATAATGTTGTTAAACATTTTCATGTGTGCTTGTCCAGGTGTTGTGTTTGGTGAGTATCTGTTTATACAAGGTTTGGGGGGACTTTTTGTTTGTTGTTTTTTTTTGTTGCTGTTGTTCAGACAGAGTATCATATAGCTGCTCAGATTGGCCTAAAACTCACTATGATGATGAAGATGTCTTTCAACCTCTGATTTTCCTGCTTCACCTCCCAAGTGCTAGGATTACAAGTGTCAGCACTACATGCGATTGATGTGGTTCTGCTGATCATGAGTGCTAGGCAAACACTCTACCAACTTAGCCATACCCCTAGCCCTTACAAGAAGAGTTCTTACAAGTCAAGAATGTATGACTTGAAAATACTTCCTTTCCACTGGTAGTCGGCCTTTTTAGTTCCTTAACACTTTCATAGAGCAAGCGTTATGAATTTTGACAGAGTCAACTGGTCATGCAGTCATCCTTTCATTTTAGAAATTTTCTTTCTTTCTTCCTTTCTCTTTCCTTCCTTTTTTCTTCTTTTTCTCATTCATAAACTTTCTAAGTATCCCGGTGAAAGGATTGCTTACCATGGACTGCTATGCCTAACGTAAACAAGACAAGGGAAACAAAGGGCAAAAACCTCTAGGGGGACAGTGAAACTCAGTGAAGAGCCTGTCCCATTGAGCTGAAGGCCCTTCTGGAAGCTCAGGACCTAGTCATCAGGGCTTAGTGTTGGGTCTCAAGCTTCTACAACCAGTTTTAGCCAGATCTCTATGCTGCCTTCCCAAAGTTCCCAGACCATGAGTCCTCCATGGATAAGATAAGGAAAGTTCTTCCTCATATACTGTTTATTTACTTTTTAATGTTTAATTTTGTTATTGTTTTTATTTTATGTGTGTGAGTGTAATGCATGTATTTAAGTGCACCCATGTTATGCAATGCCCATGGAGGACAGAAGAAGGCATTGGATACCCTGGAACTGGAGTTACAGACTGTTAGGTGTGCTGGGATTTGAACCCAGGTCCTCTGCAAGAGCAGCTCTCTCCAGCTCCATCTTTATTATTTATTATTGTTGTTGTTGCTTCTTAAGTTATGGTCGCAATATGTAGTCTGTGTTTGCTTTGAATTCGTGATCTTTTTGTCTCAGTCTCTTAGAACTGGGATTATATGTGTGCACCACCAGGCGCAGCTTCTTCTAAGACATATTAGTTATCCAGGTCATTATCTATTTATCTATCTATCTATCTATCTATCTATCTATCTATCATCTATCTATCTATCTATCTATCTATCTATCATCTATCTATCTATTTATCTATCTATCTATCATCTGTCTATCTATCATCTCGTCTATCTATCATCTATCTATCTATCTATCTATCTATCTATCTATCTATCTATCTATCTATCTATCTATCTATCTATCTATCTATCTATCTATCTATCTATCTATCATCTATCTATCTATTTATCTATCTATCTATCATCTGTCTATCTATCATCTATCTATCTATCTATCTATCTATCTATACATCTCATACATACAAATGTTATATATGTTACATGGTATACATATATTAGCTAATATATACATATACACATATACATGTGTTAGTAATTTGTCAGATGTTACCCTGTTCTTGTGGAAGAATCAAGAAAATAGTATTTCAAAACAGTACACAGGATTTTGCCACTGAGAGTTAATGCTGAGTTTATAGACTGTTCTAGATAGTCCCCTGGTTCAACTGTAACCATCGTCAGACAACTTTCAAAGAATGCGTATTTCTACAAAATACATCACGATTTTAAGAGGTGGGAATGACTATTTCAGAAGCTCCATTTGTTAAAACTTTGAGGCAAGTTTTAGACACTGTGGCATTTGGTCTCTGGGATTTTTTGGTTTGTTTTGTTTTCAAACAGCGTAAGTAGACCTGAATCCTCTATCTGAGTACAAAATTGAGCCTCAGGGAACCACAGTATGTTTCAAAGTGATTAATCTGCATAAAAAGCTAATTACCTGCATTTTAAAATGCCTTTATTTAAGATATGGAAATGCATGTAAATATTTTAAGACATAGAAAAGCTTCAGAATACTTTAATTTAGATATTTTCAAAAACATCAATTGGTAAGTCCTTCCCTTCCTACCCCTCCCCTCCCCCATCCCCCCTTCCCTCCCCTTCCCTCCCCTGCCTCCCCTCCCCTTCCCTTTTTCCCTTCCTCCTCTTTCCTTTGCTTTCTTTTAAGCAATGGTGTTGTCACCTTTAACTTTGTTTACAAACGGAGTAAGCCTTCTAGTAGCTACAGCATTAAACTTCCTAAACAGGCTTAGCTGAACAAAATCCATCTAATTGGAGGTAAGGCAACTATCGTACCATTAATGGAGTTCTTCAAGAAAAATCATTGTAATACTTTTTCATCTTGGGCTTATTTTCTGATATGCTTTACCATCCTTCGTAGTCCAGTACAACATTTTATTTTGTTTGATCCACTTCCATCTCAAAGTCATGCCTGAAAACTGCTGGAATTCAGAAAGCTTTAAACAATTGTGTAGGTCTTTAATTGTAGATTAGTTTTGACAGGACTGTGAGGCAGAGGCTTGCCTGGGCCCACAGTGATGCTAGCTGACAGCCCCTCACTGCTCTGGGAGCGAGGAAACATGTGGAAGGAATTGCTCTTTTCCATTTCACAGTTTGTCATTTCCTCTGCAGGGCAGCCCCTGACCCCTTCAGAGATCCTGACACCCATAAGGGAAGTGTTCCCACTGATGTAAAGGAAGTGGAGAAGCAGTTTAATGCCGAGAAAGGAGAGAGGAGGGCGTGGCAAAAAGATGTGGGGAATAGAGAGATGAGACGGGCTTAAAACGTTTCCAGCAGGTTAGAATCTCTGCTGTGTTGTTTCCTTTCAAGATCAAAGCTCACAAATCTGTTAATATAAAAGGCATTACAAGGGTTCTTTAAAATTTCTTTCTCTTTCTCTTTCTCTGACATAGAAATGGCAATAAAAAGAAATGCATCACATGTACATAATGAAGACTGTTTCGAGAAAAAGGTGCAAATAGGTGTTTGCTGCCCTAGTCCAATACCTGGGTATGCGTGGTATGTTTCTCATTACTGAATGTGGATTAGATCAACAGCATACTACAGCTTGTGAATTCAAGCTACTTTATATGCACAGCATTCTATGTGGCCTCAAGAGTTCATCACAGTAAACTTTCTCTATTTATCTGTCTAGTAAGAAAACACAAGAGCTGACTGCCTGCATTTTCAGCCAAACTGATGTTGGTTTTGTTTTGTGGGTGGACCTAGAGCATCGCAAAACTGAGATTGACCTTATTTCAAGAAAGACGAAGGAAGTCAGTTTTAAAAGCACAGCCACACATCATTTAATGACAGGGTTACATTCTTAGAGATGCTTTCTTAGGTAAGGTTTTCACTGTGATAATAGCATAGGTTGTATTTACACAATTAAAGATGGTGTAGCCTACCAGACACCTGGATGTGCAGAATAGTTACTGTCAGATAACCAAAGTCTTGTGATATGGTTTATGACTCTATACTTTATCATTTCTGAAATAACTGGAAACATTTTCCAGGATATATATTTTTTTCTGATGATACAATATTTACCTTCCATCCGCTCCACCCCTTTAATTTTGTTTTATGGTTGGTGGTGTGTTCTTTAATCTTTTTGGATGACTACACTCACAATGCAAGCAGGGTATGTATATCATCATCACTTACAAAGAGATTCTATTCTGAAAACAATTCCATCTGTCTCGGGCCAGTTCCTCTCATTTAGTCTATGCTCAGAATAAGACAATTGTCATCACAAAATGATAGGACAGTGAGGATGAGTCATATGACTGTGGTTTCTGGCTGAGCATGAGCCATTGCAATTGACCTATCAGGTTGTGAAATTAGAGCTCTTGTAAATAGCCTTGGGAGCAGAGGATTAGGTGGAAAGAGTCCCTTGGAGGAGCTTTGACAAGACTCACTTCTCTTTTCTCTCACTGTTTAACCTGGGGTTCCCAGGAGTGCTAATAGCGAACACACATTCCATACGAAAGTGGGAATGAGGAGCTTCAGGGACAAAGCATTCCTCTAATCTACTTTTACTAAAGTATGAGTCATGATGAACGACACCAAGACTGGTGGTGAGGATTCGCTCCTGAGACTTGACCAAGTGGCAGCAAATCTGATTGATCTGACAGTTGCTCTAGTCTGTGTCACTGGCTTTATTTCGGGCGTTTGCTTCAAATCCGCAACAGGTCATATAGCTCTTTTGACTCAGTCTTATTTTCCCAAATTGATGAGTGAACAATGAATGAAATTGCAAAACATTCCCATGAGAAATGGCATCATTAACTCTATTTATTTGCTTATTTTTGTCTCTATGTGTGTGCATGTTTGTTATGTATGTGAGTGTGGGCATGCACACGCATGGCTTTTGTGGAGGTCACAACCTCAGATGATGGTCCTTGCCTTCCGCCTTGCTCAAGACAGGGTCTCTGATTATTTGCTGTTATGTTCGATAGACTCACTGGCCTCTCAGCTTCCTGTCATTCTTCTGTGTCTGCCTCCCATTTCGTCACAGGAGTGCTGGGAGGACAATGTGTGCTACTGCATTCCGAGCTGCTTTATGTAGATTCCGAACATCCTCACTCAATTCCTCATAGTTGTGAGAGGAGGAATTTATCCATGGAACCATCTTTCCAGCCATCATTGACTTTTGAATATGAGGCTGGCTTTGGACACTTGAATGGAAGGACTGATTGAGTTCTCTGTCTTCAAATTTCTAATATGTCAACAGGCCACTGAGTTTGTTCAATGTGGAAATAAGTGAAATAAACACTGACAGGGAAGAAACAGTGTTTTGACCGTAGCGATCTAGTCAATTTCACTAGAAGGCCTTTATAGAATAGTAAACAGGAGCTATAAATTCAGACAACTAGATCTTGTATCAAATATTTCTGTGAAATAAAGTCTTAACCAAGTGTAGTAGACTTCTTGCTGGAGAGACTGGGAATTCATTAGAATGGTACATTATGAAAATACATGGCGACGCCAGTAAAATCAGTAGCTGCTGGATACGAAGTTCAGGAGAGTTTTTCTCCTACTCTGCCCACATGCCTCTTTCTCATCCTCCCAGTGGAGGTTTTGTTTTTTATAGAGCAAGATTTCTAACTTTCCAATTTATTAGTTTCTCCTTTTATGGATCATAGTTTGGATGTCAAATCAAATAATGTTTGACTTACCAATAGATTCTGAAGATTTTCTATATATTTTTAAATTTTTATTTTACTTATTATTTATGTGTATGAGTGTTTTGTTTCCATGTATGTAAGTGTACCATGTGCATGCAGTTCCTGAAGAAGTGGAAAGAAGGCATCAGATGCCCTAGAACTGGAGTCACAGATGGCTGTCAGATGCCATGTGGGTGCTGGGCACCAAACCTGGGTCCTCTTCAAGAGCAGCCAGCACGCTTAACTGCCGAGTTATCTGTCCAGCCCCAGATTTTCTGTTTTTTTAAAATGTAAATACATTTTGAGGTTTTTATTTTTCTAATATATGGAGTAAAGCTTAGGTTGATTCTTTCCCCATAAAAATATTGGATTTTTCTAGTGCCATTTGTTGAAAGGTCATCTTTCTTCTGTTTAATTAGTCTTGCCCCTTTCTTAAAAACCAGCAGTTAGGTACAGTTCTGTGGACTTGTTCCCATCTTCTCTACTAATTTTGTGATCCATACCTCCCTCTGCCAGGACCACAGAGTCTTGATTCCTGTAGCTATCTCACAAAGCTTAAAATCAGGGGAGTTATTTCTCTCATTGATTTTTCCTGTTCAAGATTGTTTAATCTACTCTAAGCCCATGCCTTTACACATGAATTTTAAAATAAGTTTGTGTTGCCAATATAAAAAACTGTGTTATTATATTGATAGACTTATAAATCAGTTGCATGAAAATTCTATCTTTATTATTTTGGGTATTCCAGTCAGTGATCATAATATGCCTTTCCATTTATTTAGGTCTGGATAAGGACTTTAAATAAATAAATCACTGTTTTGTAATTATGACTATAAAAGTTTTATACATGTTTTATTAAACTTTTGCTCAAGTTTCTCATACTCCATGGAATAGTTTTAAATGATACTTTGGGCATGGTGGTATACGCCTTTAATCCCAGCAGAAGCAGGCAGATCTTTGTGAGTTCAAGGACATCGTGGCCTACATACAAAGTTCCATGCCAGCTGGGGCTACAGGGAGACCCTGTCTCAAAAAGACAAAAAAAATTGGTTTTAACAGCTTTATTGTTAACATATAGAAATGTGATTATTTTTTATGTGTTGATGGTGTGTCACACAAGTTTAGCACTAAGTTTTTTCTATGCTATTCCTTAAAAATTAAAAAAAATCATGCTACGTATGTATGTCTTTGTGGGTATGTATATGTGAATGAAGGTGTCTGAAGAGGCCACAAATGGGCATTGAACGAAGCTAGAGTTACAGGTGGTTGTGAGCTGCCTGACATGAATGTTGGGAACTGAACTTTGGTCCTCTGCAAGAGCAGCATTTAACTGCAGAGTCATCTGTCCAGCACTATACCTTGAAAATTTTGTGTAGGATATCATGTCATCTTCAGAAAGTGTGGAGGCCAGAAGTCAATGTTGGGCAACTTCCTGACTTCCTCAATCACCCCACATCTTGTTTTTTGAGGCAGGGCCTCTCTCCAAACCGGGAGCTTGCTATTTTGGCTAGACTGACTTGCTAGACAGCCTGTAGGGATCAATCTGTCTTTGCTCCCCTTAGTGCTGAAGTTACAGGCATGTGCCACCCCACCTAGTGTTTTACGTGGTGCTGGGTATGGAACTCAGGTCCTCATCCCTGCACAGCAAGCACTTTATCCACTGAGCCATCTCCCCAGTCTTCTCTGTTGTATTCTTAATATTTGGGGAAATACATTCAGTTTTCCTGTTACACAAGTTCATGATATCTGTCAGCTTCTGGTAAAGCTTTTTAGCAAGGTGAATTTAACCCTATAGAACACATCATGAATGTGTTCTTAATTCCATAGAATTTTGCTTTGCTAAATATGACCTTATAATGTAACTTAGATGATTAATGTGGCAGATTTAATGTTTTTGAACCAAAATTACATAGCTAAAATAAATCCCACAGGTTCATAGTTCATATTTTTTTTCATATAGGGTTGAATTCAATTTGCTGAGATTTTTGTAGAGGATTTTTACTGTTAATATTCTTTAGTGTTACTGGTTGGTTGTTTTTTTATTATGTCCTTTCTTTGTCTGGTTTTGATGTCAAAGTGTAATAGCTGTGTAAAATGAGTCAGTAAATGTTTTTCCTCTATTTTTTGAACATATTGTTTGGCTTAAATATAAAATGTCTATCACTGGCTCACATGTTGGATCTTTGGTCCCTGGTTGGTGGCTCTATTTGGGAGGTGGCGATAATTAAGGGGACAGGACATAGGTAGAGGTAGAGGGTCCCTGGAGGTATGCTTTCCAAGGTGATTCCTGGTACCTGGTCCTGTCTTTGCTCTGTTTCCCAGCTACCAGGAGGCAAAAATCCTCCTGCTACATACTCCAGCTGCCTCGATGGCACCAGATCATGCAGTGAACTCTCAGAAACCTGGATCCAATGCAATCCTCTGCAGTAAGTTCTTTGAGCAGATATTTGTCACAGAGACACTGAAACTAACTAACACATAGATTGTATGAGGTTGCTGTTATTTCTCCTGCAAATGTTTGGCAGAATTTTTAAGTAAACCAACTGAGCTAGAGGTTTTAAATTACTTATTCAATCTACTTAATGGTTATAAAGCTATTCAAAACATCTATTTCTAAATATCTATTTATCTGGATGAAGTGCTGCAATCAATTTCTTAGTATTTGTGGAACTGGTTGCTTTGTTGTTGAACGCTTGGCCATGGAGTGGTTCAACATTGTCCTTTCATATTTTTCCCCAATGGACTCCATTTCATTCCTGATCCTGGTGATTTGCATCTTCTTCCTTCATTTTTGTGAGCTTTGCTAGATGTTTGCTGACTTTCTTGTTTCTGAAGAACGAGCTTTTGGTATTATTTCTCTCTGTCTTTTAGTTGTTTTCAGACTCATTGATTTTTGTTCGCACTGGGACCATTTTCTTCTACTGATTTGGATTTCTTTTCCTGTGTTTGTAAGATCTTCAAGTGAGACCTTGGATGACCAATTTTCTTCATTTTCAGATGTAAATATTTAATGCTTTAAAATTTCCCATCAGCATGGCTGTTAATGGTCTTTTAACAATATTTTATTTATAATTTTTTAGTTTACGTGTATGTGTGTATTGCCTGCATGTAGGTAAGTGCACCCATGCCATGCAATGCCCACAGAGGACAGAAGAGGCTGTCAGATCCCCTGGAACTGGAGTTACAGACAGTTGTTAGCTGCCATGTGGGTGCTGGGATTCGAACCCGGGTCTTCTGCAAGAACAGCCAGTGTTCTTAACCACTGAGCCATTGCTCCAGCCTGTTTTTTTTATTTCTTTTATGACTTTCCACTTAAACTACAGTATATTTAGCATTGTTTTTGAATTCCTAGCTCTGTAAAATTTTTCCTATTCTTTGTTTTTTAAATAAATTTGTTTTTATTGACTTTTTTGTGTATTTCATATAGAATGTCTCAAACAATCTTAATCATCTTTATACCCCAATCCTCACCAGCACCCTCCCACAGAATCTACCCCCCCTGGAACCCATATACTCTGTCATCTGTGTTAAGGCCCACTGTGTCAAGTCAGTATTCCCAGATGTTCCCCAGTGCAAATCCATCCACTCAGGTCTAGTCAGCCTATGTAAAGTCCCTTGTTTTAGGAAGATCAGCTTTTCCTCACTTAGAAGTAATCAGTTACTAATATTTCTTCATCTAAGATTGGGGTCTGATGTTCATTTCCTCAATTCTATGCTGGATTTTTGTCTGCCTGAGTTTGCACGGGACTTGTGTATGCTGACACCACTGCCATAGAATCATATGACTAGGGTCCCAGGAGCTCATAGGACTCTGTTTCCATATGGTCATGCACCTCCTACCTGACTCTTAAAATCTTTCCAGCCCCTCTTTCTGTTTTTAATCATGATTCTAACTTCATTATAATCATAGAAAGTGTTCTATATGATTTTATTTTTTTTTAATTTAATGAGGTTTGGTATATGGTCCAGAATGCATTTGTGAATTATCAATGGGATGGGCACTTGAAAAATATACATTGAACTTTTGTGGAGGGCTTTGCTTTTATGTGTGTGTGTGTGTGTAGGTTTGGTTTATTGGTTGTGTTGGTCAGATCATCTGTATCTTTGTGATAGTTTTATCAATTAAAAATATTTTATTATTTTTATTTTATATGTATGAATGTTTTGCCTACATGTATGTGAGTGCACCTGTGTTGTGCAATGCCGTGGAGGTCAGAAGAGAGCTTCAGATTCCCCTGGCACTGGAATTAAGGACAGTTCATAGCTGCCATGTGGGTGCTGGGAATCAAACCTGGGTCCTCTGCAAGAGCAGTCGGTGCTTTTAACCGCTAAACCATCTCTCCAGTCCCAGTTTTTTCAATTAAAAAAATTTATTTATTATTTTTATTTTTTGTGTATGAGTGTATTGCCTGCATGTAAGTGAGTGCACCTGTGTCATGCAATGCCGTGGAGGTTAGAAGAGGGTGTGGGTGCTGGGAATCGAACCTGGATCCTCTGCAAGAGCAGTCAGTGCTCTTACCCACTGAGCCATCTCTCCAGCCCCAGTTTTATCAATTTTTAATCCTATCATTTGATGAAAGGGAATGCTGAATTCCTTATCTCCAGCTCGGAATTTATTCTTTACAGAGGAGACACCTGGTGCCTCTGGGTGGGGACTTATCTGGACTCATGATAAGATGCCACATGGGTCAGGCACTTGTAGTAGGATTCCCCCTGCTGGTGCCACTTGGACATACGTGATCTCTCCTCTCCCTGGAAGAGAAATGCCTCAGGCAGCAGGAAAAGAGAGTACCGATTATATTTTCCTGGGCCACCCTTGGCCAGGACTCAGTGCAACTTCCCTTGAGTGATGAATTCTTTAAGACTTTCAAAGTCTTTGACCTACAGATTACTTCGAAGGGTTAAATGACAACTGCCTAACATTTTTTCCTACTGCCTTTTTGGTTTTGAATGCCAGCTCAATTTCATTATAGATGGGGTTGGGAGGTAGCTAATCAGAGTGGTTTCTTCTGTTATGTGGAGTGGAGCATGAGAGGTTTTCTCTGGGCTGGTACTCTAGTCTTGGGGTTTGGGGTTACTTTGTCTGTCTTCACACCTTTCTGAATCCTATCTGGTTTGCTTCTTGCATTATTTCCAAAGCTGACACTTTTGCTGAATGTGGAGGGAAATACAATTTTCTACCCCCTTTACTTGTATTGAAATGCTCCTGTTTATTATTTGTATGTGCATTTACTTATAAATGCATTATACTTTGCATTTACTCAGGGCTCTATAACATTTAAAGTTTTTTTTTAGCATATTAGATTCTGGACTTGAAGAATATGGAAGTAAAAAAGTTGTGATGAAATATATGCAATATAAAATTTACCATCTAATTGTGTTCAAGAGTCCCACTCGGTGGCATTAAATACTTTTACATTTCTGTGTCGCCACCACCACCATTTGTCTCTAGAAACTCCCTGTCATGGAAAATGACAACCATACACATAGCAACCTGACTTTGCATCCTCTTCCTTCAGCTCTGATAAGCTTTGTTCTTCATTCTGGCTCTGTGGATTTACCTATTGTAGCTACTTCATGTAAGTGCCATCACACAGTATTTGGCTTATTTCGATTGTTGTAATGTCCTCAAGGAAGGAGGTAAAATTTAAATTGGGATATTTAATTACTCACTGAAATGTTTTAAAAACAGTTTTATGGAGAAGAGTTTAAATTTGGTAACCAATTTGACACTTTGAAGGACGTAATTGTAGTATGAAATATGAACCCAACAGCATTAGCTATTACTGTTATTTCCTGCATGGATTTTAGTTCACTTTTTTCTTCACTGTAGCCCAGGCCACTAAAAGTGTGCATTGAGGTTGTTGGGTCATAGTTCTGTGGTCAAGGATCATCACTTTAAGTTCCTTAGCCTGCAGTACCAATCACTGCCATTAGCTAGAAATGCAACAAAAGATCTACAGAACTCAGATACGTGTGAATTTAGTCCAGAAAAGAACCTGAGTATGGGAGGCAGAGAGGACTAAATTGAGATCTTGACTCTGTTATTTAATGTGTTTTGATAAATTTCTTAATCTCTGAGTCTTTGTTTCTTCACCTACATAGCCAGCCCTACTTAAATACTAGTAATATTTTTTATAATAGACCCACACACATAGTAGGTGCTCATGAAACCATTCTTCTGTTACTCAGTTGATTTCCATAATTTAATATTCACATTTCATTAGGGCTATGCCTTACTGAATTGATATTAGGGAAAGACTCCGTATATACCTCCCTCTAATCTCATAGCAATAGGAGCGTAAGTAGGTAAAATAATGTATTATTCCAAATACTTTTGAGTGTTCTACATTCAATGGAAGTGTTAATTGATGATAACCAGGAAAAGCTCACGAGCAGCATATTCAAATTTCTGGATTCCATCATCGTGTTTAAGATGGAGAGTTTAATGTTTTTAAGACTAAGAAATAAAGAGGCTGATTTTCATAAAAAGATGGAATCTTCTTACAGATGGCAGAATGGGGCAGTGTCTGAAGATTATTCTTGCAAAGAATAAAAAAGTATATTCATCCTCTTATAATATTTTATTAGGCAAGGCATGCATGTGTGACTCTTTTCATCTTATAATGCAAATGATTCAAAAATTAGTAATATGTTGATAGGATGGCAAAAATATTTGTAGTTCTTTATTGACCATGAAGTTCCTCAACACATAAATAGCTGGCATGTGCAAATGCTTTTGCAAACTGAAATACATTGTATAGGTATGTATTATTCTTAATTGACTAATCTTGGATGTTCGTAAGTGTCACCAAAGTATACTATGGGAGAATCTATGTGGGAAGGTTGTGGACTTGGTGGTTTAGACAGGTTGAATATAATCTTTTCATTGGGTTCTTACTGATAGTTACATTAAAATATCCTTAAATATTAAATCATCATGCCTTTTAACTTTTCTAAAAAAACAACTTCATAAAATATTGGATACATTCTATCCTTTTCTAAACATTTTGAGCATTAAGGAGAATAATTCTTGATAAACATAAGATCTAACATTTTAATACTTTTTCAACTATTAACATTTTTATTTTATTATTATTTAAAAACGATTTTAATATTTGATTTAACATTCATGAGTATATTGCCTGTGCGTATGTAAGTGAACCTGTGTTGTGCAATACCTACAGAGGTCAGAAGAGGGCATCAGATCCCCTAGAACTGGAGTTATGGATGACTGTTAGCTGCCATGTGGGTGATGGGAAGTGAATACAGGTACCTTGGAACAGCAACCAGTGTTCTTAACTGCTGAGCCTTCTCTCCAGATGCAACTGTTAAATTTTAAAAGATTAATTTGTTCATTTATTCCTTCTACAAGTACAAGATAAAAGAGATTCTTTTCCTTCACGTTATGACATACATTCAGTTATTTGTATTTGAAGCATTCACTAAATCACCATTCATAGGTCGAATCAAGCTACTAGCACAGAAAGGTGTCAACTTATATTGCATCTGTATGAATTCTAATTTATCTGCTGTGAATATTTTCAATTAGATGCTTGACCATAATTTTGAATACTGTTATGCCATTATTTGTTGTCTTAACCAGCACATTTCTGAAAATTAGAGTCACAATTTTTGATGCCAATAAACACATTAGTACTAGGATTTTGGCCTGTGGCTGCAGTCATGGTCACTGTGACACGTAACTAAGACTTTGTAGTTTGTTGCTTATTTTGGCCTTTAAACTGTACATTTGTCCTGTGAACTAGATTATGTGCTTCTGACTGTCAGTTAGCTGAATGCATTTCAAGTCAATTTACTAAAATAGTCACTGTTAAGCGGTATATTTGGACAGAGTTGACACCTTTGACATTTTCTAAAATGGCAAAAATAGCTGTATTTAAGGCTGTGATTTATGAATGCTGTGTGCCTTCAGAACCGCCGTCGGACTGTGCTTTTTAGTTTTTGCTGCTGAAACTCTTTCCACAAACTGCTGAAAGGGCACCTAATTAGTGCGGCATGATCAGCTATCCCACAGCAGATGGACAGACAGACATTTATACAAACACCAATCACAGTATCGATTCAAAAGCATACCCTTCTAGTTGATTCTTGCAACTTCCTGTTCTCACAAGAGTAGACCTGAAGGGAACACGGCGGAAGTAGAGAGAGTGAGGAGGAAATAAGAAAGAGGAGACAGATCTGCCTTTGTGAAACAGACGTGCCTCGGTATAAATAGAAAAGCAACATGCGATGATTAAAAAAGTATTTTGAGCCTTTAGTTGTCGTCTAGATTGCTGGCCTCTATTAAAAACTTCTTAAAATAACAGATAGGTTTAATTCCTCAAGCCAAGAAAAATTATATCATCTTAAAGATTTTTTTCCATATTTATCACATAGATGAGACTTGACTATTGGGGAGAAAGGAACAGAATTCCATGTATTGCAAGTTTTAAATGTACCAGGCTAAGGTTTACTTAATTGGAACCTCCAGGCAATAAAGGAGGCCTTTTTAAAATTCTGTGATTCTTAATATGCTAAATAATGCAAAGCTTCACTCTTGAAGCATGAGATGCACATCTGGCAGCTTAACATTTAAATTGGGGGGGGGTGCCTCACTCTAGTAGTAATTTTCTCAAAGAAAAGAATCAGAAATATATTACAAGTAAATTTAATTTCTTCTTAGATTTCCATCCTGTCTAATTGCAGGCATTTTCCCCCATCGGTTCTTTGTATTTATTTTTTTTTTTACACACACTTTCTGTACATTTTATTAATCTTTAATTTGAGATGCTTCTCGGGAGCTGTCAGAATGCTTGAGAAGACGTAGTGGTGTGTTTTACTTAGCAAATTGTTTTGAAAAATCTGCCTGATCTCAAGCAATAAAAGAAATAGGACAGAAAATAAAGAAGAAATGGAATTTCAGAGACCCATAAAAATATTACTGACGGGAAGCTCACATTTTTCAGTTGGCTCTCCTCTCACATTTTATTTTTTTTCTCCAATATTAATGTTTTCTCTGTTTTGTCATTTTCTGGCTGTTTCTTATGCAAAAGTTGTTTATAAGATGCATTCTTTCTTTGCATTTTTCCAAAGGACAGTGTCAGATCGTTGATTAATTTTGCAAAGGTCATTTGGAAAAAACCATTAAAAACATGCCAAGTAAAAAAGATTAGCACACATGGGGAAAATACACTTCTATAAACATATGTATTTATATACAGCTAGGGTACGGTAACATTATACAATTTTGACAAGTGTTTTCTGTGTGTCCTCATGTAATATTAAAAATATGACTGTTCTATTTATTTTCTCTGGGCGATACCAGCTGACGTACTCCAAAGGCATCTGCAGGTTAATATTACTTGTAAACATTTTATCTTTTTCTCAATGTAAGAGGACGTGATCATTAAATTGAATTCAGCTCCATAAAATAAAATGGACTTTCAGAATAATCAAACTACCTTTGTATTATTAACACATAACATGGACAATAGGCAATCCAGATTTGGCCATGTATTCACTTCAAGCTTTTAATTAAAAATGAAATAATTTTCCCCCTTCTGGTTTTAACTATGATAGAAAAGCTGATACCGTACTGGGTCCTCTACCATAACCAGCCACCAAACTAGAGAGAAAAAAGGAATCACTGCTTTGAGGTACTGGCATCAAGAGGCATGACTCTGACCCTGAGAGAAGAGAAAATTATGTTTGAGTCCACACATGTGATCCGTGGCCCTCTACCGGGACATACCATTCCAGCTGTGATCTGCAGTCCAAGCAGAGAAATTCCCTTGAGCCTAGAAGATAGAGCTTCCGGGCTTCTGACAAAACTGCAGCCTGCAGGCCAGAACACACACTGAAGAGGAGCCAGTATAAACTCCTCGTGGTCTTAGGCTGAGAACTGTGCTGGATATGGTCAGACTTAGACTAATGGAGGCACTGATGAGTGGCTGCTTTGTGTGGCTGTTGTAAGACCTATAGTAGAAATAGTGGGACTGGAAGAGAGCGGGAGGTCAAACCCAGCAGGAGAAGTTATGCTAATAACCAACTCATTATCGATTTGATAACAACTTCAAATCAAGGTACCTAAGGGCTTCATATTATACATAAAGGCCACATTCTGGAAGACTTAATCCAAAACTACCCAAAGGAAGCCTAAACAGGTTGTAAAAGTTTAACAGATGAGTAGTACTTTGAGATTGAGTTTTGTGAAGTTAGGGTGGCTTGGGAATCCTTTATTTTTTGTCATAGACTATTATTAAAATATAATATAAATTGAAGGCTAAAAATTTTAAATATGAAATCCAATAAGTGAACTGTTTACTATGGAAATATGCTAAAACCCTCAGAGGACGATACCAGAATTCAGTGTCTTCTACACTGTGTATTATGGAAATTGCAACTAGCAGACATACAAAGAGAGAAATACAAAGTATACTTATAAGAAATGAAAAAAATGTAAATATAAATAACCATATTCTGCTGTTAAATTTATTAGAGAAAATTATTTAAAAAATAAAGTTATTTAAAATATGAAGGAAAATTTGAACTTCATAAGTAAATAATTTGAGCATTTTGCCACAGATAGGAAATCATTAAAAAAATAAGTAACCAAACACAAAACTGAAATTCCAATGATACAAAGGGCAATTCATGGGGTAAGTTTAATGGAAATTAAAATGGTAAAAGAGATAGTGAGCATGAAGACAGAACAATAGAAGTCAGCCAATCTAAAAATGTAGAAAAGAGGGGGCTGGAGAGATGGCTCAGCCATTAAGAGCACTAGCTACTCTTGCAGAGGACCTGGATTTGGTTCCCAGCATCTATGTGGTGGTTAACTCCAGCGCCAGGGAATCTAATAACTGTTTCGGACCTCTGTGGTCATTGTGTGGCATGGGTGCACTTACATACATGTAGGCAATACACTCAGACACATAAAATAAAAACAATGAATAAAATATTTTAAGAAAATAAACACATAGAAAAGAAAAGGTGTAAAAACTAGAGAGACTTGGAAAGCTTGACATCTGTATAACAGAAACTTGAGAGCAAAAGAGTAAAAAAAGAAGAGAAAATATACTTTCAAAATAGTGACTGAAAAATTCCCAAATTTGAAAAAAAAAATTGACTCAGGGTTGAATATCCTCATTGAACTTGAAAAGGAGAAAATGTAAATGGATCAATGTATAGCAATAAGACAGCCACACCCAGATGAACGTCCAGGGCAGAACAAAAATCCTGATGCTAAGAAGCAAGGAAAACTAACATACTATGACGGGAAGAAATCTTGTCAATAAAACCACAGCCACTATTAAAAATAATTGAGATCAGAAATCAGTGAAATGACATATTTTAAATGATGAAAAAAAGGATAATCCAGAAGTCTGTATGTGTATGAGTATATTGCCTGCATGTATGTAAGTGCTCCCGTGTTGTGCAATGCCAATAGAGGTCAGAAGAGGGCATCTGATTTCCCTGGAACTAGAGCTATGAGTGGTTGTTAGCTGCCATGTGAGTACTGAGAATTGAACCCAGGTCCTCTGAAAGAGTAGCCAGGGCTCTTAATCACTGAGCCATCTCTCCAGCCCCCTTGTCCAAGGTTATTACACCTGGGGAATAAGAAATTCCAAAGAGGTAATGTGAACTGATACAGAGTGAACTTGTTATAACATCAATTCTAATTAGACATGGATGATGTTAAAGTGCATGACATTAGTTCACAGTGAACGCCTACCAGCTTGGGAGACATAGTAAAGAAAACAACAGAGGAAATAAAATGGAATGCTAAAACACAATGTGAGTAATCCAAAAGAAGGCATAAAAGGTTCACGGTGGGGGGCGGGGGGAGAATAGCAAGATGAAAAACAGACTCAACTATATGAATAATTGCATGAGGTTTCTCATCACGAATCTAATTCTCAAACAGATTGCCAGTTTGGTTGCAAAAGGAAGATTAAATATTGACTATTTATAAAGATGTACTATAAACCTCAAGGCAGAAATATAGGAAAGAGAAAATTAAGCACTGTGGAGACACTATATATAAGAAAGCTGGTGTATTGTTGTCTAGCAGAGGGAATCCATGCGTAGATTTTAAAATAAAGATAAAAGACTGTTTATTAAGAAAATAAAACAATCCTAATTATGCAATGACTGACAGATTAAAGATTGATGAAATAAAAACTGACCAAAATTAAAGGAAAAATGTTTGGAGAACTTTTCATACACCACTTTCGGAAGCATCTAACACTAAAAGCATTTTAAAAGACTTGAAAGTTCTTTAGTTTAATTAAATCAACAGTTGTCAAGTGATGCAGCGACCTTCTCCATTCACTAAGAGATATAAAAACACTTGTCTGCTACAGTACCTGGGCATGAGTTTCCCAGCAGCTGCCTTCAGAGCTCTTACAACTTGGAGTCAGGGATTCATCAATCCTTATGTAGGCTCAAGGTTGGGAACTGTGAGTCTTTCTCACTTATCACTTTATTATTTGAGCAGAATCTCTCTATTGAACATAAGCTAGCTGGCCATTGTTATTGTCTGGAGATTCATTGTCTCAGCCTCCTGGCTCTTGGGATTACAAGTGAGCCACCATATCTACCTGACATTTACTTGAAGTCTAGAGAACCTGAAATCTGGTCTTCTTGCTTGCACGGTAAGCATTTTATCCCCTTAACCATCTTCCCAAACCCAAAATATAATAAAACACCACAATCTAGTGCTGGGTGTCGCAGTTGCTGGCTGTCATTCAAGCACTGGAGAGTCTCTTAGGCAGGAGGGCAGTGAGCTAGAAGGCATCCTGGGATACACAGGGAGCCCTTGCTTCAAAAAAAAAAAAGTACAAGAAAAAGAATTTCATTTTATCTATTACTATTTAAGACATGCAAGCTCCTTGAACCAGTAATTCCACTCTGAACAACTTATCCATTAGAATGAAAACAGCACAGATAACCAATGGTGAAAATGTTTTATTGTATCATCTTTTTGAAAAGAAAGACAAGAATGAAAAAGGAAAGTGTACGGTCACCAGAAGAGAAACTACAAAGAAGCTGAGCCCTTTCTTTAGGCTGTTGGTTGAAGAGAAATTGGAGATTCAAAGCATTAGGAGTTGTGACTTGCTGCTGTTGACTTGCAAGTGGAGAGAAACATCTGGAATGTGTGAGACACTGTGGACTCCACCCACACCCACAATCCTGAAGAGTCCCCACGATATAGGATGAGAACAACCGTCTTGGATGTTGCATTGATTTTGGCCTTAGAGGCTTTCAGTAGGGAAAGCAACAGAGCCATCTGTGCACGGACACCCAAGCCACAGATGTGGGACACAAGATATAGATATCCTTTGTAGCCACAGACTTGTGGTAATTCGTTTAGGTAGAAAAAAAATGCCCAAAGTTTAAAAATGTTATTTATAAGTAGAAAACAGAATGTAGTTTCTCAAGTAAGATACAATGGAAAGATTAGGTATACGGGCTTTGAGGTTAAATAGAAGCGAGATTAAATTTTATATTTTTGATTAGTTAGCTTTTGGATTTGAATGAAGTTCTTTGAACTGAGTCTCAATTTCTAAGTCTGTCATGGCTTTCAGATGGTATAATGACAACTTGTTCAAGAGTTTGGGATGTATGCGTGTGCGTGTGTGTGTGTGTGTGTGTGTGTGTGTGTGTGTGTGCATATATCTAACAACGCAATGCAGGTGGGATTCCTAGAAAATACTGGAAAATGCCAATGCCTTCTGTTATTTTTGTTTATTTTGCCAAGTAGCAACTATATAATCAGAATGTAAATCACAAATCTTAGAATAGTCATATTGACAACCTGAAAATAATGTTTCCCGTTTCCTTCCCTTCTCTTCCTCTTTCACCTTCGTTCTGACCATGTCAGCTTCACTGTGGCTGTCTTAGATTCCAAGTAAGAGAGCTCATGCAATGTTCTACATGATCTTTTCTCAATAGACTGAAGTGTCCAGTGTCCATGAAGAGGTCACCTGGCCTATCTCACTCTTCCTGGTGTCTGCCTATAGATGGACACAGTCTACTGGGGCAGGGTAAAACTATAGTGAAAGCCTGTGTTCCCCAATAGGTGACTCCCAAACATCAAGGCCGAGGAGCAAGAGGCAGGTTGAATCATCCTTAGGGGAAGGAAGGAAGGTTTCTGAAGCATGCAGCCACGTCCTAGGCATTTGACATTGTTGATATCCCATTATAATATCTCTACTGCAGCAGCTCTGAATGTTGGTGATGTTAATGTTCAATCCTTGGAGGGAAAATGAGGGTCAAGAATCAAGGCTTTGATCTTGATACCTGTCTCCGTCAAGTCAACCTCTGCATCAAAGCTGTGGCTCTCCTGAGGTACTCCAAGCTCTACCAGTTTCTAGACCAGGATATTTAGTCACAAGATCCTGGGGATAGGCATTGGCACAGGGCTCCATGGAAATGAAACACCCAGCTTGGACTTGGGAGGCATCACACTGTAGTAACACCTGATTTTATGATAACTTCATTATTTATTTATAATTATTTATTTTTCATAAAGAAACATTTGCTGGGAAAGTAGCTTGCATCAAACAGTGCTAGACACTGTAGGGAAAAGAAACGAACAAGATACACAAGGGATTTGTGATGTAGACCAGTGTTCTCAACTGGGGAACGCTTTGTCCACCAGGATGAGTTTTGGCAATGTCTGAGGACATTTTTGGTTGTCACAACTGAAAAGGATGGGGATGGGAAGGTAGCGGGTGATACTAGTGTGCAGTGGTGATAGTCCGGGAGGCTGCTGACAGAGCTGACAGGCCCACAACAAAGCTATATTCAGTCCAAAATATCAGTTGTGTTGAGGGTCAGACATCTTCACTTAGGACAAGTCATGTAAGATGTAGCTCAGGCTGAAGCCTTGGGTGCAGGAAGAAAAGAAAACTGTCATGATTTCATATCAGGCCACCGATGAGAGGTGCAGAAGGCTTGCTTTGGAAACCAATCCTAGAGATGTACCTGATGATAGAGAATCCTTCTTTGATGAAGGTGGAAAAGCAGATCAGAAACAGCTGTGCTTGTAAATTAAATCCCCAGAGTGTGGCTGATGGACAAGTTCTACTTGAAGTTCATAATGCTGACTAGAAGCAGGGGGCATGGAACAATGTGGTGCCTCCTTCTTAGAATTTATTCTTTTACCCCGCTTGTCAGGGCTTTTCTAAGCTTTTTAATGTCAGCGGTGTGAGATTACATCGCCTGTGAAGTGAAACTCTCTATAATCTATTTTTCCCACCTTTTTTGTTTTTAACTCTAGGGAGCATTTCTAATAAAATGGATCCCTGCCCTACGGATTGTGATCTCTGTCCCTTCAAAGAAGTTCATGAATTACATTGCACGGTAAGATGAAGACTGCAGAGAAGTTGGCAGCACAAAGACCACGAGAACAGCAGCCCCTGATTATTAGCTAAGACTTCTTAAAATGTATTTCCAGGTTGATGGTAATTTGTTCTTCAAAGCAGATTTTTAAGTATGGGGCATATAAAAGCAGCTGACATCTGACAATTCAACAATGCCAATAACTTTTTGTTATATCCGAATCAGACTTCTTTAAGCTATTAACAAGTTTAAATTAATCAGTCTATGCGACTCCAGCTTTAGAAGGACAATTAGAAAACATGTTAAGGGCTGAAGAGATGGCTCAGCGATTAAGAGCGCTAACTGCTCTTGCAGAGGGGCTGGGTTCAAGTCCCAGCACCTGCCTGGTGGCTAACAACTGTCTGTGACAGGGGATCTGATGTCCTCTTCTGACCTCCAAGGGCATTGCACAAAATGGGTGCACCTGCCTACATGTAGGCAATACATTCGTACACATAAAGTAATAAAATATTTTTAAAGGATGATGTGTTGATTGTGCTGTGTTTTGAGGATTATCAGGACTGCCAGGAAGCCTGAGTGTAAGCAATCTCATATTTAATTATTTGTTTATTTTGTACACTGACAGGGCCATATGGGAACCAGGACCTACCACATGCTAGGCAAACTCTTTACCACTGAGCTATGTCACCAGTTCCTGAAGCAACGTTTATAAGCTTATTTAAATTAATTAACCTGGCTTTCAAAAAATATTAACTTATTTTTATGGATATTATTGCTTCTAGTCTTTATATAGTCATTTTCAAAATTTTATCTACATAGATTAAGTGCCTTTGAACATCAACTGTCTGGATAGATAGTTGACGTTGCTGGGCATGGTGACACATGCCTGTAATCTCAGCACTTGGGAGGTGGAGTCAGAAGGATCACTAGGTTGAAGTCAGCATGGGGTACATACAAAGCATATGTCTGAAAAACCAAAACCAAGAAGATGGGGAAGGAGGAAGGGAGGGAGGGAAGAAAGTCAAGTAAATGTATTTCTTCCCAGTCTTTCCCCTTGTCTTAAAGCTTCTCTCTATAATTATCTTAGTTCTCCACTTTCTTGTCTAAATAAATCTAATTATGAGTGCAATAAAGAGTTTTCTATCAACACTGGACTGATACATAACAGTGGTCCTGTAAGCACTTACTACCTAGAACACACCCACCTGGCTGGTGAAAGACACTGTGTATGCCATTCAGTCAATGCCGAAATTGCCTGGCGATTCATTTCCCACAGTATATTCCGCTCATTAATAGATGCGTGACAGAGGGTCCGGTGAGATGGCTTACCAGGTTAAGGCACCTGCCATGTGACCTGGATTCAATCTCCAGAGCCCATGTAAAGTTGAAAAGAAATAACCAGCTTCACAAAGTTGTACTCTGACCTCCACATGTGTGCCACAGCACATGATGCCCTCCCATGTTAAGCACACAGGATAATAATACATTTAAAAAATTAAAAAGAGATACATGGCTGACTACATCATTTGAGACAATTAGTATGATTTAAGGCTGACTTTAAAATTATGTCTGTTTTTTAATATACTCTCTAAATAGTGGGACACCCTCTAATCACACAAATGACAGATTTTCACGTCCAGATGACCACTTACAGTATTTAAAATTGGACAGTTCCTCTACTGCAGTCCATGTTCAAGAAAAAGAAGTTTAGAAGTCAAAAGTTTGGTGAAATCTGTAGCAATTGCTGTGTTGGGCCATTGCTAGGCAGTTCCAAAGGATCTCAGTTCTCCATCATCTTATTCCAGAAGCAAATGAATGGGGTAGAAGTCACCATCCTCATCACGATTCCTGGCTCACAGGTGAACAAAAACAAGTCAGGCAGAATGACACTCCAAGTGGCTCTAGGATCCAAATTTGTATTTGATTATTCAGTAACACTCAAGAAAAAAAGTAGAGTCCTACGCATCCCTTTCTTTCAGTCAGATACATGTTTTCTACCTTCAAGTTCTTAATGAGCTTAAGAAGGGGCGATTGCTAAGAGGGGTGAAACCAGTGAGGCAAGGCCCCTCTTTTAGAGCATGTTTCTGTATTTTCTATGGAAAACTAAGGAAGGGGCGTTATCTATGAAAGAGCTTGGACACTGGATCTAAAGGCCTTTTGAAGCCTTTAAGAAAGTTCTCATACTTAATGTTAACCCTAAGCTTTGCAGTTACAAGAAAGCAGGTAAGGTGGCGGCAAATACAATCAGTATAAAAAGCCAACATCATCCCCTTTCCTGAGTATTTTCTGAGTCTGCGTGTTCAGTGAAGCAGTTTCCCTTCCTTCCGCCTGTTCTTTTCTTCTTTCTTTCCTTTCTTCCATCCGTTCTCCCTTTCTTCATTAATCACTCCCTCCTTCCCTCCCTCTTTTCTTTCCTCTCGCTCTCTCTTCCTTCACCCTCCCGATCTTCCTTTCTTTCTGTAGTAGCGACTGACTCTGAGGACAGAGAGACACGTGCTGTGCTACTCAGTTTCGCCTCTGGTCCTTTTCAGTTTTTATTTTGAGGCAGGATCTCACTAAGTTCCCCAGACAGGCTTTCAACTTGCAATCCTCCTGCCTCAACCTCTCAAGTTGCTGTGATTACAGTCCTGTAACCACCACGTCTGCCTTCATTTTCCTTTGATATATTTAATGAGTTATAAGTCAATTACTTAGGAAAGTAAGTTCTTCCCTGGGGGTCATGTATGTTTGTCTAGACACGGAGTCATTTGCAGAAGTAGCATGTCAGGAATATTCTCTGTAATGTCAGAGCTGTGAGAATCAGAGTCAGAAACTTTCAAGTTGCAAGCAGGTGAGGTTTGGTGGTTAAGGATCGATAACCCACTTCCTAGGCATAGATACAGCACCCTCTGCACAGTGAGCAGTTAATTTGACACACCAGACTCCTGCTTAGGCATTTTTTTTCTTATTTTCATATAGTGTCTAGAATTAACTTGTATTTTCGGTTGATGCTAAAGGCCCTGGCCTAGGCATTTCATTGACTGATTGTAGAAAAATAAAGTTCATAATGAACTGTAAGTGGGAAGCACTGGATTTATAAATGTCAGCGACCAGAGAACTATCTGAATTTGTGGTTCCCAAGGACCAAGGATGTGAGCTGGTCTGCAGTGGGCAGAAAAAGGCCAGCGGGGTTAGTTGTTTGAGGAAATTTTCCAAGGTTAATTCTGAACTATGCAGCCACAGATCCCATGGTCTTTTTTGTGAGGGGATGCCTGCCCTGTCATAGTCTCTTGTAAACACATTGACATGGATTTGAAGAGGAGAAGCAATATTCCTGCTGGATGATCTTAAGATTTAGGCTGACAATTTGAAGTCACAATTATTATTTTTGCAGGTAATAATAACAGCAGCAATGGAAAGAACATGATGCCATATTTATTTTCTTTGATAGCTTGTATGCACCTGGTATTTGTTGTTATCCACGACTTGAAATTCTGTGATCTTATTAGCACAAGTCTCTTAATTGTGCCTATACCTCAACCCTCAAATCTTCCCCTCTCGCCTTCTTAAAAACTGCTGAGCACTGCTCGGGCTGGCACTAAAGCTCCCTCAGCTTCTCTTCTGATCCTCCTAGGGCAGTTCAAAGGCATTTGTAATCCTCAGGATTTGGCCTTTAGTCACTGTTTCCTCTTTCTGGGGCACTCCCTTTTGATGAAAACAATTCCCTTGCCCTTCATCTGGCCAGATGGGCAGGTGGACACTTCTACCCAAAGACCTGGGAGGCATTAGGGATGCAGCACTACTGCTGAGTGGGGCTTAACTGTGTCGACGTGCCAAGGTTTCTGCACTGCCCCAGTGTCCTGGCCTCTGAACTGCTGGTTTCCTCTCCACAGGGATCCCTGTGTCCTCACCCATGTCCTTGAGCTTGTGGGTCTAGGGAAGGATGTGATCAAGGGGCAAAAAACTCTGAACTTGGCTTTTAACCAGAGACATAAATAGACACAGAGGTCATGACATCAAGTTCCTAGAATATTTTTTGCATAGCTTCATAAAATCCTATAATAGATTCACCAAAAAAGGTGATAAATATTCAGTTGTTCACTCATGCCGTGTATTGTGTTGTGCCAGGTACTGCTTCTCTCAACACCAAAACCTTTGAGGGGCTGCAGAGACGCCTAGGCAGTTAAGTGCACCCACTACTCTTTCAGAAGGCAGTGATTCAATTTTCAGCACCCATATAGGGTGACTCACAACTGCCTGTAATTCCAGCTCCAGGGGATCAACACATATGCATATGAGTACTACTGCCTTATTCCCAAGAAAAATTCTATTCATATAAAATCATAAATGTATATTATAAATATTAAAGTATATATGGTATTTAAAATATAAATATGTAGTACAATATATAAAATATTTAAAATATATTGATAATTTTATATATACAAACTTACATGACTTATAAGGAAATGTACAAATATTAGACTGGCCCCATATGTAATTATACATACTTATAAGTCTGAGTTGGCTTTCATTAAACTCAGGGACCTTATGAATGAATACTATCTATACTTTTCAGACTGAAAACCTTTAGCTCACAGCCCTTCTCCTGTGCTCAATGAGCACTGAGAGGATCTGAATGTGCATCTTCTGATCCTTATCTGATTATTTTGTCATCACAGCCATATGCATTGTAGGCTTCTGCCCCTTACCCTTTGCGTCTAGAAGTTGGTTACTCAGTATTTCCTGGCCAATGCTCTTTTGACCAGTATGCTTTGTAAGTCAAATATTTAGTCTATTAATGTGAAAATCAGATTGTGAGTTTCAGTAATTTATCTTGAAATGTTTGCTTTTGATTTCTACAGTGGGCCAGGATGTGGAGAACCACATGACCACATGTATAATATATAAAACGTATGTTCCAGAACATATTTGCACTGATTTCTTTTTAAGGCATAGATACTCCCCTTTTCAAAAACATTGCTGTTATGAGAATGGCCTTCCCTTCGATAAGGATAATGTTTTTTTGACTTCAAATCACAGACAGTACTTAAATTTATGATGGACCAGAGAGTTTCTTTTCTGCCTTTTAAATATCAGGCCAGGTGTGGTTTTGCACGCCTTTAATCCCAGCACTCAGGAGCCAGGGGCAGGCAGATCTCTGTGAGATCAAGGTCAGCCTGGTCTATGTAGTGAGTTCTAGCTGAGCTGGTGCTACAGGAAGATGCTATCTCAAAACAAACAAATAAACAGCAACAACAACAACAACAAAAGGTAGTTGATGCCTTATTTATCAGACAGAGTCAAGATAAAAATTTGTGCTTAATGGACTATTGAGAGTGTCAGCATGTTGTGGGAACAGGCTTACGCACCCTAGTATGCAACTGGGATTTTCTGCTTGAATTTAGCTCACTTTGGACCAAACACTCTTATTTCCTTGGCATTTCATTGGTCATGAACTACTTTCCATGGTTGTACATTAAACAAAGTTTAAAGAATGTTTGGTACATGAATTTAAATATTCCTCCAGGAAAATAGAAAGGTTTAGTAAGCTTGTTTGAGTTTTTATGTTTATGGATATTTTTCTTCTTGACTTAGCAACTTAGGGGAAAGCCCATTGTTGCTAGTTGTAATGCAAGTGAAATGAACCGATGATTCTTGAGTCTCTAGTTTGTTCTTACTGCCATGTTAGCTAGGTGTTGTGAAAGACATAAAGAAATACACTGAATCCCATTTTCACCATAAGTTTAATTGAGGAAACAGGACAGACGTTCATAGGCTAACCAAATGGAAGGCAATGGAATGGTCTGTAGTAAAAGATCTGTGTATTTCCATGGATGAGGGTGTTTATGAAATAATTCTTTGTACCCATTTCAAGTTTCTATCAAGAGAGATCAAATAAAGCAATTAACAAAGAATTGCCATCAAATTATAATTTAAATGGCTACCAAAACATACGGGACAATTCAAAATGCTCATATTTTTCCTCAAGAATTTTGGTACTCTTCACTTTCCTTGGGAATGGGGTAATTAAGAATTCCAGTGCAGAACAATCTGACCAGAACTATTTTTATTGTTGTAAGAGTTCTACAGGCTAAGAAAGATAAAAAAGACTGCAGTGAAAATGTATTTCACATTCACAGCTGTCATAACTGGATTTTGTGCTTAAGGTAATCAAATCAATCAATTCCATACTAAAAGAAACAAGCCTTATTGGATTCATGAGGGATTTGATGACACATAGACTCCACCTGGGCTTCTAAGCTTTTCTTGGTTACTTCAACCTGTCAACCCAAAGCAAAATTTGTCGATTGCAAATGGAACTGTAACTTATGCTGAAACTTGTACAAACTGAGAAGGAATTTCAAGTAACTGGTCTCTCACAAATGACAACCAAAAGCATCCCGAGAGAGAGAAAGGCAGTTTGAACAATTGCTACAAATGCAACTCCTAGGGCTCTACCGTGTTAAGCTGCTGCCTTTCCAACTTTTTTTTTTTTCTCACTAGCATTTGCACTAAAATCTTCCAAGAAACTTTTATTAAACAGGGAAAGCATAAGCTGTCTGGGTGGAAGAGGAAGAAGGAGCGCTGCTGGATTACTTGATCCCTCCTCCATATATACCACAGAAGGGCTCCCAAGAATCATGGGTTGGACCAAAAGACTCACCCAGCACTATGTGTTACACAATTCATTCAAACTTAAATAAATTTACTTCATAGGCATTATCTAATTCCTGAGCTTAAGTTTATGTTGAAGAGAATCAAGGTCATGGGACTCAGGGGCCAATGGCCACAAAGTCAGCACAAACTGGCCCAGAGCACAGAGGTGAGCAGAGTCCTGGGGAACTCACTTTTCAAGTCTCTTCAAGTCCTTTTTTCCTGTGTTTCTGAAATCCAGCTACCTCCCTTCCTTCTCCATAGACTGATTATTCAAATAATCTTTCAAACTGCATTTGCAATTGACAAATAATCTTTCAAACTCCTTTTGCTAAGAGCTTGTACAAAGTACACCTTTTTTCCCCTTCTTTTTAAATTACAGCCCAAATCCTGATTGCCTGAAATACTGGGATCACAGTTGTTCATTTTTTGAAAACGTTTTATATATTATTTTTATTTTATGTGTAAGAGTGTTTTGCTTGCATGTGTGTAAGTGCACTAGTGTCATGCAATGCCTGTGGAGGTCAGAAGAGGGTGCTGGATTGCCTGGAATTGGAGTTATGGATGGTTGTTAGCCACCAGGTGGGTGCTGGGAATTGAACCCCCCTCTTCTGCAAGAACAGCCAATACTCTTAATGAGATGGCACTGAGCCATCTCTCCAGCCCTGGTTGCTTTGCGATTGTAATGATATTTATGGGGACCATTTAATGTGATATAATAAAAAATAAGAACTCACTGCTCTCAGGCAGTGTATAGAGAGGTATCTGGTGACAGACTGTGAAGTATGGAGCACTAATGTCAATTTAAGGGCTCTGATTGACAATTTAGCTTATGATCGGGGTTCCATAGGTCATCCTGAATTCAGGTCATTCTACCTGCTATTAACAAAAAAGACTTCATTTTTTTCATTGCTTAATTTCTCTAACAAGGACTCCAAAGGTCATCCAGTGAATGAAAAGCCCACTGTGTGGTATCCAGGAGAACACAAAGATCATTCTCAGGACATTTCTTACTTGGAGGAATTGGAGAAACATCGATTTTCAGTCTGGTGAGTGACGATATTGGGCCATTTTATTGTTAAATTTAAACTCACTAGCTCTTTATTCATCCTCTTCTATTTTATTCATTTACTCCACAAAAATTGATTGCATGCTTATTGTACACTGTAGAATACCCACCCTGGCTTGGAGACGTTGATAGTCCAAAGATGGATATGGATATATAAAAACATTAATACGCTATGATTTATATTTTTCTTCTCACAAAGCGCCACATGCACACGAGAAAAGGTGACGACCAAGTTTACTAGAGAAATGAAGAAAAGATATCTAAAAGTGTTTGAGTCCAATCCTAGAGAAGCTTGTAATGGAGAAATGGTGGTAATGTAGAGGAGGTAGAGACCAGAGATTGAATTGGGAGGACGGTTGGGGATTATACATGCTGAAAATCTAGGTCACCTTCTATCCAGACAGAGCATAACTATTGTTCCCTCTGTCTGGTTTGTGTAGATGGTTCTATTTGTATCTCTGCAAATGAACACAGAACAAACATGGAAAGAGGTTATGTCAGAATGAAGGGACAGATTGATGGGTGTTCTGGTGATGGTCTCATCAAGGAACCACAGCATTGGGACGACCAGGAAGAAGAAACAGAAGGAATAGTCAAAGCCATCTGTTCCCATCCACTGCTTCTATGGTCACCCCAAGGTCTATTCCCTGAATTGCTTTCTTATTGGTCACTTTAACTGCCCTGTGATTTATTTTTCAAAGTTTGGCCATACCCCTCCATCCAGACCTACTGGGTTGAGGACATGAGATGAGGTCAAATCTCATTATGTTCTATAACTCCTGCTGGAATTTACTTAAATTTAGAGGCTTAAACACTTTATATATGCTTCCTAAAAGCAACTAGAGTGTGGTCTCCAGGTTCAACAGCAGCTAGGATGCTGTAAGAAGAAAGGGCTGGGGCCAGTGCTAGGCTGTATTCCAAGTTCTTGATTCCTGTTTGAGGATCGCTTTGGCTACAGTATAAAAAGAAACACTCTATTAAGTTCAAGCTCTTACATTTGTCTAATTTTTCAGGCTTTCTCTGAAAGATTCAGGAATGATCTGCAACATGAGAGAATCAGTCTTATTTTACAAATAGGGTTGAAAGGTTGGTGTTAGTTCCTTGTCACTATAACAAAAAGCCTGACAGAAGAAACTTAAAGGAGTAGAGATACATTTTGATTGAGGAGTTCAGATGGTGTACCCCATAACAGCAGGGAAGGCATGACAAAATAACTTCATGTCAATGGGCATGTGTGGTAGAATTCCTCACATGGTGACTTGTCCAGGAATCAGAGACCTCAAAGGCCAACCAAAAGGAGATATAGCCTTCATGTCCTGAACCCAATGATTCACTTCTGATAGCTAGGTCATGGATACCAAATGTTCTAGAGTATCACAAAACAGTGATCCAAGCTAGGGTCCCAGGACTTAAATGCATGAGCCCGTGGTGGCCATTTTCCATTCAAATAGTAGCATCCTACACCTGTCTCTGATAGGCACTTGGCGCTCTCATAATGCAAAGTGCATTCACTCCAACTTCAAAAGCCCCACAGTCTTCACAGTTTCAATATTGTTCAAAACTCCAGAGTATCTCAGAGACTCAATCTCTTTACTGTGAGACACTGTAAATTTAAAGGCAGAAAAAGAAGCTGCATATTTCCAAAAGGGAGGAATGGGAGGACAAGGAGCAGAAGACTGAACCAAGGTATGATGAAAACCCAGCAGGGCAAATATATCTTGTAGCATCAAGTCCAGCATCCAGGGAATGAGATGAAGAGGTGGGACGCCCCATCCCTATATCCCTGTCATCCATAGCCCATGTGGCCTCTCTCCTGGGCTGCCTCCATTTTGTGTTTGAAGCTTTGCTGCAGAAATTCCATGGTTTTACTATCTTCAACATCCAGGGTGTTCACTACAATTTAGGACCCACCTTGTTCAAGGGCCATGCTAATCTTCTCTGTATCAGTCCAATTTTAGTATATGTCCTACTGAAGTGAGTACCCGGTAGATGCACACATAGCTCTTGGAGGAGCTCCATGCAGATAGTCCAACCCTGTTCATACTTCCTGGCTTCATAGGCTTTGTGTGTGTGTGTGTGTGTGTGTGTGTGTGTGTGTGTGTGTGTGGGGGTGTGTGTGTGTGTGTGTGGGGGTGTGTGTGTGTGTGTGTGGGGGTGTGTGTGTGTGTGTGTGTGTGTGTGTGTGTGTGTGTGTGTATGTGAGGGAAAGAGAGAGAGAGATAGAGAGAGAGACCTTTGTGAAAGCCTTAATGATCATACAACTTTCATACTGCATGCTTGAAAAGCAAACGCTAAGTTCTAGTGACAGTTCAAGATACAGCGGGCACCGTGTAGCATGGCTGTGGTAGTGGCCTGGTGCCTGTACAACTGCCCTTGGGAAACAATTTCCTAAGTGCTCTGTTTGAACAGAGTACCCCTGGAGCTCTATTTTTTTTAGGTGCTCTCTTTTTAAAAGAAAACTTCTAAAATGAGCTTGCATTTTACATTCTGGAGTCTTTGATCGATGGGGTCTTGACCTTAAATAAGCTTTGCTAAGCACAAAGTGCTCAGTTTCTGCTTTATGGTACTAGTTCTAACAATTACAGATGATTTTCCTAAGACTTCTTTTCATGTAACTTGAATTTCATTTATTCTCCTTTTATATTCAGCTTGTTTTTTACTTCCTTCTGATCTTCCTTGAACTCCCTGTAGTTTTCCAAAAGTAGTGAGCAGCAACCTTGCCACTGACTGCTATACTGTATTGACATTTCCTTGGTTGAATAAACTTTAATGCACTATTGTTTAATTCATCTTTACTAAATGTTCAGAACAATGGCAAAGCACAACCAGATTCTCTACCTGATTTTAACATGAATGGCTTGGGTCCAAGTCTTGACAGAGCCTTTGTTCCCTTTTGGAAACTCATAAGTGCAATCTTTACTGCCTGCATTCCTACCAGCATTTTGATCTTCTAGACTTTTGTCAGAACCATTCATTACCCTCAGCTTACAAAATTCTAGTGCTTCTTCAGCTGAAAGTTCTCAACTCTTCCACATTCCTCCTGAAGACCTATTCCAAAAGCCTACAAATCGCATGGTCAGATTTACCACCAGCAATAATCCTACTTCTTCATACCAATTTTCAGTATTTGTTACTTTTCTCATTGCTTTGACAAAATATCTGACAGGAGAGACTCAGCAAGGAAGGGTCTGTTTTGCTTCATGATTTCATAGTGCTCCATTCACTACTATGAGGAAGATATGACAGAGCAGCTCTGTTGTATACAATGTATAGTAAAGCTCCTCATATGCCATGAACTTGGAGCAGAAGCAGATGTAACCTTCAAGGCCTACCCCAGCGACCACGATCGTCAGCTAGGTACTCATACCAAAACTTTCACAGAACAATGCTGTCACATATGTTCACACACATGAGCCTGAGGGTAGGGGGTCATTTTCCATTCAAGCCATTATAGTTCCCAAGGATATTGGGGCTTTGGTTCTAAACTTTTAAGTACAAGTCCCTGGTGTTAGGCATTCAGTGGGCTTCCACTGAAGCACCTGGTCTGGACCAGGGACTAGCACTACATACTCTTAGGGAAATCCTCTTCTACTTCTGTTATTAATATCCCCCATTAATTTAAAAATACTTTTGTGCTTCTCTCTCTTATAGGCTAGGCATCTTACACATTTTGGTTCTGCTGGCTGTGTGCAGAGTCACTGAAAACTTAATGACATATGATTACCCTTTATTTAGTTTTGAGGACTGTGAATTCAGGCAGGACACATCATAACCCCTATTATATTGTTCATAAACGTCACGGGGCCATCCAAGTGGGTAGAAGGCATCAAAGACTATTCCTTTTGATTCAAGAGTTAAGAGAGGAGACATTGCAAAAGAACAGGTTGGGGTGGAAGATACAGTGTGGCTGTCTTGAAACACAATCTCACAAATTCTACTTCATTTCTACATGTGAGACTCCATTACTGGGGTCAACACATATTTGTTGAACAAAACACATAAGTTAAAATAGATGAAAACATGACGGCTTTAGAAACGCATCAACCTGAGTGTGAATTCTAGATCCATCACTGCTGTGTAACCTTGGACAATGTGTTTAAACCTTCTATACCTAGTTTCTCTTTTGTTGAGCTGCTACAATTAATTCCTCTCCTATGGGATTTTACAGTTACTATGAAAGTTGAATGATAATCTGTATAAGGTATACTTCCTGTGTAGGGACTGAAAATGTAGATATTTAATAAAAACAGTTATTTTGGGAATCATTAATAATGATGATGCATTTTACAGAAATACCCATTTTAAAAGTTAAAGCACAGGCCTGTTATGTTCACAGCTTGGTCAGTCACCAGCTTCTGGCAGTGTTAAGAGGAGATGGAGCCATTAGGAAATGGAAAGGAGATCGATCACTGGGAGCATACTTTCGAAGGGGATGATGGGACCAATGCCCTCTCCTATCTCTGTCCTTGGAATCTAGCTGTCACGAGGTCCACAGCTTCCAGATCTGTGCTCTTCCATGGTGTACTGCATTGGTATAGGCTCAGAACAAGAGACCCAACCAACCATGGACTAAAACCTCTGAAAACACAAGCCCAAAGAAACCTTTCCTATCTTAAGATGTTTATCTCAGGTAATTTGTCACAGTGACCAAAAGCTTACTAACACAAGGGCATAGGTCACTTTAAGACCATTTGTCATTTTCCAATATGACTTTTTTTTTTATTTACCAGATACATTGAGTGCTGGGTGACATGAAGACTTTTGAGATTCATGTTTTCTTTACTTGGAATGTTCTCGCAGTTCCTTAGTGATGTGGTTGGTAGAGCCTATGGAAGCTCTCTGTTTTCCTAAGAGAGGCTATTTCTGGTGATAATACATAAAAGTACAATATGTCTCTAATGTGGTTATTTTCTTTCTTATCATCTTGTTTGTTTCTTTTGAGTTTTTAACCACAATTTAAAAATAATATTTTATATTTATTTATTCATTTTTCTTCTCTCAAACCTCACTCAACTTGCAGGTAGGAGATCTTCTGGCCTGTTTTTTTCAGGCTTAAGACCTGTTGTCCCTGGTATATGCTTTGACCTTATTAGTTAATATTTATTGAACAAATAAATAGAAGAATGGATGTATGTAGGCAAGTCACTATCTGTTGGTCTGTTCACCACTACATCAATTATTTCCAAACTTGTCTTTCTCTTGAAATTTCTGCCATTTTTAAAAGGGTAATATGGGAACCTTAACCACTCTGCACATCTCTTTTTGAACCAGAGCAGAGGATATGGGGGTAACTGACACCTCAAGAAACTTCTGTTTTCACTGATCTGAGACAAAATCTGAACAATTTCCTTGATGTTTTTTACTAGAGTAAATCATGTGTTGGGGCAGCCTTTCCCCAAATCCTCTCCAAATCCCCATAAAATGCATTTAACACAGAACACTGTACAACTTGCCTTCAAAGCTAACTATGATGCCAAGTGGGCAGTCTATGCTCTACTCCAGTGTGTTTAAATGATGTGTTTTCTCTCTCTGTGTATTCTGTCATGCACTCCAACTCCTTCTGAAACCCCATTCCTCCTTTGTTCCTACTAATTTTGAAAATTTTGGTAGATTTTTGTAAACCTCAGCAAAATAGCATTCTTTCTTTCTTTTTTCAATGTATGGAAACTTTAGCTAGGCAAATGCAAATTTCATTTTTAGCTGCCAAACATTTAACATAATGACCCCAAATGTAATTTTAAGACTGTTTGACTTCTTTCCTCAGCCAGCAAGATCTTTAGCTAAGTTGCTTGTGAGTCTATGGAACAGAACATGGTCACTGTCTGTCCTCTCCAGTTGGCCAGGAGAGTCTGGGAATCACAGGTGCAGGTTCTTGGGTTCATTCCCAGAAGGGGCAGCAGCCATACTGTGTTCAGTGTGCAGGCCTTGTGCTCACGTTGTGATTACAGCCTTTTTTCAAATATATAATATACTTGTATGATAACTTGGCTAACCTTTGCTTATGGTTTAGATACTATGTGAGAGATCTCCAAGGGATTCCTCCATGCTTTTGTAAACTGCAAGTGTTTAACAAAAGTGGAATTCATGTATGAACAATGGAGGTAAAAGAAGAATCTTTCCAGAAGTTCTGTAGAAACTTGAAGCTGACTTCAGGTATTCTTGGCCAAGGTATCTGTGGTGTATATTGTTTTTTCTATGCTTGCTCTTAGCCCAGAGGTCGAGAAGTGGCAGATACTGTTTCTTCTAGATGGATATCTTTCCAGAAAGTTACTTCCCATCATATGACCACTGTGATCAGACTAGGGACAGGCAGAACATCTGAAGAAGGTCCCCACACTCTTCCTTGGGATTTTGTTTTGTGATGTAGAAATTCCTTCTTCTCAAGGTCCTGCGCAGGAATGACTTCATTTTGATGTCCTGTGTCTATGGTAATCCTTTCACTGGCACATTGGCCTTCTTGTTCGTAGTTACCATTTATAGTTGGCTTGAAACTAAAAGATGTAAGCCTTTCATCAATGCTGTCTGGGTGGCATGCACAGTATGAGGATTTTCAAAGGCTAATGGAAGGGTAAGTGATAGAAACTATTTGAAAGATATGGGTACATATGGATGAGATGGTATGAATACACAAAAATGCACACAGCAGCTCCTCAATCTGCTGTGTTGCCTTCCGTGGTTGCAATTACATGCAGGAGACTGTGGTCCAAAAATATTAAATATGAGTTCATGTGCCATTCAGAGTAGCATCATGAAATTTTGTACCATCTTTCTCTGTCCAACAGGACAGGACTCATCCCTTGGTCTGGCATATTCATGCTGGACTTGCTACACATTGTTACTGAACTAACATTTCTGTATCTAGATTGACTGTTACAGGGCCATGGGGTATATGTACAATAACCCTCGCACAACAGCCTGGCAATATGCAATAGTTCTGGTTACTTACCTCCCTTCATCCCTTCACACAGACATTGTACTGTCAGACATTATCATAAGAAGGGTGAGATTGCAGTTCAATAAGATATTTGAAGAAAGAGACCTTATCCACTTGCCTTTAGTGCAGTATCCTACTGTAATTGTTCTACTTTATCATTAGTCTGTTTTGAATACCTTTATGTGCCTAATGTGTAATTTAACTCGACCATAGATATGCTTACAAGGGAAAATATAATACATACCATGGTTTGATACCATTCACTGCTTTAAGTATCCACTGGAGGTTGAGGGTGTGGATCTTCGAACACATTCCCTGTGGAAAAAGGCAGGTCTTATTTTATTTTAGGACAAAAAAGATAATGTCCATGGGGAAGCTTTAATTTAACTTTTTTCCTTTGTAAGCAAGCAAGGACTTTGGGGAGAAAGCTTTCAATGTCCATTCAGTTAATTACATAAATAACCACTCATTGCCTCTTTAAACAGAGACATAGAATTCCATTGCCTGCAGAGTGAATTGGGTTCCCTGCTTCCTAACGCAGTACCTTAATCTTTGTGCAGTGATTTCTCCAAAGAAGGAAACCAGATTATGCGTTAAATTCCTCTGGAAGTTGCACTAATGAGTGTCAGAAAGCAACAGATATCACTCTGGTGATTTAAAGAAGTTAACATAGTTTTTAGAGGTATCTAACTTCCAACTGGGGAGAAGGTTCCAGTAACAAGACAACCTTAAAATGATCCCATTACTATTCAAACGTAACGAGCTGAGTAAGACATGGGAGGCTCACCACATTCAGAGCAGGAAGGGATCTTGGGGATGATTTAGTTCAGCCCTGTCAGTTTATACGAGTTCCATAAAGCTGAGCCCTATAGAAGTTCAGTAACTTGCCTTAGGTCATAGAGCTAATAAGGAGTGGAAATGGGGCTGGAACCCACTTCCTTTCAACGTCAATCCATCTCAATTGTGAAAAAGTAAATTCTCTCAAGAACAATGCTGGTCTTTTTGGAGTTTCCTGCTTTTTATCCATTACACACCACTTTGATATTTATCAATGCATTGATAAGAAAGTGCTGATTCTTGAGAAAGTCCATTTAATGGATTAATGCGAATTTCCTTCTGTCACGGAAGTGAGGAATGGGCAGATGCCTAGATGTTTGCAAAAGACACATGTTGCTGGCCACACAGACTGTTCTTGTTTGGGAATTTATGTGACTGGTCTGAATATGTTGCTTAGGGGAGGTGTGGGTTAACTCTATGGGAAAGTTATTCTTTAATACATGTGATACACTTTCTTTTTATAACACACATGCGATTTGACATTGAAATAAAATGCAGATGCTTCTTTGATTGGCGTATTCCCCACTGTGCTTTTGTAAAACACCTTCACATATGGTCTGCCTCATTCCTGAGAAATGACTTGTTGTTTATGTCATACAAACAGAACAGATTGATTTTACAGTGAGTAAGAAGGTTGATGAATTATACGTTGGAGAGAAATCCTTGTCTGGGCAATCTAAACACTTGAAAATAAATGTTGCCTTTTGGAAAAGGCTCTCATGATCCCTTTATTCAACACTTCCTTTCTAGGGGTTAAATAGATTCACACATCAATTTCACTGAAAAGAACTGTCTGGGTTCTTATAGTCAACTGAAAATATAATTTTTCTTTTAACTGTTACACATATTGTTAGACGTATCAGGTCAAAAACTGGCAGAGTTGTCCCCAAAGAACTAACTCAAGTGGTAACTTCAACATGTGTCTGTACTGTGATCAGAATAAAACAGTTCCGATCTTGGGCAGGAAAGTAATATTATTTCCTTATTTTTCAAGTGCAATTTAAATATAAAACTCTTATTCCTTTTATACTTTCAAAATTATGCAGTACAGTTATGTGAAAGAGAACATCATATCCTTACTCCTCTGACAATAGACTAATCACATCCATTTGTGTAGTTTCACACTTTGTAAATCTCTTTCATCCCCCCCCCCTTTTGATGTTCATAACAGTTTTGTGACGTGATTTTTTTTTTTTTAAAGTTGAAATTGACCCTAGGGGCTGGTACATTCTAGGGAAATGTAATACTGAGATACATCTTTAGTCTACTTTTTATTTTGAGGGACGGTCTAACCAAGTTGCCCAGACTGGACTTGAGCTTGTTATCTCCTGTCTCTGCCTCCCAAGTGGTGGAATTATATTTATTCTTGTCCTGTGGGGGAGTATAAGAGAAATCCCAAGAGATGAGGCGTTATGTCGCTGGGGCTTCTTTGCTGTGCTGCTTTTGGACACTCTTCCCAAGGCTACGGTATGCCACTTCCCCCGCTGGCCTCAGGAATGCTTACAAGACTTAGCTTCTATATATTTCTGAAATAGCCTCTATTCACATGTCCTAAAAATGGGGAAAGGGATAAGGAGAAGCCATTTAGGTGAGATGTTTAGGCCAGATCTAGAATGGTTCAGCGCAGCAAAATACCCAGCAAGGCTTGTGCCTGGTTGCATAAGCCTGTTGATACAGCTACTTGGGAGACTGAGGCAGGAGAATCACAACTCAAGCTATAGAGTGCATTAAAAAGAAGCCTGAGTAACTTACTGAAACCCTGTCTAAAAACAAAAAAACAAAGAAAAAAAAAGGAAAAAAAGAAAATGTATATTAAATCCTGGGTTCTAGCTTCATCATCTAAAAATAACATAAATTCTTATATTACATGCTCAATAGACCTTGTAAGTAAGCCTATCATGTCTAGCTGAAGCTCCTTCCCCTTTCCTACTTCCTGCAATAGTTTTACAGCTTATATTTGAGCTATTAAAATAACAGCCTTTCTATTTTTTGAAATAAGCAAAATATTTGCTACTAACTAAAAGTTCTTCCAGAGGAAGATACCAAAGACAAAAGACAGTCATAAATACAATACAGGCTTTTGCTATTGGCTCCTTACAAATCCCATACATCCAGCAGCTTGACATTCACAGTCTTAAGCTCATCATTTCTGTGCCTCAAGCTCCTGGACATAGCCTAGCTGAGCCTCTGTCCAGGGTCTTCAAAGGATGAGATTGAGATTTTGGCTGTCTGTGTTTTCATCTGGAGGATTATATGAGGAGGAATTCCCTTCACCCTCATTCAGGTTGTGATATGAATTTTATTACCTATAGCTACAGGGTATGAACCCCAGCCTTTGGCTGGTTGTGGTTGGGAGGTTGCCCACCATTCCTAGTCAGTCACCTGCTGTTTGACATGATGTGAATTTTTCCTTACATTCATGTATTCTGTGAACCACACAAGGGAGTCTGTCACTTCAGGTAGATCCAGTCTCTCAAAGGCTAAGGACTAAAGTCTTAGGAACATAATTTTATGTTTTATTTCTATAAAAAGAACCAAAATAATCTATCCCTTGTAAAGGACAGAATGGGTGTGGATTAAAGAAAAGCTAGAGAGGAAAATGATGCCCATGGCTGCAGTATCAAGGCACAAAGGAATCAGGGAGATTTGGCATCTTTTTCTGACCAGAAGTGAATCATAAGTCTCCCCCGACTTTCCCGCATCCAGGGAAGCAACTCAGAGTCTACACCCTGAAAGTCCAAAGCCATGGGGACCATGGCATCTCATAGGATCTGCCTGTTCCACGTAGGAAATCAACGAGGCAGGCTACACCCTCTTGCAATTTGGTGTAATTGTCTCTCTACTGACCCTGGAATGGACCACTCCATATGGAAGATTGTAATCCAGTCTTCCTTTTAGTCTTATGTGTGGGTCAGAGTCTGAAATATCAATAACCCTGATTGGTCTCTGATGATCTAACCACATGTACTGTGCACTCCCCTCTGCTTCTGAGACTACTCTTCAGTTTCACCCTATTTCTTGGTGCCTTGATTATGTGACCGTGGGTCACCATCTCCCTCCATAGCTGCTCCCCTACCACATCTAGTCCCTCTTTTTTAGGTGAATTTAATTCCTGTTTTGGTTCTGAGTTTCATGTCTATTTTTCGTCATGCTGTAGATTTTCAATAAACTCATTTTAAAAACTGTTCTGTAAGATTTCTCTCCAATCATTATTATTTGTGTGTGCGTGAGTGTGTGCGTGAGTGTGTATGTGTGTGTGTGTGTGTGTGTGTGTGTGTTGGGGGTGCTTGTTTGGGGATAGGGCCTCCATGTAGTCCCCACTGGCCTGGAACTCAGTAGGTTGGCCAGGCTGGCCTCCATCTTACGGAGATCTGCCTTTTTCTGCCTCCTCAGCTCTGGGATTAAAGGCATACACCACTATGCCCGACTAATCTAGCTGCCAAGATGCCAGGAGGTACTAGCTTGAGATTCTTTCCTTTGAAGGGAGAAGAAAGCTCATCTGCCACCTTCTCATTTCTTCTCGGAGGGTCATTGTGGTAGGTTGTGCTGTCGGGAGCTGCTGTGGTTATCTTGTAATCAGTAGAGGATCCAACCTAGCACCCTGTCATATTGAGCCTGTATTTCTCAAGTCCTACTTGTTTAAAAGTTCCTTATACATGAGATAATTAAAAGAACTGCTGTGTGAAACTCTTGGATGAGCATTTTGTTGCTATAGCTGAAAGGCATGTTACTGAGGCAATTAACCTGGACAAATGTGCTCCTGATGCTGCAGATCCTCATACACTGGGAAGCAGGTGCTCTCTTTCTTTCTGTGTTTGGCAGGCTTATCCTGTCTTCTGGACACATGTACAGCAAAGCCTTCATTTTTGTCCCATATTCACCAAAGCATAGTGTGGCCCTAGTTGTTTTTTAGTTCAATACGTTTTGGAAAACGAGCACAGCATGGAGCAGGGGACTTCTCCATAGCTACCACACTGACTCAGTTGGGAAGATGGAGAATGAGGTGAACAGAATTACTTTAGTCAACTGTCTGGAAACCTACCATGACAGCAGCGATAAGATTTAAATATCCAGGAGCTTCGGAGTATGAGTTAGTCTAAACCCAGGCTGCATGATTTCAAGAATGAAAGGGTAAAGCAATGCAGGGAATTATTTGATGCAAAAACTCAAATGACCAGTAAAACAGATAATGTTCTGTTGTAATAGTTTGCAAACGGCGTCAAGAAAACAATTGAGTGGGTGTATTTTGAGCTTCAGGCATTGTAAATTCTTTCACTCTCATATATTTTATGCCTTCTTTAATAAACTGGAGAGTCTTGGGCCAACTTCATCGGTGACGGTAGGTGGTCATTCATTTCACAATCCACTAATTTTCATGATTATTCAGTATTTTATGTTACCTAAATGGCTTTGGATTTTGTCTTACTCAAATTGTAATATGGCAATAGCTTATATGATTTCAGAATCATTAATTCAATTGGTGTTTTCAGCACATAGAAGTTACTCCCTCTTCTCTGTAAACACAAACACAAACTTCATGGTTTTAAATATGCTGGTGACACGTAAACATTTCTGAAATATACATTGGTGATACATTGACCTGATGCAACATGTTGAAAACTGCCAAGTGCATAGAAAATCAGGGAAGTTTCATCCTTCATGGAGACAAATGTACTTTACATTGATTTTTAGTTTAACTCACTTCTTTTATATTTTTTATTAGTTTTATTTTATTTTATGTGTATGAATGCATTGCCTGTATACATGCAAGTGCACCTGTGTTGTACAATGCCATGGAGGTCAGAAGAGGGCACTGGATCCCCTGGAAACAGGATTACAGATAGTTGTTAACCACCATGTAGGTGCTGGGAACTGAACTCAGGTCCTCTAAGAATAACCAGTGCTCTTAACCACTGAACCATCTCTTCCAGCCCCATAGCTCAGTTCTTACATAATATGGAACAAAAAATAAGAGTGAGGTTATTTAAGGTTTTAGTATCCTTTTTCTTATAAGTGTTCTTTCTGCAAGAATCTGGTGAAAAACTTTCAGGAATATATTATAAGGGTGTGTAGTATTATGCTTGGTCTCCCTCTTTTCTGTTACACACAGACTTTCTATATTAAATCTGAGCTCCCTTGAGAGCTTCTGCTCAATCGTCATAGAGTTTACATGTTGTGACTGCTTTCAGATTTGATTCAGTTATTATTTTTCAGGACCAGGTCATCCTGAGAAATTTTGATGGCTAAAAGTTCTTCATAGCCATTTGCTTCAAGAAGAAGCTTCTCTGATGAGCGTTCAGAGCTACATCAATCTCTGGAAATAACAATAAATCATAAGGAATAAGAGTGGTAGTAGGTTCTCCCCTGAGGCCCCTGACCTATCTAGTCACACGTTCTTGGCCAGAAGATGAACCCACACCTAAAAGCATTTGAGGACAGAATTTAGACTTGATAGGTCTTAAGAATAATAGAAGACATTAATTGTGAGAGATGGTAATGTAGGGTGGAGATGGGGGAGAGGGTCTGAATATGGTCAATATACATTGTGTGTCCTTGACCAGAATACTGCTATAAGGTACATGAAGGGAATTTATAGTAGTAGAAATATTTGGTTTTCAGCGCTGGGTGTGACACACCATGTCCCTCAGGTGGCTCTTTTCCCTTGTCTTAGCTTAAGCTCTAAATTTCTCCATGCTTGAGCAAGACAGCTCATTAAAGGCCCAGTTGCCCATTGACGTCCATTTTACAGCACATCGAAACCTTGGTGTAGCATTATAGCCTCTCGTTACTCCACGACAGTCAGGAGCTTTCCAAGGTAGGACAGCTTTCTCACAACCTTGTTCAGACTTAGCTGAAAACTGGTACAGGAAGAAATCATCTTCTAAACCCATGATAAGTCTGGCATTTTGTAAAAACCAACTGTGGAACCAAGTGCAGATGGAATTTTTAAAAGAAGAGTGAAGCTATGCTCTCTGCAGGTAAGTGGATACAGCTGGAGACAATCATATTAAGAGACTTAAGCCAATTTCAGAAAGTCAAATGTTGTATGTTTTCTTTTACTTCTGGTTACTAGAATTCATTTAGATACATAAAATCCTATGTGTATGTTATGAAAGTAGCAAGGCTCTCTAGGTGGAAAACAGGGACTAATGGGAGGAGAGAGGTTAGCAAAAGGGGTGTAGGAGGGCCTGAGGGGCAGTGTGCCCAAAACACAATATACACATGTAGGAAAACATAAAAATTGGCCAGGTATGGTGGCACATGCCTTTAGTCCCAGCACTCGGGAGGCAGAGGCAGACCTCTGTGAGATGAGACCAGCCTAGCCTATACAGTAAGTTCCAGGTCAGCTGGGGCTACAGGGAGAACCTTTGTCAAAACAAAAACAAAAACAAAAAACAAACCAAAACTGAACAAAATTGTTATTTTTCTAGTGTACAGAAGGACTGATAGGTACACTTCTTCAGTTTTCCATTGAGTGATGATAGTTCCTAACATTCAATGAATTTGAATTTTGAAGCGGGTCGGGGGAGCACATTATCCCTATGTGTGTCTGGCTATAATGTCAGGGCATCTTGCTATCAACACAGTGCAGAAATCACAATCAAAATTGTATTTCTCTCATACTTCTTCTTTTTAATACTTTATTTATTATTTTATGTATATGAATGCATTGCCTGCACGTAAGTGCGCCAATGTGGTGCAATGCCCATGGAGGTCAGAAGAGGGTGTCAGATGTCTTCTAGAACTAGAGTGATGAATGGTTGTTAGCTGCCATGTGGTTGATGGGAATGGAACCAGGATCCTCTGCAAGATCAATTACTGCTCTTAACTGCTGAGCCACCTCTCTAGCCCAGCTCCCATACTTCTCTCATTCAATTAGCTTTCTCCTTCACTGTTTCCAATTTGAGATAGCAGTGTGTCCCAAGTCAAACCAGATGCTAAGCATCCCATGTTCATAGCAGACTTATTTCTTCAGTCTTTCTAGGGGCTCAATTTATGTAACAACAACAACAACAACAACAACAACAACAACAAAGAGAATTGTTGAATCTAGGAAATGCCATCTTCTGAATATTTAGCAGGCATTCCTTCTAAATACTGAGGAGGTGTAGTCTGTTGACACAGCCAGTGACTCAGTAGTATAAACATGCCTAAAACAAAGCTATGGATTGTGGAAAGCCCTCAGAAGTGGGATGCCCCCAGTGGAGCCCAGGTGCATGCTTCCTTTGACATTTTTTTCCCCTTTCGCCTCCTTGGGAGGAACATTTGTTGTACCCTATGCAGCTAAAACAGGAGGATTGGGCTCAGTAACAATGAATCTTAAATTTATGCTTATCTAGGGTACCTTCTTGATTCTGACTGATAGCAGATTGGAGCTAGGGGACTAACGTGAGAACAGCAGTTCTCAGGATATCTTAAAGTTGTTCAGGGATTATTTGGCTTCAGCAGTCTCCTCTAGATAATTCAGTTTATGGATTAGAGATAGAGATTTTTAGTCTTATTTTAAATTTGATTTCTGACCTCTCTGTACCCTCCCCCCTAATTTGTCTGTTTTAATTTTACTTCTAAATAGTTAAAGCAAATAGGACAAGCAATTTCAAACAATGGGCTTTGCTTATTTAGAGGTTCTGCCTTGAAATATAATTAGACTCCTCTTCATTCCTCCTCACTTACCCTTTCCTCCTTGGTGTTAGTCCATAGCCTTTCTCTCTACCTACCAAGCCTCATTTCTTTTCAAACACACACCATCCTCCCTCATCTTGTACTGTTTTAATATGCTGGCGGTATTCTGTAATTACCATCCATCGGACCCATTGTCTCTCTTTCTTTATTTCTCTTCTTTCACCTAGCAACTGATACCTGAATCTAAACATCTCACGAGTTCCAGATTTACTTCAATTTCTAAGTCATTATTAGTTCTTCAGAATCAAAAGGTACAGACCCTAAAGTTACCAACCTCCCTCATTAACCAGGATGTTTCCCTATCCTGAGAACCACAGCATCTTCGCACATATGCTCACTGAGGAATCTTTCTGCATGCTCCCTTTGTTTTCTCTCTCTCTCTCTCTCTCTCTCTCTCTCTCTCTCTCTCTCTCTCTCTTTCTCTCTCTGGACAAGGTAGATCCCATGTATCCCCGTTCTATTATTGATTTACTCAAGATGCATTTATTGGGCACCAACAACTGTCTTAGGTTCCAGACATACAAAGATGTGTAAAACAGTGATTTCACCTTTGCAATGACTTTGACATGAATTTCTAAATGTTGTGTCATTATAAGCCATGTCTTTTATTTCATGTGGGTTTTTGTGTAAGGCCTTGGAATGTTATTCTGTTTCTTAGGACTTTTACTCATCCCATGGCTTTTAGTCCATCTTGTTTATGCATGTGTCATTTTAATAGATAGTACAATGCACGTGAGATTCTAGACCTGATAGCTGCCTGTTATTTTATAGTGCACATTTGCTGTTTTGGTAGGTGAATAGACCACTTCCATCTCCACTGGAAACAACATTAAGAGGAACACAGACATGTCTCCATGGTGCTATGTGGGAAGGTCTCTGTGATATATACCAATACATGAGCTCGCTGGACCCTAATATGCAACTGTGGTTTGCTTGCTGAGATGAGGGCTCATGTAGCCCAGGATGGCCTCAAACTTGCTATGTAACTGAGGATGACCTTGAACTCCAGATCCTCCCACCACTACCTCTGATGGGCTGAGATTACAGGCATGTGCTGCCGTGCCTGGCCTTATAACTGTGCTATTGGGGTGAGGAGTTGCAGAACCACCGCATGGAGGTCCCACACCCCCCTCCCCAGCAGTGCACAAAGGCCTTGCTCTCAGCCCAGTCGCCTACATGCTGCATAATCCAGTCTTCTAATGTGATCCATCTCAAGTGACATCTCATTATTGTTTTAATTTGCACTCTCTAATTGCAAATAAGTTGCAGTAAGCTTTCATCAACTTGCTGCTGCTTGAGTTTCTCCTTCTCAGAATAGCTCACTTACGTATTTTGTTGCTTCCTATGGATTTTTTAAAAATTTTCTTGTTAATGTGTGGAACTTTCTTATAAATTCTTGGTGTTTTTTCCTTGTTTCTGTCAGATTTCGGCATGTTTCCCCTGTGTCATCTCTCTATTCGGTACCTTTTCTTTGTCATCTGCTAATTTTTCTGTGTGACCCATCCTAGAATAAAGTCTCTCACTGTAATGTTCTCTAACTCAATGATTTAGCACCTCCTGCTTTGTGCTTTTTATTGTTATTATTCCAAAGAGTGGCAATTTTTAATACATTTTTCCAGAAATAACTTGAAGCAGATTACATAAAAATATATATTCAATGAAGTTTAAGGGGGGAAAATAGGAATAAGAAATCAAGGACCAAAGGATTTGCCAACATGGGGTCAACTTTGGTGGCAAAATGAAGGTTTAGAGATTTAGATTAGCTCTGTTCTTGGTAAATCCTAATGAATTTGTGGGGCTTGCTAGCTTTCTGCTTTTCTGAGTAAACTGAAAATAAAAAAACATTTTTGTCTGAAACTGCCTCAGAATGATAGTCTCTTACATTTTGTTCTTTGGAATTTAAAATGTACTATCTACCTTTAAAATATGCATCCATTTACATTCACTTCCCCTAGCTCTATGGATATCCATGTAGCAAACCAATTTTCCTTTCTGTCCCTGAAAGAATGTCTGTTATCTATTACAGAGGTGAGGGAGTTAGAGAAATGTAAATAATTTGTCCTAAAACAGTAGCAAGCACGAAAGCTGCATTTCTCACAGAGGTTTCTTCACCTACGAATTTCAAGTGGTCTTTCTTCTCTCACAGCTTACTTGTGTTTCAACTTCCCTGAAGGCCAGGGCCACGTGCTATCACAGTTTCATGCACAGCAGCTCCGGGACAAGGACAGCAGGCAGAGATTCTCACTGCATCTGCCAGCATTTCAGAATTTTTGCTCTCTCACTGTGCCCTTTTACCCTCTATAGATCACCATCAAAAGTTGTAGAATTGTCTTCTCCTCCATTCTGATGATGGGCCCTTTTCCCAGAGTATTGTTGTTTGATTAGATTGGCATCAACATCTAAAGGCTGGGCATAGTCCAGGGCTCACTGTTGGAGATTTGACACCATCATTTGACTTGGAAAGGGAAGCTTTAGTGGCTTTCATGGAGTAGGTCCAGAGACTAACGGGAAGAACAATGTTGGGTGTGAATCTGGTACACATTAAGGTAACTGTGTGGGCATAACTGCTCTGGAGACATGGATTTCCAGCTCTGTGTTGATGCTGAATCCTTGCTATGGCCTGAGTGACAAGCTTTCTTGTGATGCACTTGCAGATTTAATGAGAACTGCTGTCTCTTTATCCAACTGTGCTGTGCTGGACTGCATAGCACTGAGAAAATTCAGCTTCACTGTTGCTCTTCTGCCATGGATGGCAGTGTTTGGATGCTTCTGTGAGTTTTCCAGGTGTTGGCCATGTCTGACCGAGCTTTCTGCCAACTCATAATGCAATGTGGCTCCAGTCGAGAAACTATCAACTCATCTTTGAATCAGTTTGCTCATGTGTTTCAGCCAACCATCAGTATTTTTCTGGAAGACTGCCTTAGAGGTTTTAGTGATGCTTGACTATCTAATGAGAAAAAAACAAAAGCTGTCTGTGAGAGCAGAGTTTAATTTTTATGATGATGCCTTGAGCTTTGATTGTGTTACTAGTTCGGAGCAGTGCGTGTGGAAAAAGTCAAACCAACAAAAAGCATCAGATCAAGCCCATATGATACTGTATGATACTGAAACCCAGTTCCAAAAGCTTGAAGCAATGCTGATTCAGACTTAGTCAGGTGATAACTAGGAATTGGGAAGTAACAGGATGTGTCCAAATCAGGAAATCTAGAATTTCATTGTTGCAAGAACCATAGAGCAATAAGAAAGAGCACTGGCTCTTTTATGCATGCACTCATCTATGAACACGGATATGTATTGATGACAAAAAATGCATCAGAGGCAACCTGTGCCATCATGGCATTCACAATTTACCTAAGCCGGTAAGTTCATTACTCATGGATACAACCAACTTAGAAATACAGTAATTAACAGTTGTGGAAGTCAAAGAGCTCACCATGATTCCAGGCTGTCTAATTCCGTCATGTGTCGGTGGTACAGTGCTGTAGATACAAGGTGAATGAACCATAAAGAGACTAGAGAAATAGGTGATTACTTTCATTTATCTGGGAATGGAATTTTAAGAAAGGACACTGATTCAGTGAGGAAGCAAAGAAGAACTTTGCTTAGTAAGAAACAGTTCTAAGCCTTGCGGGGAGGAAGTGTAGTATTCAAGTTCCATTTATGGCTGTGCAAAACATGTCCTATGATCATGACAGAACCAGTGTTCTCATGAACTCATAGCAGCTGTGGTTATAAACACAAGACCTTAACAAAAGCAAGCCAATGAACATTCCAGATAGACAGAAGAATGGCACACAAGAGACCCCATCTATAGCTGAGGAGCTATTGACAGTTAATGGGGGAAACTCAGGTTTCTTCAGGGGATTTTACTGATATGTTGACCATGCCCTGGTAAATGGCTCTACACCCATGTATCACCCGTGATCAACACTAATTGAACTGAGTGGGTTAGAAAAAAAGGCCATGAAATTCAGGAGGGCATATGGGGGGAATAGAGGATGAATTGGGGTAAGGGAGTTAGTATACACGTATGAAATTCTCAGAGAATAAATAAAAATATATTTTAAAAGAAATATGTACATATGAAAATGTCATAATAAAATCCCATTATTATGTATAATTAGTATATGCTAATAATAACATTAAAAAAGAAATAGTTCTAAAAGTTAGGGCATAGAATGAAGTGCATAGTAGCAGTCTTATATCAGGCAATGGGTCATTTTTGTTGTTTTTATTATAACCCCCACTCCTGGAACAGAACTGGGAGCCAGACTGGTCATAGACTAAGTCAAAGAACTTTTAAGTATGTTTCGGTCCTAAGTTTAGAAAGCTAAGTTTAGAAAGCACTGAGAAAACTATATGATTTTATCCTTTATCTAGTTTGTTTTGAATAAGTGTATTTTTGAATGACTTCCTCAAAGTACTTGGATACTGATTTAATAGAATAAATACTGTTATCACATCAACATGCACTATTTCCTTTCAAGAACTAAAACCATCATCAAACCTCAGAGTAGAAAATGATACTTTAGCCAAACATTTGAAACCACAAGTTGAACAAAACACATTATATTTCTCATAGACCAACTATAATTATGAAAAACATAAGGTTTAACTTACAATTGCCATTGGTTTGAGGTGGTTTTATTCTTCTGTACTTTTCTGAGATGTTGCTTAGAGACATTTTAATCCAGAAATGTGACTTAGCTTAGTGGTAAGGAGTACAAGTTATGCAATTTACTACTTGGGTTCATATCTTGGCTTTATCGTTTAATAGTGTTCTTGAGCAAATTTGACCACTCAATGCCTCGCTTTCCTGAGGCGTAATGACAGTATCTTTCTCATAGAGATATGGTAACAATTAAATGAGTTTCTATAAACAAATCTCAGAGAGTAGTGTCTGGCACAAAATAAAGCCGTATTTCTATAAACTAATCCAATTTGTGATACTGTTTCTAGTTTTAAAAAGTAATAATGAAAAGTTAAAAATAAGCTCTTTCAGAAAAGTAAAGTTTTTGTAACATGGCAATTATTTAGTTATATTTTATATTACTTCAAAATAATTTAAAAGGAAATAGTTCCTTGTCCATATCCCAAGTAAGTTCAGTAACACAACATAGCACCTTGCTATCTCCTCTCTGTTGTCAACTATTATTATTAACTATCTCCAAGTCCATGGCAGGACCATGCTCCACATTTGGTCAACTAATTCCAGACTTTCATCAACCAGGAATATTGAGCATCCATGGCTTGGAGATATATGTCCATTGGAATAAATTCTGTCTTGAAGAGTACTGGTCTCAAGCAGTTTTACCATCAGAAGCAAGAGGAAAGACTCTCTAGTTCTGCCTAAGTGTCACTACTCAGGCTAATATACCTCATAGGTAGTTGAAGATCATCTACTGATGAGATGAAGATAGTCCACTGACTAGGAGTCATTTCCAGGCGTGTGGACCCCCTCTTGGTTAGAGTAATGCAGGAAGATACATTAGCTGTTCTAATGGATGTGGAGCTGGAAGGGGTGGTCCGTTTGCATAGAAGAGAGGCAGAATAGCTTGTGGCTCTGCTGTTAATATAACTAGTCTTCACATCCAAGAGGTGAAGAGATGGGCTCTGTATGCACACAGCCACAGCATATCACAAAATGAGCAAAACACCATCAAAAGCTTCAGTGAGCTATGTGAATTTATCAACTTATGATGAATGATTTCTTGTTATCAATTTTGGTAATGGTAGGTATGCATAATTTCTACTTTCTCTTGTTATTTAGCTTTCCAGTTGAGCTCAAGGAGACAATGCAACCTACTGTACACCTGGGTGAGGTGACTCAGAACCTTTAAGAACAGGGTAGCCTGGGTCTGAGCACCATGGATAATATTGAGTATTACATGTTAGATTTCTAGAAAGATCCATTCTCTCTTACCCTTCCATTTGTAGTGGATAAATGTTTTTCAAAAGTCTCTAGTCTTCTGCGGACCTTCTTTGATTATCCTGGAGAATGTCATTCCTTGTCTTTTCTTCTTTGCACAATTTCTATATATTGAGAAATAGAGTAATGATTTCCTCTGCTAATCAATACCCTTAACATGTATCATTTGATAATATACTGAGTCTGGGGCTATTGTTAGAACTGAGAATACAGCTAAAAATCTCCTTGAGATTTGAACCCCAAAGTTTCAATTTTTATTATTTATTACTATTATTATTATTATTTATAATGCTCCAAACAACATTAGAATGACAATAAAGTCTTAATAAGTGATTATTGACTGAACTAAGTTATTTGAGGGAAAATATCTACCTTCTTTCTCCATATACTATTGTATTTTTTTCAGGAAAACAAACTGATTAACAATGTTTTAATCTGGGAACCAATAACTGCAAAAGGTCATAGCTAATTCTATCATAGATTCACTCTTTTTCTCCTCTTTTTTCCTCCACCTCCAACCCCAGTCACTCAAGATATAGTCACACATATTTGGTCACATGCTGCAGGCCTAATGAGTTGGTGGAATCGCATTTGTTCTTGTAGATTTTAATTAACTAGCTAATATTCTCTTCCTTTGCCCAACTAAAATAGGAAGGAAAATTCTAAAAATCAAGGATTTACAAGTGTTATTTTATAGCTGTATAACAATTTGGTCTTGATATACTTGGCATTGCTAAAATACTACAGAATTACTCAGTTTATTTTCCATCAAAGTTTTCTCATTCCTTCTAAGTAAGACTTCACTTATTGAAAATGGTAACTAAAGATGAAATTTATCGTTGTGATTGCCATTTGTTTCTGTGGAATTCTGTATTTATTCTTGGTGACTATGTCCAAAAATTAAATTGAGCCAGTTATGGTGACACACACCTGTAGGCCTAGTACTTGGGAAGCTGAATTGGGAAGACTGTATGAACCTTAAGAGTTTAAACCACCCTAAGCAACACGGAACAGGCAATCTCAGACCAGTTTCTTTGCTCTTCATTTTCAATAACTAATGGGCATCTTCTGGTAGAATGTTTACATGAAAATTTTCTTAGTAAATGGTTCAGTGCATTTGCGTTTAAATACTTCTGGTTATACTAAATATTCTTATCTCCTTTTAAAGAATGAGTTACAAGTCGACTTTGAGTTCTGTATTTGTGCTTTGATGACAAGTTAAAACCTTTTATAAAAGATAAAATTTACCTAGCCATCTTGTTTGCTCTTTCCTATACAAGGCCAAGGATTTAACACCCTATGGATGAATAGTTTTCCTGGATTTAGGAAGATAAAAGAAGAAAAGGACTCCTCACTCCTCTGTTACGAGCTATTATGGTCTGGAGGTTGTGACCTTCATTTGAACTCATCAAGGGCATCCAGCCATGTTTTCAACTTTTCAATCTAAACAAGAAGTTAATTTGGGGGTAGAGGCACAAAGAAGATTATTTGGTTCTTTTAAAGAATGTCTTTTGTGAATCAACATTTCAGTGTCGCAGAGGCTCTTAATGAATCCCATTACGTAAGGATAGAGGATAAATTATTTTTACAGGGCTTTTAACTAGTTACTGATGTAATTTGTTATGCATTGTTTACTAGTTGGTCCTTAAATTACTCTTATCTTTAAAGTGTTCTTTAAATAATAGACGATACTTTGACCTTATGCTTTAGATGAGACAACTACCAAATGTGTTATTCATGTACTTAATCTTCTATTTTCAATCCATATTTACTATATTTTATAAAAAAGTAAATGTTAAATGTATAAGGCTTTCTAGAACAGATTTGTGTTCTTGATATCTTCTGCATTCCTGGAAACACAAGTGAGTTCAAAATTTTACTACAGTTTTCAAAATGAGAAGTTCAAACCCTAAGGCTTTCTGTCCTCCAAATGCTTCCTGTTTCCAGAAAAACATTTTTGGGGTATTTTTGTAAATGAATTCAAGATTATCAGCTGAAATGATAGAGAATATTAACTCATGAGGTTGAAAATGACTATGGGGTTGTCGTGTAGAAGGAATGAGCCTTGTTTCTTAAGTCTGTTCTGTGCAAGCTGTCACCTCCCTTCCACTTTTCATCCAGTGGTGCCACTGAACGTTTGTCCATTTTTGTGACCATAATTAAATACCTGAGGTTAACTTTATCAACTTATATAGACAAGTCTCAGTAGACCACATATCTGTAAGAATATAATATATATACATAAATATGTAAGGATAATAATTATAGAAGACAAATTTGAGAGGGGCTGGTAGGTAGAAACATGGAACAAAGAGTTTATCTACTTACAGTTTTGAAGGTAAAAGTCTAAGGCCAGTCAGCTTCTTTTGTTTGCCTCTGGTGGGAATACTTGTAGAGGGAGGGCATGTGGAAGCAAGAGACCATGTTGCAAGAGTAAAAGCTAGAATGATTCATTGGTCAGACTTGCTCTCATAGTAGCTTACTGTGGTGAGACCTCAGGGGACCAGTGAGAGCTCTCTCGTCTCTTCTGAGGGCATCTCTACCAGTGACCTAGCTTCCTCCCACTAGTTTCACCTCTTAAAGTTCCCACTACAACTCAGCTTGCCATTGTAGAGACCAAGGGTCCAACACATGAAGCCTTGGGGACAAAAATCAAACCCTCTCCCAACCATACACACTGTAAGTGTGTAGATAGATTGTTTCCCATTTTGTATCTCATAACTTAATGAATAAGTAGGTTTTTACTCAAATCTAGGGGAAGGTGTATTTGAATATTAATCCTCCCCCAATTTTTTTTAGTGATTTTGTTTTTTATTTTTTGAGAATTCATATATGAGTAAATTTCATTAACATTACTTCTACCCCTTCCTCTCCCCACTCCAACTCTGCTCATGTCCCTACCTACCAGCCCCTCTCAATTTTGTCTTCTAATAATTATTATGTTTAAATGTTTAGATATATAATATTCTTATAGATAATATGGTCTACTTACACTTGCCTATATGTACAGGTGTTTAGGGCTGAACACTGGGAAATTTATCTGGGGACTTGTCCCTGGAGAAAACTGGTTCTCTCTCTCAATAGATACTGATTACCTATAGCTGTTCACGTAGGGGTGGGGTTTTGTGAAATTTTCCCCCATCTCTGCTGGTATGTTGACTGGTGGTGCCATTATGGAGGTGTATTTTAGGCAACCCTATTGTTGAGATTTCATGGGTGCCTCATTCCTGTCATGTCTACTTCAGCTCTTACAATACTTTTGCATTCTGTGATGTTCCCTGGGTCTTAGGTCTAGGGATTGTGTTGTAGATATCCTAATTGGTGCTGGTCAGTTATTCTCTGCATTTTAATCAGTTGTGGATCTCTATGGTAGCCTGTACCTGCTGTAAAAAGAGTGGTCAGAGCCACACATATTATAGCTATATGATAAGTATTTGAAGCTTGGAACTATATTGATTTAGGAAAATGGCAGTAATAAGTTCTCCTCTAGGGTCTATGAACTTCCCAACCACAGTTTCTTGGCTAGGTTTACAGTACTAGACACAGGATCCCTCCTATTGAGCAAGCCTTACGTCCAATTAGACAGCTGTTGGTTACTCCCAAGATGTAAGTGCCACTATTTTGCCATTGGGGATATGTTGCCTGACTGGTCATAGTTGTGGTTCACAGGCTTCACATATGGGTAGAACTAGTGATTACTTGTCTCTCTTGGCAGCTTGCATAGTCCTTTTTGACACTATGAGATCTCACCTTCAGGGAGGAAGCTTCCAGATCGGTATCAGCTTTATTCTTCCAAGACTGAAGTGGTTTCAGCAATAGGGTTTTACCTTCCAGTTCTGGGAGGCAATCAAAAGCAGTGGAAAAACCCTACATTGTTTTGAGAGTCTTTTTGAACTTATCAATCAACAACTTGAAGGGAGATGTTTCTTTCTTGGCACTTTGGTTTTTGTTAGTCTATGGCTCCTGGGAGGAGTAGTATTTATTACCCAATGTGGGATAACTCCGTTAAACACACACACACACACACACACACACACACACACACACACACACACACACAAAGAAGGAGTCCTAGAGAGGGGGCCAGTAAGAAACAGGTACTATGAACAGGGAAAGGGAAAAACTGGGGGAGGGGCTTAACTGGGGAGAGAGGGAAGGAAGGTAATGAAAAGAGAGAGGGACAAAAGAGAGATAAGAGTAAGGATGTTTGAGATGGCTCAGCAGGTAAGAGCACTGGCTGCTTTTGTAGAGGACCCAGGTTCGATTCCCAACACCCATGTGGTAGCTACTCTAGTTCCAGAGGAATCTGACTCCTTCTTCTGGCCCAACGCAGACATTTCATGTTATGGGTGCATTTACACACATGCGGGCAATACACTCATCTACCCATAAAATAAAATAATAAATAAAATATTTTTAAAAAGAGTAAAAAAAACATAGGGAAAGATTATTTTACAAACTTACTTAAAATACATACATGATATATAAGGAGAGTTTTTTTTTTTCTTAACAGTGACAAAATTTACATAATTTTAGAATCTTGGGTGTCATAGTTCTGGCTACAGTGTTCACTATATGTTTTGACTGGCTTATAAGCTACTGTGTTTCCTGCTATAAAATGATCTCCCTGATGTGGTGTTAAATTTCAGAGGCAAAAGAGTTAGAAAATGAAGGAACTCAGGTGGGAATGTGCCTGAGTGACGGGTGAAAAGGCATTTGCCATCCAAAGTCAACACTTGATAACCTTGTAAACAGTTATGTTTACAATAATTTCCCAAGTAAAATATAGATTCTGTGTAGACTGTGCATCACAGCACATGTACTACAGGTGATTATAGGTGTGGTCATGTTGATGTTTTATTAATGGTATGAGATATTTATATGACACTGCTGTTTATACAGTAATTGCTTTCATGCATATTAGCCAATCAAAAAAACTCATGGGGAAGGCATTTTAATTTTTATTTCATAAAAAGTGTTGCATCATGGGCACATTGCTTATGTGCTTCATTTATCCACTACACTCTTTATCTCTACGTTTCCATATAGTATTAGTGTTTCTTAGCCATCACAGGCTTAATGCTTTTAATAGGGAGTTGCTTTAATTTGACTAGAGGATGGCTTCTTGAGTATATTTATCCCTTTCTTTAGTGTGAATGCTTCTAAGTGGATTGATAAACTGGCTGAGTCCAGATTCTGTGACAATAACTAACTCTTTATAAGGGCCACAAAATATCTTGGAAAAATTTCTTAGTTTTTTTCTTTTCCTAAATTAATCTTTTTGATTAATTTTACACATTTTACACATTTATACTTTCCTCCAACTCCTCTTAGTGCCTGCTACCTTTCACGTCCTTTCTTCATTATTATTAATAACTTCGTGAGTCTGATTAGTGCTGCCCATAAATGTGCTCATGGTGTGTGGCTATCTACTGGGACACCAGCAACCTGTCCGTGGCCACATTCCCAATGGAGAGTGGCTCTCCCTCCCAAGAAAGTCGCCAACTGCCAATAACTCCTCAGATAAGTATGTGGGCTTGGAAACCTTTCCTCTGTTCATGCTGGAAATTTGGCTGGCTTGATCTTGTGCAAGTCTTGTGCAGGTAACCATCCATAGCTACTGGGAGTAAATGCATGCAACAGCCTTATCATATCCAGAAGTCAGCATTTTACAGCTTTCTTCTCCATTGCCAGCTCTTATCCTCCTCTTCCATGGAGATCCATGAGCCTTGGATAGTGGGAGGTTGATATAGATGAGCTTTCCAGAGGTGAGAAGTCACTATTATTTATGCTTAGGTAGTTTGACCAGTTATGAATCTCTGCAGTAACTACTACCCACTTCAAAAGAAGCTTCTCTGACCAAAGTTGAAAGCAGCATAGATCTATAGGTATAAGCATAAGTATTTAAAATGCAGTTTGACAGCATGACTGTATAGCAAAACAATGGTAGGTTCCCCACTAGGGTCTACAGTCTCCCCAGTCATGATCTTTTGACCAGGAAAACCTCCTTATTTTTTTAGCTGGGGTTCCTAATTTTACAAATTATTTCTTTTTAGCTGATTTGTTACTAAGGCTGGGAAGCCTCACTGTGTGCAGTTACCTTTCCTATAAACGGTTCCCTACATCACTATTTTCTGTCCTTAGCTTTCTGCTGGGCTCTGGGTTCCACCTGCTGAACTTAATTTCCTGTAGGAAATTGCCCAGGTTGGCAGCTATATAACCTTTTTACCCCACCGCCCACCCTTAGGAATTCGGGGACTCACAGTCATTTTTTTTTTTTTTTATTTTGAAGTATTTGTCTTCTATGCTTAAAAAGTTAAGGTGCCAGATTAAAAACATTTTCTTTGTTAGACTCATACAATCCTCCCCCACCATTCTTTTGGAATCATTCCGCCTCAGCTTTGGGTAGTAGTAGGTCAGGTTGCAGTTTGGAGGTATCTGCCAGATTCTCAAAGGACCTCTGTCTTAGACACCATCTTAACTTATTTTCAAGCCATTTAACAGTGGGACCGTTGGCCAGACCTCTTTTTTATTCTCCGGCCATTTCTTCTTGGAGGCTCCTGGGCAAGGAGACAGAGATGAGAGTTTTATTGGTCAACCCACACCTGGGCCCTCTATGTTCCAAGTGGCTGTTTCCTTCACCTTTGTCTTGCAGCCCCTTCTCAGTCACAGCTCAAAGCTCTGAACAGCTGAGTTCTGATTTTAATGTTCTCCTTAGCTGCAACTGCAAGTCCTGCAGCTTCTTTCCTCCTTTGGAGCTGCTGTTGATGATGGGCATTGCTCTGCCTCTGTCCTCCATGGGGAACCAATGTCTTCAAGCACTTTACAGTCTTACTGCTTTTCCACCTATTGAAATTTTCTTCACCAGTTGTGCATACTTTACCTGATAACCCACTTCCTACTAGATACAATACCAGAGGCTTTAGATTTTATTTTTATTCTTATAACATATTTATGGGTATGTTTGTCTGTGTGAGTGAATGTTGCATGTGTGTGGGTACCCACAGAGGCCAGAAAGGGTGTTACAGTTACAAACTGTAGTAAGCTGCCTGACATGGGTACTGGTAATGGAACTTGGGTCCTCTGGAAGCGTAGCAAGCACTCTTAACCACTGAGCCATCTCTCCAGTCCCTAGATTTTGTTTCATGGAAATCCATGTTTGATAGCAACATTTTGCAACAGATATCTACTAGCACATTAAAAAGATATTTGCTCACAACCTGTGAGGCAGTAGTTTGTGCTGAGCTCAGTGGGCGCCTCTACCAATAATCTCTCCTGGGGTCACTGATGACTGAACCCACTAGTGGGTAACTACGAAGGAAGGGATATTTTACAATAGCTGCATTCTTGTATCTGCCAGTTGGTTTCTCTCTCTCTCTCTCTCTCTCTCTCTCTCTCTCTCTCTCTCTCTCCTCTCTCTCTGCTTTGGAGGAACAAGAAAGCCACATTCTTAAGGTATAGGTGCCTTGGGAAAGGAGGGAGGTTTGGAAGCATCTAGGATTTACCCAGTTAAATAGAGCCCCAGAGCATGCTATGGAACATGAACACACATGTGTAAGAGCCCGAGGAGAGCAGCACATCAGTGACAGCTCTCTAACCAATTGCCCTGAAACACGAGCTCAGTAGACAATTGGAGTTTGCAGAGACTCAGAAGCTAGCAATATCCAACAATGGAAGGACCTACAGAGTAGCTCATGAGCCATCTTTGGGGAAAGTGGCCTCCTGGGCTCACCACCCAGCTGCTATTGGTAGACGTACACTCACTGTTTGTCCACAGCATTAGCATCCTGAACAAAGATCTATGCTCAGTCCAGGGAGGAATAAGTAGTGAAGAGTCCTACTGAGTACCTCTGTGTCTTACCATTCTATAACAGTTTAGACAAACCCTCATAGAGCCAAGATTGGTTACACATGCCTACAATCCCAGCACTGGGGAAGTTGAGGGAGGAGGACTGGACGTTCAAGGCCAGCCTGGACTATGTAGGAAGACATTATCTCCCCAAAGAAACAACAAAAATAAGACCCTTCAGAAGAAATGACAGTTACTATGGCCACACCTGGCATTCCCTAGAGACTACTGTTTCCCACCCCCCATGCCCACTGAAAATCTGAGAAAAGATGTAGGCAGCATCTGCTTAACAGTATGTATGATCTCTTTTTCCTCTAAGGATTCATGCGCTGGAGCTTGGTCCCCAGTGTGGCAGGAAGCAGGTAATAAACCTGTAGGACAAAGAGCTAGGGGCTGGGGAAACGGAACCTATTGGCTGCGCAAGCATGAGCACCTGAGTTTGAATCCCCAGCACCTATGGAAAAAACCAGGCACAGCAACATGCACCTGAAATCCCCACACTGGGGCGGCGACAGGAAGATTCCAGGGACTTCTGGCACAGCCAATTGTGAGCTCCGGGTTCAATGAGACTGTGTCTCAAAAAATAAGGCAGAGAGAAATAGACACCTGATGTCAACCTCTGTCGATGTGTACACATGTACACATGCACAGGCGCACACATATACAAACGTGACTATGACACAGACACATACATGCCACATACATACAAGCATACATACACATACACTTCACACACAACCAAACACACATACACACCACATACATACACGCACATACATGCACATGCACAACATACATGCATATGCACATATACATATACACATACACAGCACACACTCACATGTAACTCATTTGTGTTGACACTCAGCACAGAACATCACCAGTGTTCTTAGAGGGGAAAAACCTGCTCTTCAGGCCATGGCAACAGTCTAGAATGTTGATTGTGTTCTCGGTTCTTCCACAGACACAGGTAGTCATTTGAACCTCATCTTTGCTGAAATTCATTTCCATTCTGTACCCATATGGAGAATTATGTAGACAACATGAAGATTTTCATAAACCCCTGCAACTGAAATGGCCATCTTAGAGTGAAATGGAAGAACTTTGACTTTTCTCTAAAATCGCAAACCTTCGGAACTAATGTGTCTGACACGTCTGCTGCTTGTCACCAGGGTGGGTCTGGCAGCCGCTGCGTCCCAGCCACACGTGCATAGTCGTTCCTGCTCCTGTTTTACTGTTAGCCTTTGCCTCAGATGCCCATCAAGACTGTGTGTGCCATTGCTAGGCTTTAACAGTTTTTTATTTGAATTGTTGCTGCAAGCAAGGTACAGGAAATTAGACATCTCTTGTACCTCATTCGTAGCTGATTGATCCATCCCCTTTCTGTACGGACAGTGTCATCACTGCTTGGCTTCCTTGAGGTGGGGACCAGCTTGGGAGCACTCTCCTGAGCTGCCTGTTGGTCTGGGATTGGTGACACTAGCATCGGTGCCTGATGACCTTGACCCAGTTTTCCATGAGCTGGGGGAGAAGGTGAGAGATAAGAATGATGTTTGAACTTCTGGACTAAAAAGTTGCTGTTTTTTTTTTTTTTTTAATTAGAGTTGATCTTTAAGGGAGTGACTCTAGATAGGTTGACTAGACTCCAGTGGATGAACTTGCACTGAGGGATGTCAGAGGACACTAACTTGACTCGATAGGCTTTAACATAAAACAGAATGCATAAATCCAGTGGGGGCACTATGGAAGGGTGACAATAAGGAAGGGGATACAAAGATGATTAAGATCTTGTATATGAACTGATCATGGTGGTGTACGCCTATAATCCCAGCACTCAGGAGGCAGAATCAGGCGGATCTCTGTGAGTTCAAGGCCAGTCTGGTTTACATAGTGAGTTCCAGGACAGCTGGGGCTACAGGGACACCGTCTCAAAAAAAGACAAAAAAGGATGATGTGTATAAAATACACAAAAATTCAATAAAAATATGCAAAAACCAATTATGATTAAAAACAGTATATTTGATAAAGATCTATTATATGAAATGCACACAATATCATTAAAATATGCATTAAAACCAAAATAAAATAGCAAATTCAAATGGACCTCAGGCTTCTCCTTCCCACGGGAACAATGTTGCTTTGATAGTTATGCAATTCACATGACATTTAAGCCTTCAAGTAAACACTTAGACTTCTTTGAAGTTGTGAAATTTCTAGAAAAAGCAAACATTTAGTTTCTTGAAATGCTTAAACAGTCTCACTTTAAAAGCAATTCTTTAAAACATACTGGTTTTAAAAGTATGTGTCTATATATTTTTACTGATCACCTATTTATTGCCTGGGGTAGTGGGAATCAAATTTTTTTAAATCATATTTTTATTAGTTTTTTGAGAATTTCATACATGAGTACTGTATTTACATAATCCCCACCCCTACCCCTCCAATTCCTCTCTGAGCATCCCTATTCCTGCTCAATTCCTTGTCCTCTTCTTTGATTATTATTGTTACACACACATATATATACATTCACACATATATACGTATATATGAAAATGAAATTCCCTGAGTCCATTTGCAAGTGCTCCTGCATACATGCATTTGGGACTGACTGTGTTAGGATTAGATAACCTATCAGGGAGGTCGTCCCTGGAATAAATTCATCCTTTCTCCCTCACATCCCCTGATTCCCTGTAGTGTTTCATCTAGAGGTGAGACCCCCCCGCTGAGATTTCCCCCATTCACATTGGCATGCCAACTGGTATTGCCATTATGTAAGCCTTGTTTAGGTAGCCATGTTGTGGAGATTCATGGGTGATGGCTTCCCGATCGTGTTCATAAATAACTGTTTTTTAATATAGATTTTTAAATGCTGAGTATTGAACAGAATGGAAATACTGTACTGGGATACCCCAACTTCCCCAATAACTGTTTTACCTTTTTTGTTACCCAAAAGCATTTAAAAGGATTTGAAGCTTCAAGCCCAAATAAATGCATTAATAATTCTGTCTTCTAATACCAATATTCACAGCAGTTAGAAGAAAACAATCTTCGCTTGTACTAAGTTCTACCAGATTTCTATTCGCTAATTTAAAAATAGCATACTGACTTGTAGATGGTTCTGGAAAAGGAGTCTGAGGAATGTTTTAGGCCTCATCAGAGACCATTGTTTAACCAGCATTTGATGCAGTCCTTTCCTCATTTGTCGAGTATCTTATGAAGTTCTTTCTATATTAGAAATTAGTTGGGAGATTGTGTGAGGGGCCAGTGAACAGGCACATAACTGGAGCATCTGTTACCTTCCCATCTCCCCATGCAGCTAAACACACCTTTCCACTCTGTGTCGGTGAGCATGCCCATTTCCTTGTCAGCCTCACATGCTGTGGGCACCCAGTCGAGTTTTATGGCATGGTTAGGAGTGATTCCATTAATTTGCTTCTATGATGAAGTGTCTTTGAGTCAACCTAGCTCATTTTTCTCTCAGATTTTCCTTCTCAAGAAGCCCTACTGTGTGTATGTCCCTCCTGTTTTAGAAGTAGAAGAAGTTGCTGGCCAGACAAAGCAATGTGCTTCCCACCATGTGGCTGGTAGGTGGTAACCTGTGTTGAAATGCTATACTGACTAAAGCTAATCTCTACAAATTTTCCACAACACAGGCAGAAAAGTCGAAAATCCCTGGAAAAGGCAATCTGATTTATGGTTTCCATTTTCCTCCTATTCAGAAACGTAACACAAATAAGTTGTGGTCACACTGAATGACACCCACACAGCTGGTAGCACATTACATATTTACACTTTACCACAATGTGCAGATCATTATTTTAGGTTGGCCAAATGCTGTGAATGGTGGAGCCACATGGTACCATTCGTTCATTTGTGTGTGGCCTGAATTATGATTAAATGTACATAATGCTTTCTGGCTTCAGCATTTAGGGTGCCTGCTGGGATTTTTTGATTATTTGTTTTTTTTTTTTTTACTAAATCAGACTTTTCAAAAAATGTCTTAACTTAAAATGGAGATAGATTTCCCTTCACAACTTTATGTTTGGAAGCTCTTGACAGCTAGCTTCCTGGCTGTGTAAATTCTGAGAGAGAAGCACCATAACTTAACCCAATATAAAACCAATATAATATTCTTTTAGCTTTACAGAGAAGACTATTATAGAGTCACAGATGGGTGCTTAGGAGAGAGAAAGAGAGAACAGAACTCTCCTATAACAAGCGGGGTCCCAGAAAATAGTGTGCCCCCCAGTAAAATTTTGTTGTTGTTGCATTTTTAATTGAATGTTTACTATTTTCATACAATATAGTTTGATGGCATTTAGATCTGTACCTGTCTCCCCACCTCCTCCCCATTGCCTCCACTTAATTTGATCACCTCTTTTACATATACAACATGGATAGACATGGATTCATGTCCCTGAATGTCCTTCAGTGTGGATCAGTCCACTGGTCCCATCAAGAGTCCCAACCCTGTAAGACACAGTCATTCCCCCGCCCAGCAGCCAACAGTTGCCTAGAGTTCATAAGTTGGGTTGGGATTTATTACCCATTTCTGTGTCTATGCTGGGACTATGTCTGATTTGAGCTTGCATAGAACTTGTGCATGCCGTCATCATTGCTATGAGTTCATATGGGTAAATGACCATGGAGGGTCTAAATTAGTATTTTCCATTTCCTTTTCTTTTGAAGAAGTATACAATTTGATATATTAACAATAAAGTCCTGTCAGGTCTTTTGAAAATTTTACTTAATACTCAAAGCTTCTTTAGGGGAAAACCATGAAGAAAACAGAAGGCAGCTGGACATGTCTTGTCCCTTCACTTGGACTGGGCAACCTGTCAATGTTGGGAACCTGATATTGCCATCTGCAAACTTGATGGCCACATTTATAGCTATTCTGAGTTGTGCCTGCTGCATGTTAGACATCACTAAATGTCACTTTCCTCTAATTGGCTTCTTATCCTTTTATAAAAATCAAACTACTCCTTTCCAGCCAAATCCTACCATCAGGAATCTTTTGTTTCCAGAAGTCTGTCTAGGACCGCTGAAGATGACAGAATGCCTGTGTATCTAAGGCTCAAGCCCTTATATAAAGCAGCTTTTGTGTATTAGTTACTTTTCCGTGGTTGTGCTAAAACACCGTGCCCAAGGAACTTATAAAAGCAAGTTTATTTAGCTTATGGTTCCAAAGAGGCAAGAGGCCATCATGGTGGGGAGTCATGGAGGTAGAGGTGGCTGGAACAGAAAGAGGGGTGTTCACATCTTCAAGCAGGCACAGGAAGCAGAGAGCCACTGACATCCCAGAAAGGCCTGAGAACTCTCTAAGCCCGCCCTAAGTAACCTACTTGCTCTAGCATGGCCACACCTTCTAAGACCTCTCAAAACAGTGCCACCAACTGGGGACAAAAATGCCTGAATAGGAATGCTTGTAGCCTAAATGGGGCGTTCTCATTCAAACTACCATAATTTGTATGTGACTCGGGTACCTCTGCTTAGATGCTTTCCCACCTCACTAGGTAACCTATAGAACCTAATGCAATTTAAATGCAGTGGAAGCAGTTGGAATACTATACTTTTGGAGAATAATGACAGAAGAGTTTGCACATGCTTAATGTATGTACCGTGTTTGTGTCAGCATTTTCTGTCTGTGGTTGATTGAATCCATGGACATGTGGAGGACTGTTCACGTTTGGTTCATTGCTCTCCGTGCCGAAAACGGTATTGGTTGAAATACAGGTGATGTATAAAGATAATCCTGTACACCCAACTGAATTCTGACATGCAAAGGAGAGAACTGTCTTTTCCCATTTGGCGGTGAGGCATGGTGTCCTCCACTGGCATTCTAAAGTTCCAGACGACATGGCTCCTAGAATGGAAGAGCCACCCCAGCTGAGTCATGTGGGTTGAGGCTCCTGCTTAGGGACTTGGGAATTCTAAAGGAAACAAGAACCTACCTTAGAAACGAGAAGAGACAATACCAGCAGCGGCAGTTGTAAGCAAATGATACTTCTTGTTTGTTAATCCTGTACAATTAACACTGACGAGGAGGAAAATACAGTTTTCAGGACTCCAGTGTGATCATAACTCATCCCAGGAAATCGTGTCGGATTTAATAGCAGGTGTGAAATTAACCAATGCTATTTTCATAAATGCTATAATTAACCCAGATTTCCAGCAAGAGGTCTTTAAGGTGCTGGAGAATTCTCTGTAGTCATCGTTCCTTATGTATTTACTTCTGAAAGGGTGGGCATGCCTGTGAACAGATTTTTCTCTCTGAGATTTGACCTGTTCCTTGTTCTAAGCCAAGTGGCAAACGTGAGGCCATCCATGTTTGTGTATTCACAGCTTTTGTTACTGCGTTTCAAAAATGTTAGTTGCAGGTTTTGTTAACGTTTGATTTTGCTTCTAGGAAAGGCATTCTCTATATTTGGCTTTGTTGTATTTGCCACTTAAGAATGCAGAATTTATTATTATGCGCTTAAAGCAATCATTTAACACTGACATTTTAAGTATGACAATAATCCAAGTAATTGTCACCCATTCAGTTAACTGAAAACATCTTTACTTCCTGAGAGAAGTAATTATAATGCAGTGTTGCTGTCTTTTAATTGTAGACATGTTTGTTTTTGTGTTTATTTTGGTTTGAGCTGTCTTCAAGGGCATCCCTAGTCTCAAACTTGGCAATCGGCCCTTGTTCTCTGACGCCTTCTGAAAAATAAATGAAAACATCGTGGTAACAATTTTGAAAGAAAACAAGAGGAGTTGTATTTTTTACAGGCTTTGTTCATGACTAGAATAAGAATTGTTAGGATGTCAGATTATGAACCATTTATTTTATTTTATTTATTATTTTTATTTTACATGTATGATATATTGCCTGCATGTTATAAGTGCACTTGTGTCATGCAATGCCTTCAGAGGTCAGAAAAGAGAATCAAATCCTCTAAAAATGGAATTGTTTGTTAGCTACCATGTGGATGATGGGAATCCATCCCAGGTCCTCTGCAAAAGCAGTCAGTGCTCTTAACCACTGAGTCATATCTCCAGTCACAATTATGAACTAATTTTTTGCTAATTACTTATTTATTTCCTCTGTGTGTGTGTGTGTGTGTGTGTTTCATGTATACATGTAACCCAGACTCTTCTTGAACTTGCTATGTAGCTTGGAATGACCTTGAACTTCTGATCCTTCTGCCAGTGTTTTCAAGTCCTGGGATTAGAGGCATATCCACCGTACTCATCTTGATTATGAACTATATGTTATATTTTTATTGAAATTTTGTGCATTTCATATAATACATTTTAATCAAGTTTAACCCCCCACCCCTCCCTGCTCCCAATAGCCCCACCCACCAGATTTCAGGTATTCTGTCATAAATGCTAAGTCCTATCTAGTACAACATTTGTCCAGGTGTCCCTAAGTGCAAGTTCACTCACTGGAGTCAAGTAGCCTGTCTAGAGTCACTCCCTTAAAGATCTATAACAAATCTTCCTCATAACACAGAGTGCTGTGCACACGGAAGGCCACGACTGGCTAAGTTTGAAAGAATTAGAGACTGTAGAGTTCGTGTGTCCCTGGATAGGACTCCTATACTAAACCTCATCCACCCACATGGCTCAGGGACCATTGTGGAAGAGGGGTGGACAGATTATAAGAGCCAGGGTTGGTGCATGAGCATAAGGAAACAGAGGCTTTCAGGCCTCTGGGACCTTGCTCATGAACTTTCAACAAAGGTGAGTATGCCCAAGACCCAATTAGACAAAAACCCAACATATAACAGGGGAAATGGGTAGCAGGCCCCAACCCTAGTCAAGGAACTATTGGCAAATGGTTACTGTGGGGTGAGGGGGATTATGATCTCTTTTTAAGACAGCATGACCAGGGATTGGAGAGATAGCTCACCTGTTAAGAGCACATGCTGATTTGTTCATTTCCTAGTACCCACATCAGACAGCTCACAACTGCCTGTAGTTCCAGGTCCGGGGGATCCAACACTCTCTTCCGGCATCAATGGGTACCTGCACACAGACACACATATACATAATTAAAAATAAATCTTTTCAAATATGTGATTGATTACTGTATGAATAAGGTTTAAATAGGGATTGAGTTAAAATGTACCAAAAAATGCTCAAAGATGATTTTTAGATGTCTTAGGTAAAATTCTCCTGTGTGATTCTTCAATAATGATAAAAGGTGGTACAGCTCTTTTAGTTTTTCAAGACTTCAGTTCAAATGGCCAGGGTGAATTTTAACTCTAAGGCTATTTGCTTATGGTTTACTTTATAGCAAGATTATTGGACTGTCTCATCATTTTGAAAAACTCCTTGACTCGGGAATTTTCAATTTTCTAGTTTAGTAAAGATGTTTTCCTTCAGTGTTCATTTACTGATTACACTGTTTCATATAATCTTCTGTTCTTCTGTTTAATGCATTGTACTCCTAAATTACCTATTGAGGGTTTTCAGAGTGTTTTTTACTTTTGTATTGTTTTCAGCATGTTGAATTTGCTAATCAATGCCACAGGCTAGGGTAAAGAATGAAACATTTCACAAAACAACAGATATCCATCATGTTTTTAAATGTGTTTGTGTATGAACTCTCTGTGGCAGTTTTCAGGCACAATGGGTTTATGCTGTGACTTGTTCATGAACATGTATGCATATGCACACACACCTAGCTTTGTTGAGAAAGTGTTTTGCTGAGAAATCTCCCATCCACCTCTCTAAATGACACTTGCTACTCATGATGTGTCTACTGTGCACTAAATGATCATCTTATCACTACAAACCACACAGTACCAACTCCAACACTTAGCGATAACTCAACGATTCCTTCACCTCTGTTATTCAACTGAAGGACTGTGTTGAATATTTCAAACAAAGCTAGGAAAAAAATTAGTTCCTTTGGTTTCCTTGTTTTTAATGACTTGAGTGACATCCTCATAGCAAATGTGGTGATAGTCCTGTTCCACCTTCTAATGATGTTACCTCAAATTTGTTTACTCGGTACATTTCTTTTGAAGGTCAACTCTAAGTTTTGTTTGTTGTAGAAATTAAATGCATTGACATAATCAGGTCAATACATAATATTTTAAAATGGCAAATAATGGAAAAACCAACTACAAATGGCCCAGACAGCAAGAGTTCACTGTTACATGTTCTTAAGTATCATGGAGCAGTAACTAGAATTCTCTCCGCAGCTTAGCAGTGTCAGGACTCTGGCTCAGTCTTTGGTGATCAGCTGCTTTCAACCTCTCATGACTTCAGGTGCTTTAAGGGACAAGATCACATTTAAGAGCATGAAGAAAGGCCAGCGGGGAGTGAACTCTCGAGTTTTCCTCTTGTACTGAAGAGAAGGTTAGCTTTCTCAGAATCCATTCACTCTCTCCACTTGCTTTTCTTTGTCCAGAGTGTTGCCATATAGGCTGTTCCTGATACAGGAGGTTGAACTAAGGAACATAGCACAGCTAGCTTTTTCTTGCCTCTACAGTTAGAAGTTGGCAAGAGACTGTTGGACTGGAAAGTGTTTCTGAGCAGTCAAGTAACGGTTTGTGCAAATCGTGTTGATTCTTCATTCCAGTCCTCACCAAAACACAGCATATGTTAAACTTGTGTTAGGATGTATATTCAAGTTTGTCTTAATCAGGTTGACCTGCTAACAAAGATAAAACAGGCTAAGGAGCTGAAACAGCAAACATTTACTTTTCAGAGTTGTAGATATTGAGAAGTCTAAGGTCAGAGTGTTGGTAGATCAGTTTCCGGGAAGGACTGTATTCTGGATTCATTAAAAATCTTCTTCCTAAGCTGGGCATGGTGGCACACGGCTTTAATCCCAGCACTTGGGAGGCAGAGGCAGGCGGATCTCTGTGAGTCAAGGCCAGCCAGGACAGCTGGGGCTACAGGGAGACCTTGTCTCAAAGAGACCAAAAAAAACCTTCTTCCTGTTTCATCCTCACAATACTGAGAAAGCAAGCCCAGTCTTCCTTACTTATGAGGACACTAATCCCATCATTGGAACCCTACAGTCAGTACCTTCTCTAAACCTTCTTACCTTGCCCCTATCCCCTAATACCATCCCAGTGGGGACTGAGGAGTTCAACACAGGAATTTGAAGGGATACAACTATGTGATACTTAACAGGATTCTTTGTTCAAAAGGACAATTTTAAATTAAAACTGACTCAAATTAAGAACTTAAGGTTAAAGATGGCTAGTCAAAGATAAGGAGCAGAGGAGGAAGCTGGCTTCAGTTACCACCTGACCAAGACACTTATTTGATCTTTCTAGAATGTTCTATCTCTGTCTCTGTCTCTGTCTCTCTGTCTCTCTGTCTCTGTCTCTGTCTCTGTCTCTCTCTCTCTGGGTTGCTCTCTTTCTCTCTTATGCTTTTTAGTTTACAAATGAATATGTATATACATGCAAATCCATAGACATACACAGTGCATTTCAATTATGTCACTGTCATCTCTTGCTTCCCTTCCACCCCCTTACCCTTCTACAGTCTCTTTCCCACATTCATGTCTTTCTGTTTTGTTTTCCACATTCATGTCTTTTTGTTTTGTTTTGTGACCACTCAGTTTAGCCAGTGCTACCTGTGTGATCTTGAGTTTGCTGCTGTGGAGTGGGGCATGGCGTGGACATCAGTGAGGACACAGCTGAAGGCAGGGCTGTCTGATTCTCTGTTGTCAGAATCTGACACAGAGTTGGTTCCGTCTCCCTCAGATCTCATCAGATGTTGGCTTATTTAGCAGCCTTCAGTGCTCACCCAGCATCAATTTACACCTCATCATCATCTGATTAATATCTTATTTCTTTTGAGACAGAGTCTCCCTGTAGCCCCAGCTGACCTGGAACTCACCATGTAGATCAGGCTGGCCTCAATCTCACAGAGATCCATCCATCCCTACCTCTTGAGTATTGGGATTGAACGTGTGCATCCCTGCGTCAGGCTTAATATCTCATATATTTTCAAAGCACTTGGTTTCTGACATCATTTTATTTCATATAAAACTTTACAAAATGAGGGGCTGGAGAGGTGGCTCAACAGTTAAGAACACTGGTTGTTCTTGCAGAAGACCTGGTTTCGAATCCTAGCATCCACATGGCAGCTAATAACTGTCCATAACTCCAGTACTAGGGGATCCAACAGCCTCTTCTGACCTCCGTGGGAATTGCACAGCAGGGGTGCACTTACCTACATGCAGGCAATACATGCATACACATAAAATAAAAATAATAAATAAAATTTTTTAAAAAGCTTTACAAAATGAAACAAAAACGACATCCAAATCATCCATGTGTGTATAGTATATAACTTTATGTGTTGGCTACTTGCATACATGAATGATAAAATACCAGGGAACCATATCATTTTTTGGAGGTGACTTTCTTTTTTTTGGTCTTTTTGAGACAGGGTCTCCCTGTAGCCCCAGCTGTCCTAGAACTTGCTATGTAGACCAGGTTGGCCTTGAACTCACAGAGATGACTTCCATTTTTAAAGAAGATTGCATAAACAGGTAAATTAGAGGCCTGATGCTTGCCATGGGTGGCAGAGTCCCTCTCTGAACTTACACTTATGCCAGCATAGAACAAGAGGGAACTTCTGACCAGCGGAAGGGAGAGAGGAGAAGCACATACTATGTGTAGTAGTTGAGGTGCTGTGGAAATCAGGACATACTACACTAGAGGCAAATGGATGCTAGAAACCAGCTGGGAATTCTCTGGTGAGCAGCTCTTCCTTGGACTAGTCAATGCCTTTGAATTGAAAATAAAGGGACCAAGATAAACATCTATAATGGTCCACGATGGAGGCAAATGGCCTGGCTACTTGGATAGAGGTCTGGAAGGGAAAAGATATAAGGAATTTTGGAAAAGGACATTTAATATAAGTTTACCTTTGGGTAGATATGAAGTTTGAAGATCTTCGTAGAACATCTTTTTTCCATGGAAGAAACATTCCAAGACTCATAGTGGATCCTTTAAACCACAGAAATAATAATTAATAATAATAATAATATAGAAGAATAACAGCATGCTGCAATAAATTAGAAGCATTACCACTTTTGCACTTTGGGGCCATTGTTAAGTGAAATGGGTGACTTGAGCACCAGCACTATGGGAATGTTAGGATCTGGTAGCTGAGTGACTCCATGACTAAATGTCTAACAGGTGACTGGCATATACAGTGTGGACACATCAGAACAATTGATGATTTTGTGTTCCCTGTCTCCAGGAGCAGAGGCATGGAAGATTTCTTCACACTACTCACATTGGAAAACTATTTGACTCTTTTAAGTGGTCTAATTCTGGAATTTTCCACTTAATTTTTTTCCTATGGTAGACTTTGAATAAATGAAAAACCATGGATAAAAGGATGACAAAAAGAAGTGGCAAGAGGCATCACTCTGTCAGAGGTACTAAAAAAACAAGTTGACAAAATAATTATTGCACATTACCTGTTCTCTGTCATTAGTGCTGCCACAATGGATTCAAGAATCCATGGACAGAGATGAGGCTTTTACCCAGGCCTAATTCTATGGGCTGCTATTCACTATAATCTACATAAGCTACTGTTGCCCAATGTCCAGCCCATTGTTTTGCAACAGATGGAGACTATTATAGAGTTTTACAACTGGTCACACACAGAGAATAATTATCTGAGAGATGCCCAGCACTAAGTGACACATCTACAATGCAATCTCTCCACTTAAGGTTCATGGAACATAGTTGAACAGTATGTAGAGAGAATATTGATGCATGCCTCAACTCTCACCAGTGAAGCTTCCTCAGGCAATAGAATACTATGCACACAGAAAGCCACAACTGGCCAAAGTGTAGAGAATGAGAGACTGCAGAGTGCGTGTCTCTGGTTAAGACTCCTATATTAAACCTCATCCACTTACGCAGGGACCATTATGGAAGAAGGGGTGGAAAGATTGTAAGAACCAGGGTTGGCACATGAACATAAGGAAACAGCATCTTCCAGGCCTCTGGGAACTTGCTCATATGATTTTATAGCAACAGCGTCAGCTTGCACAAGATCCGCACAATCTCAATTTGACAAATCTCAGCATAAAACTGGGAAAATGGCCAGCAGGTCCCAACCTTAGTTAAGGAACTATTGGCAGTTGATTACTTCTGGGTGAGTGAAAGTTGATAGTCTTTAAGAGAGAGGCTCTAGATAGGCTAACTAGACTCCAGTAGATGAACTTGCACCAAGGGACATCTGGGGACACAAACTCAGCTCAATAGGTATGATGGCCAATCCTGGGTGTCAACTTGACTGGATCTGGGATTAACTGAAATGGGAGAGATATTCTTAATTGGAGCATCTGAAGCTGGAAGACTCACCTTAAATGTGGGTGATGGCAGCCTTTTAAAAAATGCCATGGCAGAGGAGAACGATTTTTGCTTTTTGCTGCTTGCCTTCTCTCTTGCTGGTGAGTTCGTCTTGCTGCTGTAGACTGAAGACTAGCCAATCTTTTGGAATTCGCCAGACCTTCAGTGCTAGATTGGGACTACTGAGACTTCCAGCCTTGTGGACTGAGCAACTACGGATTCTCAGCCTCTCCAGTGTGGTGCAGCCATTGTTGGACTACTCAGATTCTATCTTGTGAGCTAAGCTGATAAATCCCTAATACATATATATTCATTCCACTGGCTCTGTTTCTTTGGAGAACCCTAACTACTACAGTAGGCCTTAAGATATATGACATAATACAGGAAATCTGGTATGTGTTGAGGGGATGAGGGGGTTGTAGATGGAGGAGGGTATATAAAGATGATGAAGATGCTTTGTATGAGACACACCGAATTTCAACAAAATTATACAAAAAATGTCCAACCGACCGACCCCCAACTGAAAGAACTACTAAACCTGATGAAGCATCACACCTCACGGAGGCCAATCAGGGAAGGCTTTGGAACCCTCCCCACCTTGGAAGAAGCAGCAATTCAGCTTGAACAGGATCCACAGATATTTCAGACACAGCTTTGCATATAGTGTCAACTCGGCCGTGGTCAGGATCCTTAACTGAAAAGTGACAAGAGTGCTTGACCGTGAACTCAAGCTATGCTCGTGTCTTTGGAACAGTATAAAGGGCTCCTTGAATCATGAAGAGGACAGAGCCTTGGATGTGCAATTGATCTGCTAGTCTTCACACAGTTCCCACATCCAGATGCTTCTAGCCCAAGACAATGATGAAACAGCCACTTACTTAGCTGAGGGCCTGGCTTGAACACATGATCCTGGAAAGATGTGGAGCCATGCTCTAAGGCAGCTGGGCAGACAATGAGCAACCATCAGAAGACAGGGGAGTGCGTCCTCAGCACACAGGAAGAATACAGCTGGGGTTTCCTCACAATTTCTCCTAGTGACCCACTCAAGGAATTTGTGTTTCTTGACTCAACAACTAATATTGTAATTATACAATCCCAAACCTTTCCAATTCTAGAGGCTTTTGTTTCAAGAAGGGAAACCATTTCCCTCTCAGATCCCCAGACCCTGAGACACAGAAACTTAATCCACAGCCACCATCAGGTCATGTCAGGTTTCTTGGCCAACACTTAGGGAACTCTTGTAATATATTCAGTAATGTTTTGAAAACTTTGGTTTTGCAATGCTGGGTATTGGTATTGAACCTGGAGCCTAGTATATATAAGGAAAGGGCCCTACCACTGAGCTACATCCTCAGTTCTGAACATGTTTAGAAAAATCTGCAGAAAAGTCACCTGTAAAATATAATTTAAATATAGCTTTGAAGATGTCAAATTGCTTGTGCTTGAATGCTTTACAGGGGACTTATTCTTTTGACTGATAGAAGTAAAACCTTCCTAAAATCGTCCTGGAAAAGACACTCACAAGCTTCTCATCAACTCTCCTTACTGTCTGTATAACGTCTGACATTTCTATCTCAGGTCTAGCAGGTGCATGATCTGTGATTCTTCTGGAATCATGGCTTAAAGGATAGTTCTGTTGGCCTGGGGCAAAGGGTTAGTCTAAGTGTACCTCATGCTAAGTCAATGGCCTGAAATGTCGTGCAGAATCTGGCTGTTTGAATGTGTGTTTCTGTATGTATTGATACAGAGACTCAAAAATTACTCAGAATGAATTTAATTAGCTCTTTAATTTCTAGATTTCCTAGGAGCCATCAACACAAATTACTTTTTATAATAGGTGACTAAATAAAACAACTCAGGATTAAATTGGAAAGAAAAAGAATTAATATTTTATATTATGTGTTTTGTTGCACTAAACTATGAGAATATAGTTCCTCCAGATTAGGTATTTATATGGAATTTTTTAAAGGTAAAGATTAATAATTGTTCAAAATTCTCTTGACCTAATTGGAAGGAGTATATATATATATATATAAAGGACACTTCTCTATAAGCTGAATAAGAATGAAATTCAGGCCATTTGCATATTATTTGATCAGAAATTGCTACTGTTATTCGCAAAATGGTGATTCCCTTGGACCTCTACACTTAAGGCTCATGGAAAATAGCTGAGCAGGGGATAGAGAGAAAACGAATGCATTTCTCAACTCTCATCAGCAAAGCTTCCTTGTGCAATGGAGTATCATGCACACAGAAGGTCACCACTGGCCAAAGTGCAGAGAGTAAGAGACTGCAGAGAGTTTCTGTCCCTGGACAGGACTCCTAGATTAAACCTCACCCACTCGGGCTCAGGGACCACTGTGAAAGAGAGGACAGAAAGATTGTAAGAGCCAGAGGTGGTATATGACCATAATGAAAGATAGTCTTATAGGCTCCTAAGAACTTGCTCATATGAACTTACAGCAAATGTGACAGTATGCACAAGACCCATTCAAACTCCATCAGACAAAACCCAGCATAGAACTGGGGAAATGGGCAGGAGGCCCCAACCTTAGCTGAGGAACTATTGGCAGCTGATACTGCTGGGTGAGGGAGAGTTGATCTTCTTTGAGGGAGTGACTCTAGATAGGCAGAACAGACTTCAGTGGATTCATTCTCACCAAGGTACACAAACTTGACTCAATAGGCCTTAACATATATGACAGAATGCATGAAATCCTGTGGGGAGCTTATGGGGGGAGTTCAGATAGCGGATGGTGTCTAAATATGATTAATAAGATTTATTGTGTAAAATACACAAAGTTCAATAAAAATATGCATTGAAAAGAAAAAAAGAAAAGAAAAATGATTTACAAATACTGAGTGGATATCTTATAATCTAAAATTCTATTCTCCTGTAGAAAGTTGAGTGACATAAAACTTAAAAAAAATATATGAGCACGTAAAACCAAATGGCCCTGACTTCAGATTCCAAATATAAATCTACTTATTCTCCATAGCACACTGAAGTAAAGTTTTATGAAGCTTCTTAAGAAAATATACAAAATAAAGTCTTATCTTAAAAAATATGATTCTATTGGCCAATATTAGTTGAGCACTTACTATGAAATAATCAGTATTTTAATAGCATTCCATGTATTCTGATATTTAATTTTTACATTAACCATTGACATACATACTATCTTACAGGTATTTTACAGTGGTTAAGCATGTTGTCCAGGTATATGGAAGTACTTTGTGATAGAGTTGAAGCTCAGGACAATTCCATCTAGTTTTAAAATCCAAACTTTAAAAAGTATGTCACATTATTTTCTCTTGGTACTATGTTTAGACAGGAACAATATCTGAATGTGTCATTTCTGTGCTGTTAAGTCCACTCCTGATGCATTTTGAAACTCACATTAGGTGAGTTCATCATGTTGAGCTCAGCCTTCCTGGGCAGCTCTCTGGGTTACCCCTTCTTATGACATGGACATAATGAAGAGGTGACACCCCATACTTCTCAATATTTAGTTATGATTTGTTCCTTACTGATCTTCTATTTCACCTTAACTTGAGGTGTATCTGTATTAGATCACTACACTGATATGGGGGGGGTGGGTATGAGATCCAATGCATTAGACTTGTGTCTACATTTTGCTGAGCTGTGAAAATTAAACTTGACCCCTGAATGTTACAGTATACTCTATGCATAATAATCAGCAAGATGGTTCAGTAGGTAAAAACTAAGCCTGAGGACTCGAGTTTGATCCCCAGAACCCACATGATGAAAAAGAAATATGGGCTCATACAGGTTGTCTTCCAACTGTCACACGCACACATACACACATACACACACGCACACACACACGCACCCGTGCACAAGGTAAAGTTTGCAAATCTTTGTTTAAAGTCACATCACACTGTAGGTGTGTTTTGTCCTCTCTCCTGTTTCCACTCTGAGGTTTTCAATAATTTGGACATTTACATTTCCTTAACAGCACGACAGCTGTTTATCTAGTATGCATAACCCTAACTTTAGTTCCAGGAAAAATGCAAAAGAAAAGCATACGAAATTTTATTGTTTCCTTTTCAGTGTAAATATCTGAGTTACTAACAGACGTCATTAACAGAAACAGTGCAGTATCTTCCATTGACAGGCCTTTCCATCACTTTTGAGGTGATCAAAGATTTAAAATTGGGAGCTGGGTCTGGGGCCTGCAATTAGAGTCTTCATCTAGTTAGTGTTCTCCCAGGTTTATGTCAGAAATTATCCTTCTTTCCAAATGGCATATCCCTTCCTGAGACCCACTTATTCTCCCCTTTGGTACTCATAACTTCAAGAGATCTGCAGTATCATTGTGTGTTTGAGGAAGTAACTGGCAGCCAGGGACTAGATAACTTACAAAGTATTTCAAAACTTGTCATGAGGCGAGCCAAGGCTCAAACTGGGCCCTCAGCTGTCAGCTGAATGGGACTACCTTTCCCCACCCTTCAGTTTAGGCTTGGTGCCTGTCCTGATATGCTCTGTGGCTAAGCTACAGAGCTTTGCTTTGTTTTTCTTATGCTACTCTGCTAATGTGTCATCACACAGCTCATCAATGTAATTGTTTTCAAAGCTAACTGCTTTTATAGTCTTTCTAAAATTATTGCTAAAACTTTTATTGTGCATAAAATATTTAGCCAGTTTTACTTCTGAAGTGCTTTGCAAACACTGACTAATTAGGCCAGGAGAAGGCCACAGAGGTAAGTGGAATACTACCAGATATCAGCTAGCTAAGTGACTTCCTAGGGCCAGAGGTAAATCGTAATAGTAACTGCAGAAAATCACACATTCCTGCTTCCAGCTCTGGGGTCACTGTTCAGTCAGGAATAATCACTGTCTTTAGGCCTCATGCATTTCATTATCATGAAACACTGCACCCAACACTCATCTATCTCTGGGCAGATTCATCTTGGAGAAATAGGTAAACGTTAATATTACACACAGTATTTGTTATATTATCATGGAGCATTAAAGAAACTGTTACTTGGAATGACAACATCAGTGTCCTAAAACGAAATAATACATTGTATTGAGCAAAAGGTGCATTATGATGAGCAGATTTTTGTCACCTTTGCTTAAGTGGTGACTTTGTTTGGAGTTTGATTTTAGTTTTCTTTTCTTACATCTGTCCCCATGTCTCTTCAAAGCCTCCTACTCCCGTTCAAAGACTGTCATTGGAAATAACAGCCTAAAGAGTTTGGAAGTCTCTTTGGACTCCTTCAATAGACTTCAATTCCTGTTTTCTCATTAGAACATTCACACTTTTGTGCCTCGGTGGGAAAGATCAATTATTTCAAAGTCAGTAGTGGTAATATTACCCATAAGATTTAGCAATTTTCAAAGATCTTTTAACTTAATTAGAAGCATTTGTTGTAAATTGAATTAAACCTGCTAGAAGTGCAATGTGTTATATTAAATGTATAATATCAAAATTGGCCAAGGACATACAATTTGAAGGGAAGCAGACCAGTTTAGAAATGTAACGCTGTAACAAACTGGGTAAGTGTTGCTTTCTATCTGTTTTCTGAAAGTTGGAAAAATAGATAAGAATTTTATCCAGGAAATTTTGGTAAATGGATGTGTACAAACACCGATGTATAAAACAGACATTTCCCACAAATACCTGAAACACAAAAGATAAAGCAGAAGTAGATATGAACATTTTAATAACGTAAAAATAAAGTTGAAACCATATGTAATTAATGTATTAACATTAACACAACAATCTGTACTTAATTATAATTTTATAGTAATTAAATTTTGATTAATACTGCCTCTTTCAAAGAAGTACCTTCTAATCCCCACATATTTTCCCAATTTCTCATAAATCTATGAACTTCCCAAAGTGTCCTAACAAATCAAAATGTTTAATGAGACACTACTGGGGGTGCACTATGCTTTCCTTAGCTGACATTTAGAAATTCTGATGGTAGTTTGCAAATTTCTTGGGCACTAAGCAAAGAAGATGGGCCAGGTTGCCTGAATATTGAAAAGAGTATGTTAAAGGACAGGCTGGGGTACTGAAGCAGATTAGGGTGGACTGAAACTACTTGGAAAACCATTTTATCTAAAAAATATTCTCAGGGGTCCACGGGAGTGAACTAGGGGCTTCAGAGGGTGCCTGGCCCTGGTATCCCTTTCATTTCAGACTTCCAAACTCTAGAGCAGTAAGAGGGTGATGTTGCTCTTAGACTTCCATGGCGGATTGGTTCTAAACCTCCTGCGGAAACTAAAACCCTAGTCCCTTATATAAAATGTCCTGCTGGTTTCATAGAACCTCTTCATATCCTTGCATTCACTTGCATACTTTACTTCATCTCTAGATTGCTCGGGATACCCGATACAACACACAGCAATAAAGCCTACAGTGGTCATTACAGAGTATTGGTGAGAGAGCAATGACAAGGCAAAAACTGGGGGTAGGGTAATGGAGAGAGATCGGTGTGCTGAGTGTTTGCTATGCAGGCATCAAGATCTGAGTTTAGATCACAAGCACCCATGTAAAAGCTCAACATGGCAGAGGATTGCTGTAGCCCTAGCTGTGAGGAAGGCAGTTAGATCCAGAATCTCGCTGACCACCCAGCCTGGTCAAAGGGATGAACTCCAGGTTCAGTGAGAGACCCTGTCTCAGAAATTAAGATAATGGGCCAGTGAGATGGCTTAGTGGGTAAAGGTGCTTGTCACGTAAACCTGGCCACCTGAGTTCCATCTCCAGAATACAAATGAAAGTGGGAAATGGGGAGAGAATCAACTTCACAACGTTGTGCTATGGTTTTCCCATATGCGCTGTGGCATGCACATACCTACACAATAATAAATAAATAAATAAATAAATAAATAAATAAATATAAATATAAAAAGTAAGGGACTGGAGGGATGCCTCAGTGGTTAAGAACACTTACAGGTCTTGCAGAAGACCCAGGTTCAGTTCTCAGCACCCACATGGCAACTCACCACAACCCGTTATAACACCACCTACAGGAGATCTGATGCCTTCTGCCTTCCAAGGACACCAGTCATATGCAGTACACAGACATACATGTAGGTAAAACACTCACTCACACAAAATAAATATAAATCTTAGCATAAAATGAGGTGTAGAGCAATGGAGGAAGGTCCAAGGTTAACGTCTTGTCTCCACATGTGCACACACAGATGCATACACTGAACATACACATGTACTCGAAGATCTATACACCACAAACACTCATATACACATACACCACACACACACAAAAACACATATGCACACATACTTTCTTTTTCTCTTTGTAAAAGCTAGAATTTAATATGTACATTGTGAGATTTGGCATTCAAAGCCACAGCTTTCCTTGTGACATTCTGATGCATACTTATTATGTTTTCTTGTTATTTTCTGCTTCCCCTGACTCTCTGTTTCCCTTCCTTTCTCTTCCTGCTGGTCCCTGTCTTTTTCACGGTTGGCTGAATGTGATGGAAAGCCCAGGGATACTGAGTACCTACTGTCAATTTCTTGTTTTGACCCACTCAGGGCATGGTGGCACACGTCTTTAATCCCAGCACTTGGGAGGCAGAGGCAGGCAGATCTCTGTGAGTTCAAGGCCAACCTGGTCTATATAGTGAGTTCCAGGACAGCTGGGGCTACAGGGAGACCTTGTCTCAAAAAGACCAAACAAAACAAAACAACTCTAAGAAACGTCTATGAGAGTTCTTACTTGTCTGGGCATCTAATGCACCTATCAGGACCCTTACTGCCTTTGCCACCCTCCATGTTGTTGGACAACACACCCTTTCTGTATTTCTGTAAGTGCCAGAGTTCTGCACTGGGAAGCCTACCTAGACCAGCATCCTCACTTCACTTATGTCCGAGTCATCCAAACTTTCCTTTGCCTACAGCCAGTACAATGTCTTCAAAAAAATGAACCTGGTATCCTTTCCTGCCTCCAAAGCCCCAAATACTTCAGAGCTGTTGATATGTCTAAATGCCTTAATGAAGTACATGCTGGGCCAAGCCCCCATCCCTTTTCTAGCTCTCTATACATTCTGTGACTAACAACCCCTATTTGGACATTCTCCACCCAATTGAATGTATTTTCAGTTTGAGAAATGAGACTCCACTCTTTAGGAACTGCTGATATGATGGGCTGGGCTGGGCTGCCTCTTCCTGCTCACCTCTTCCCTTCCATAATTTCCCTTCACCACAGTGACCTCAGGAAAGAAATCCTCTCTGGCCCGGTTTGACTTAGTAATCTGCCTTGTTTCCTTAGAGAATTTTACACATTGTCAAAGAATTTTTTCACTTTGGGTCTTAACCTTGTGCTTTAGTTCTTTGTTTTTGTCTGTCTCTTCCAATAGGCCAAAAATTCTGTGGGTGAGGCCACCAGTCCCTGTGCATCTAGAAAGTACATATCCTAGTGTTCCATTGCTGCTGTGACTAATTAGGCACAATTATGACTCAAGGCAACAAAGAAGTCTGACTTTGAAATTCTCTGGGTAAGAGGTTTGCAGTGTGTCTCTGGTAGAAACCAATATGTGAATAGAGCTGAGTTCTGCAACTGGTTCCAGAAAGAACTCCTGCTCTATATTTAGTCCTTACCCCTTGGTTATCTACAGCTTCATAGACTGAACTCCGGCCAAGTCTTCAAATACTGCCTTCTTCCTAGATGTCCCTCTGGGTTAAGGGACATCTAAGGGACATCTAAGGTTAAGGGATGTTCCAGGGGTTAAGGAAGGTGATACTGAAACCATCATAGGGTACGCATGTCATTTACATGCAAAAATGATCTAGGAGTAAGTGAATATATCCAATTCAACCAGTATTCTGCAAAGGAAGCAATATTCCTTTCAGGATACAGATAAAAGTGCCGACAGGCTCCGAGTCTCCTGTTTGGGGATTTTCATGATGAAGTGATTCGGTAGGAAGAAGAGCCCTAGTGGAAAGGCAGGAGAGTGTAGGCCCAACAGTCTTTGTTACCACTTGTGTTACCTTGAGCACATCGCTGAACTGACTTGGGCTTTAGTTCTGCTTCTGTGATCACTGGGGAGACTAGGGTGAAGTCTACGCCATGACATGATCTCTGCTTATTTCTTTGATATTTTCATTTTATTTACAAATTTTTAAACCTTTTATATTGTTTCAAACGCTTCCTGAAATTGTGCAAAATAATCTCAGAAAACCTCAGATTCATTGAGTACATCTGTGCTGAAAAAGCTACTAGTGGGCCTAGGGACATTATTCGATGGGTAAAGAATTTGCCTGGTAAGTATGCGCACCCATGTTTGGATTCCCAAAATTGTAAAGCCAGATGCTGTCACATGCATCTGTAATCTCAGCATGTCTGTGGTCAGATAGGCGACAGGACAGGGCAATGCATGGAAGCTCTTGGGCCAGCTAGCCTGGTATACACAGTGGTAAACAACAAGAGACTCCATATCACACAAGGTAGAATGTGAGGACTAATGCCTAAGGTTGTCTTGAATCCTCCACACCCCCACACCCTCACCCACTTGCACAAATACACACATCTCATACACACATCATATATATATATACATATATATGTATATATTACTGTATATATATATAAAGCAATCTACTAATAAACAGAATATGATAAAAATAAAAAACCTACATGAAATATCGCTATCATTATTATTTCTAAGAAGCTTAACGTAAGAAATGTTACACATGGATTATAATTTGGTTATGCCAGAAGGGACTATGGAAATTTTAGTGTCATCTATTGGTACTTACTTTTAAATAGGGTTATCATGTCCTGCTGATGAGTAGCAAGACTTCCTTAGGATTCAAGTTCACTACAGTAAAGAGTTTTAAGAATGCATCCCACACTGTTCTTCAAAGTAATTTTGGTCTTTTTATGTTATTATGATTACACTGATGAATCATAGAAATCTTGTTTGATTTCAAGTCTCTGGAAAAAACTGAGCATGCAAGGGGGGATGTGGCTGAAGCTCAGAGAAATTGGTTTCATTTAACAGCTGAAGACTGGACGGCCTCCCATTCCCGTCTCCCTCTGGTGGCTTACCCCTGAGCGATAGAAGCACCTTGTATGTGAACTGAGAAGGAACTACTGGCCTCTATGTGATTTTCCAGTGATCTGTGTGCTCTATAGCTTCCTTCATAACCAACAAATCAATTCCCACTCTATGTATTACATACCCCAGTGGCAGATGTCATTTATTACCCTTTTGATGGTCAGACTTTTTGTACGTAATCAAGAGAGATGACAGAGGAAGGGAAGGATGTTTAAAATGTGAATGAGGCTATTCTACAAGGACACTGCATTTTATAATGCATCTTGCATGTTTACAAGGATAGAAAAGAAGGTCTTGCAAGGCAATTTTGAAACATGGAAGCAGAAATCTTTTGAATGAAATGCATTTTGAAAATGATCTACGGAGAGACAGCTGTGGATGTTATTCCATGCAATCCTGCATTGAGATTTCAGGTGTAAACCTAAATGATGGAAAGACAGAAATGCCTTATTTTGTGGGGATCTGGGTATGTTTTAAGACTACAGCTGACTAGTTTTTCTTAGTAATAAAATCTAATTCCTTATTTTATTTGACATTGTCTAGCACTACTGGTTCTTTTGCTAATATATAATTTCACAGTATATGAAATTTTAAGCAGCTAATGACTAAGTTTTCCTAATTCATTTTTTTTGACATAGTCTTAAGTATGTAGCCTGGCTGACCTGTAACTTGCTATGTGGACCAGGCTGGCCTTGAACTCACAGAGATCCAACTGCCTCTGCCTCCTCACTGTGTGCCACCATGTCTGGTAATTTTTTCCTAATTTTTTGAATTTACATCCTATGATCAAAATTGTTAAACAACTAAAGACAAATAGTAAATTGGATTAATGAGAAACAAGATGATTGAACATTTTGAACAGTGTGTGAATGATACTTCTGTAACTTGAGTGTTATTATTTTACTAAATCAAATGTCTGACAAACAAATAATGTTTTTGAGTGTGGGTGGGAGACATTTTATTCTTGTGACTAATGGCAAAAGTGTGACTTTAATTTCTGTGCATATAAATTTGAACCACTTAGTCATTTATATTAGTGAATATGAAGAACAGCAGAAATAGCCACAGGTCAAAGGAGCTGCAGTCCTTTCCATCTTTGAGATCTTCCAGTTTTCTGAAAATCTGCATCGGTTTCCCCTTTCCCTCTGAGGAGGTGAAACAGCGACAGAGTAATTAACTAAGGTGGAGATCAAGCCCAGGATATTTTGTTCTAGCAGTGTTGAAAGTTCTGGGTTTCATTTCACAGGACAATGATGCAGTAAGGCATTCTGGGAGTCTTCCATAAGACACTCCATCCCAACATTAACTCTACAACCAAGGCCCCTTGGCCAAGTTCTCTGCCCATCATTTGAAAGCATGCTCAGTAGAAAGACTGGATTTGGGCAGGTGGTGGTCCACATCTTTGAGGCGCGGTGCTCTGAAGGCAGGTATACGGATGCATGCTCAGTGCCTCGTTAGTCTGCAGACCTACGGCCCTCGTCTCTACTTGTTGTTGCTCTTTATCAGACTTGCAGGACATGCTTGTCATTATCTTTGGTATTCTTCAGAGTGTGATAAGCTTAAGCAAATTTTTAAAAATATGTCCATGGATTCCATTTCTTTCCCAGCACTGCTCCGACTTGCTGTGGTTAGCGATTAAGTCACTCCTGTATTATGTTGTCATCAGGCCTATTTTTGGTTGGAGAAATTACTGAATCATCCTAGAAAATATTTGTTACATTACATAGAATTAGGCAAACTAACCCAGAAATGTGGAGCCTAGTGTTCATGAAAATCAACTCCTAGTTTAATAAAATGTGACGTGTTAATGATTTTTGCTGCCTTAATTAAATAACTTTTCACATATTTATATTTATATTTCTTTAAGAAATAAAGGTGCTTACATCATCATTGTGGCAAGTTTCATACTTTTCTTGGGTTTGGTGGAAGCTCTATTTCAAAATAGCAGCGGAAAAGTAAAGGGGGGAACACGCAGGGGGCACGGAGGAGACTGAGTGTTGACTGTCTGTGGTCATACCACAGCAACCTCTCTGTTCAGTATTTTCCATCTGCCTGTCTCATTATCAGATTGATTCCAGGATGCGAGAACTGCTTCTATCTTATTTACCCACAAGAGGAAACTAAGGCTGAGGGCAGTTATACCAGGTAGTCGGGTTCTGGAATTCTTAGTCCCTATTGCTGTGATGATTCTAGTCTTTATAACCTCTTCAAGTTCTTGGGGGAGACAGTTTCTAACTGAGCTACTGTTTTCACATGTTATTTTCATGTTGCATCTCACAAGACTAGAGTTTCAAAATTTTTAAAATTTATTTTAATTTTATGTGTATGAGTGTACTGCCTCACAGTTCGAAAGTGCACCCATGTTGTGCAATGCCAGAGGAAGACAGAAGGTGTCCTCCCCTAGAACTGGAGTTCCGGGACAGCTGTTAGCCATCATGCGGCTGCTGGGATTTGAACCCCAGTCTTCTGCAAGAGCAGCCAGAGCTTTTAATCGCTGATCTATCCTCCCAGCCCCAAGATTAGAGTCTTTAAAACTTGGACAATTTCTCTGCTCTTAATGCTAAATATAGAGGAGAAACCATAGCCAAAGTCGAATAATGAAAATCTCTAAATTACCTTAAGGAATAAAATTAACCCTTCAACTTTGAATTCTTATTCATATAAGTTTAGTGTTATATGAGGAATTCTCTTCAAACAAGAAATTACATTCAGATGAGCCTACTTTTATTATATTTTTAATTATTTATTTGCATGTATATGTGATGTTTACAGGATAACTTTAAAAATATTTTATTGAATTTCTGTGGATTTTGACAATGTAATTTGATGGTATTCAGATCTACTGCCCTAACCACACATACCCTTACTGCCCCCCCAATTTAAAATACTGTCTTATATATGTAATAAAGCCTATAGGGTCTAATTTGTGTCCCTAAATGTCCTTCAGTGTGGGTCCATCCACTGGAGCCTGTTTAACCTACTAAGAGTCCCATCCTCAAAAGAGACAGTCTCTTTCCAGGTTCCTCCCAGCAGCCACAGGTTGCCAAAATTTCCTTAGGCTGGGTTGGGGTTTCTTACCCACTTCCCCATGTCTGAGATTTTGTCTGTTTTGAGCTTGCGTGGGACTTGTGCACGCTGTCACCATTGCTGTGAGTCCGTAGGGGTAACTGACCAGCTGTCTAGAAAACTCTTTGTGATTATCTACCACCTCTGGCTCTTACAATCTTTCCTCCCCTTTTCTGCAATGATCTGTGAGCCTTGGGAGGGAGAAGTTTGATATAAGCGTCATACTCATGGATCCCCAATCTGTAGCCTCTTGTTCTCTGTACATTGGTCAGTTGTGGGCTCTGTGTTAATCACCATCTGCTGCACAAGGAAGTTTCTCTAGTAAGAGTTAAGAGATGCATTAATCTATGGGTACAATAAGCCATTCGGAATCAGTTTAATATAATAACTATTTAGTAGAAAACCAGTGTTAGGCTCTCCCCTCTGACAGGACAACCTTTGAAAGTTGTTTCTATTTTATCATGTGGGTCCTGGGAATCAAACTCAGGTTGTCAGTCTTGGCATCTTGTGCCTTTACCCACTAAACTTTTTCACCAATCCTAACAAAGAAACCAAATCTTAACAAAAGGTGATATTCATTTCTGTGTTTCATGACCTAAAGCATAGCATCTTCATTGTTTCACATGTGCAGCACAGTGGTATGTGTGTTTATATTGCTGGGTGTCCGATATCTGGAGTGTTTGACCTTGCAAAGCCTGTACTCTGTTCATAGAGCCACAAAGGATTGTCTTTCTTCTCAGGACCAGGTGGACACCATTCAGTGTTTGGTTCCTATTGTTTCGACTCTAGAGATGGGTCATGTAGCAGAATCCTGCTGTATTTGCCTCTTTGTTACCACATAATTTCACTTCACTGTCCTTAAGGTTCATTCACATTGCAGCATGCCAGACTTTCCTTCTTTATTTCAAGCAGAATGACAGGCAGTTCCATGAATATCACACCCAGTTTCTTCATTTATTCACCAACGGGCATTTGTGATCCTTCCACGTCTTGGATGCTGAAAATGATGCTGCTGTGAGAGGGGAGGACAGATAGCACTTTAGCCCCCTGCTCTCAGTTCCTTTGGATGTTCAAACTGGAATAGGAGGATCCTGTGGTAATTACATTTTTAACTTTACAGTTGCACACCATATTGTTTTCCATGGTGATTTTACTTTTTTCAAACCCCAGTTTGTAGGGCCCAAAGGTTCCAAATTTTCCACATCCATTCCACTGCTTGTAATCTTTTCTTTTTTATGTACTCCGCTTAACAAGTATAGGTTGATACCTCTTGATTTGAATTTGCACTTTTCTAATTAATATTTCTTTATGTTCTTTTGTCATCCATTCCAAGGAAAAGAAACATCAATGCTTTCAGTTCCAAGGGTTTAGAAGTAGTTTCGTTCAGGCTGGGGTGTAGCGTAGGGCCAGAACTTGACCTGTCATTTCTTTGCTTACAGCCGCTCTTCAGTTGCAGACAGCTGTGGATCTGGAGAACTCACCAAGCATCTTCACTTTGCATTGGCGGCTTTGTATTCAGAGCTCGAATTAGCTCAGTGGCAAAGCCAGGGCTTTTGGTACATCATTCTGCTGATGGCTTCTCTCTGGTTCCCGAGGCTCTACCTGCATTACCTGGGCCAGTGGCTTTTCCTCCAGGCCGTTTCAACTCCAGTTACAAAGTGAGTGCTTTCCCCTGAAAGTCAAAGGCATGTATTCTCATCTTGATAGAACAAAGGAAAGTACAAAACAACTTACCCGTCCATTTACTGGAAGACCTAAAATGCAGGTCTGATTTGAAGGGACAAAAATGTCTTTATCTGAGAGCAAGAACTTTTATTACAGTTACAGTCTCATCTTGGTGTTTGTTCTGTATATACAAATACATAACTGGTACATCAATATTTATTTAAATTTTAGCAGATTCAAATACATCCTAATATCTTAACAGGATCCAAACAGGAATTTAGCAATGATGTTTTTATTCTATTTTGATTTTATCGGAGTGACTTAGGCTGCGGGTATTTCAGAAGTAATATGAATCTGATCTATTATCATACTCAGAAAAGCAAAGATCGCTGCTTCTACAAAATGATTGAATTCAAAAAATTACCAAACTCAGGCCGAGACAGCTTTCTGGGCCATTATCTGAAAGAAACAGTGATACTTTAAAGGTTATCGCTCCATAAACATGATTCCCTGGACACTATAGATAGACAGATAGATAGCCATACAAGTAAAATTCATTTTCTCAAATGTAGATGATAGATAAAAATATAGATGTGTGTGCATTTTCCATTAAGGGGATTATGAAAAATTTAAAGACTTAATGAAAAGGGATACATGTATTATGTATGCACACAGTTATTGATACTCATAAAATTAAATAACTAAGATTTGGATGTGCTGTAGATATGTAGCTTTATGTATACCAAATAACCACATTTTCAAGAGAGTATTTTTAACATGAATATTT